>NC_137543.1:161888720-162472473 GCF_963082525.1 Nesoenas mayeri
GAAGCTGGTCTGTTCACCACGCAGAAATCTTTGGGAAATGTTAGTGAGTGTGGGCAGAAACAGTGCCCTTTATTTTAGGGGGTAATCTGACTACTCTAGAACTGGGATGGACTCCAACTGTATGACTGCCTTGGTTTGTTGATTGCTGGCTTCATTTTTTTTTCTCTTTAACATTTTTTTCCTCTCTTTCTTCCCCCTTTCAAAGTGAATCATCTCAGCAAATTGACAACATCCCCCCTACTCCACCCTCACCAGACCCCTCAACATGATTTAAATGCCTGCTACTGCTGCTGGTACCAGTGCTGTAAAAAGAACTGGCTCCTGTTCAAGTCCTCCTCTCCAAATGTTTAGGGATTTGGAGCCCATACATACAATTACTGCATGTTTCTCAGGAAGAGAAAATAACCAGCAGCTGTTCAGTGTCTGATCAATTATGAGTTGAGGAAGAGGACTGAAAGAGAGGACTTACTAGTTAGAAATCTGCACGCAATTAGGAAACAATGTTAAGAATGGGTGCTTGGGAGATGTGGGGAGGCTAGACACCCTGATATTGTATTGTTAGGCTAAGAGGTCTGCAATGGTTTCCCTAGCATGGAGAAAAGATTGACCCTAACTTGAGGTGGGTATTTTTTCTGAGGGTTTGGAGTTATGAAGGAGGAAGAGGAATTAGTCTTGGTCTAAGAACATGAGCACTATAGAAGGAACGTGATAACTGTCTTAGGGTAGATATCCCTGCCCCAGTGAAGCACTGCATTGAATTTGATGGGAGCTTAGACACCCAGTCCGTGTGGAAACACATAAATGTTAACATCTTGGGCTGCAAAACAAATCCTATCCTAGTGCAGTTGCCCCCTACCCAGATGTTGAGTGTCATCTGAGAAACCCAAGGCCACAGAGGACTGGAAAATATTGTAAAGTACCTTAAAATATTTACTCCTTAGAAGTCTTTGAAAGGGACTTTCACTCCCCTCTGGAGTGAAATCCAGAGACTAGAAGGTTTCCCAAACACGAGTAGATTCCCACTTTTGTATTAATGACTTTAACACAGAATCCCCATTACATTTGGTATGAAGAGTAAAATTTTTCTATACTTAGTATCTTGTCTCACATTTTACCCAAGGTGACTGAAGAGGACAATGGAGTGATAGATCCTTCACTTATTAGCACTACCCAACAACATATGCACCCTTTAACTCACCAGACATGGTCTGTGCAGCATCCATTTGCTTAAATTGTGGCTGAATGTGGTTTTGGATTATTCTTATGTTTACCTGAGATCCAGGTGACACCTCCTTCCCAAGTAGTCTGTGTTTGGGAGTCAAAGGAGGCTTGAGCATTGTCTTGTGTCATGCGATCCTGTGTGATCTACTCTGGGTAGATCAATGCTCAAGCCTCCCTTCAGCTTGGAAGTTTGGGATTAAGCTGAAGGGAAGTGTTGGTTAGTGACTAAATGAACCCACAAACCTGTTGTTTACAGAGCACATGGATCAACCTTAAAGATGTCATGTTCAAAATTTTGATGTGTTCTAGAGCATTTTCCTGTATGCCATTGACTCCAAACCTCAGTCTCAGAGAAACTAAATCTGTTTTCCCTCAAAGTCTGTTCAGTAATCTGTGATGAAATGGGCATAGGCATTTACATTCAGTTTCAGTGGAAAGAATTGATTTACAACATACCTTAGGGCAAAAATGAAAATGTTTTCAAAATTAGTAATTTGCGGGGAAAAGGCTTGGTAAAACCTGACAGTTGAAAATGTGTCAGCTTGTGGTTACATGGACTGAAATCTTTATAGCTGACGAATTTAACTACATCCAGCACTCAGTAACATGATTCTGTAGTCACTGCATGAAGCTGCATAAAGACTGAGTCTGTCCTTTCTTCACACGGCAACAGGAGCATTTAGTAAGTTCTGCTCAACAATGTCATCACCATGGATACATTTACTATTTGTGTTGTGCCATGTGGAATTTTACCTAAAGTCTCAGTTCCCTTGCAATTACTTAAGATTATTTATCTTCATTATGTATAAAGTACGTTTCATCAGGGACACCTGAAAACATGACCCAAAAAAATTTGTGTTTAAGAAAAGAAGTTTACATTGCCCTAAAATGGATTTATTATTTCACCTGACTATATTCATTTAAAATTTGGATGTCTAGTCAACATAGCTCTCTGTATCATATATGTATTCAATGGAAAAAGCTACAAAATATTAGTCTGAATCTAAGATATATGGGATGAGACTTCCTCTGGGCATTTCAGTCTTTCAATTGACTAGAGAAATGCAGATGATCAGCTTTAAATAGACTTCTAACTGTTTGATGGACAAAGTTAGGTGAGAATCCAGTTTAATGTTAAAGCACGAAGATGTAGTTTTTTTCCAGTTTCTTTAATGATGGTGTTCACCCATAAGATGACAGAGCAAATCTGCTGAAACAGATGTTTCGTTTAGCTACGTGATAGCTCAAGTGAATTTTAGTCTGGAGCCATTGAGAGATGCTGATCTCAGAGCAATAAATCTGCATGTTCACAGCACAGTGTTTTTTTAGATTAGAACTGCAATTTAATTAAAGCTTTTTTTTTTCCAGGAACACTGATAGAGTCCTTCTCGTTCTGCCAAGTAGAATTCAAAGGTCATGTTCCTCAACTGTTTCATTGGTGCCATTCAGATTAAACCTACAATGTTCTAGCTAGTCAGGTATCTCCAAATGTTCAGGGTACTTCAGCCATGTATAGCTATTTATGTAACTATGTCCTAGTTCAGCTCTGACAATGCAAAGTTGCAAGTTGAAGATGAAAAATTGCCTTCTCAGATATTCCAGATGAGATTTTTCCTGCATGCTGTTGCAATTTCCACCTTTCCCAATTGACTTGACACTACTTATGCCATTCCTCTTCCCTGTCTCAAATAACAGGACTCTCAGACTTATTCATTCCACCTCTGAAATGACTTGGACCTCCTTCCACTCCTTGTAAGTGACCTGGGCTGCACTCTTCTCTTCCCCTGAACCTCTCATAGAATCATCACAGACCTCCTGGCCTCCAATATTTTCCTTCTGGGGCCTCAGCTTCAAGCCCTAGTTTCAACTCAATAGGAAGCATGGGGCTCAGAGAAGGACTATCACATTCCCTTCTCCAAACCTTGGCCTGTGGACCTATTTTCAGAGACTCACAGATATTAACACCTGAAAGTCCCAGTACATGGCTGGTTTTTGACCTTGAGGATTAGCACAGCCTGGAGATACTCAGCCAGGCACTCCTGAAATGAGTAAAATAACTGCCAGTTGAGCTACCATTGCTGCTGAGACATCCATGACAGCTTTTCCATATACAATGGCTATTTTCTCCTGGTTATTCTTCCCTTATTGGTTTGCTCTTTCTGTTTTCAGTACAGATTTAATTTTCATGTTTTGGGCCTAAATGTCATAGATGATTTTGTTCAAAATACATTTTTTTTAAAAAACACTAAACAGAGACTGCAATGTTTCTTTGCTAGATCATGAATAGTTTTGGCTGGAGATCTGCTGGTAGAGTCAATGAAGTTGACAAAAACCTTTTTGTGTTTCTCAGGAAAAAAATGTTGAGTTTTGGGGAAAGGCAAGTAAGCTGAACTACTTTAAATTTTAATTGGTCACTGAACTTATTATTAGAGTATTTTAACAACCCGAAGTTCTTGTATTCCTTTTTTGAAAGCTAGTTCACATGACCTACTTCTGTCCATCAAAAAATGGTGAAAATCCATGCCAAGTTTATTGTTTAGGTTCCCTGGATAGTTAACAGAGAGGTAACCATCTCTAGAAGACGAGTCTTCCCAACTTCCAGTAGATACCTAATGTAACTAAAATGGAGCATCCTTTGTCCAGTGATTGTCCAAGAAGCCTTTGTCGCCAGTTCAGACCACACATCTGTGACTGAAGAAAGTCTCATGACATTCATTTCATGCTTTATGAGAAGAGCCTTTAGGTTCATTCACTTGAAGTGAGTGAAAGATATTCGTTTCAATGTCTTTGACTTATAAAGCACATTGTGCTCCCATTAACGTCAATTGTTATCTGTCACTGTCTTCAACAGGAATACGAACAGGTCCTTGAGGCATCCTGCAGGCTGACACCCTTGTTTTACTGTGCTTTGTTGTGCTTTGTGAACACTTCCTCTCTGCTTAGTTATGAAAAAATGCCAAGAAAGCTTCCTCTCTAGTTGGTGAGATCCCAAATTTTCATCCCAATCACCTTCTGGTCTAGTTGCCATTTTCCTGAGATATGTGAACCTGTTGGTCTTTGATAGTTGATATGCTGTGTCATTCTGGCTTGAACATATAGAAGCTTAATAGCCAAGCTAGATTATATGGGTCAGGCAGAAAAAAAAGAAACAAACAAACAAACAAAAACCCCAGAAACAAAAACCAAAACCAAACCAACCAATCGACTAACCCAAAAACCCCTAAACTTTCAAATTCTGACCCATTCCTTCTCTGGCTGATCCTTCTCTTTACACAGGAGAAGTTTTACATATGTTTGGCTGTTTTTGCTATTCAAACCCATTTGATTAATTAAAGTCCGCTCTGTAGCTTAATTTACTTTGCACACTACTTCAGGAATTTTTCTGTACCCTCCTCCTGTTCTTACACTCTCCAGCAGATACTTTCACTAGGTTTTGCTTTGTTCCCCACTATTACCATCTTTAAGCAGAGAATTCCTCCACCAAGACAACAAAACAAATCATAGAATCATAGAATCATTTTAGTTGGAAAAGACACTCAAGATTGAGTCCAACTGTTAACCTAACTCTGTCGCTAAACCATGTCCCTAAGAACCTCATCTCTGTGTCAAAAGAAGCTTTGCACAATTAGGATAACACCTTACATTACGGGCAAAGCCTGTCCAAAAGTTTTGATTGTTTGTTTTAAAGTATAGTAGCTTCATGTTCCCCTCTCACTCTTGAGGCTTCTTCTCCATGGACCCCACACTGCACCAATGAAGCAATGCAGTTCCCATGGTTCTTCTTTTAATGATTCTTCATCGAACTTTTCATATCCCCTGTTATGACTGCTTGAAAATGTTATTAGTTTGTTTCCACTGAAAAATGAGTTTCTCTTCTGAAAGGAATTAAAGATTTAGCAATAATGAATTTAGAACATTGTAGGAGGTGTCCAAGTTGGATTAATTTTTTGTTTTAATATTTTGCGTGAAACATGTGAGGCAATGATTTGCTTGGTTCACAGGAAATCCTTTGCATTTTGAAGCAGAAATGTTTCTTTCAGAAATGCTGAGATATTTAGAATAAAGCAAACATTTATCTGTCTTCCTTGCAAAAGAGAAGCACCTTCAGCCTCTTTTCCCCCTAAAAATAAAAAGTTTTTTCTCATTTCCTCTCACTTCCATTCTCTCAGTGGCATTGATATGAACCTCCCAGGACCAGCAGAACTCCCAACATGGCCATACTCTTAGCTGTATGGAGTTGGTCAGACCTCAGTGAGAATACACCATTGGAGTCTGACCTTTCAGAGACCAATATAAGTGCTTTTTTACTAAAGAACCCATGAAGGAAACAACTTCCAAAGCACCCATGTGAAATTACAAATTGAAAATGAGATAAATCCTTTAGTAGCATCTCTGCTTCCAATATGTCCTCTTTTGATCATCTGAGGCAGGAGAAAGCACAAAAATTGTCAATGCACTGCTTGTTTAGTGGAAAAAAATGTGTAACAACTGATTGTGATCCTTTGACCTTCTTTGGAAATGATCCTTCAGTTCTTCTCCCAACCAGATTGCCTGGGCTCCAGGACAGACAGTTCAACACTCAGTGACTTCCCAGCTGTGGAGACCTCAGCTTTGATGTGTCCAGGCAATAGCAGGGAACTTTAAGGGAAAAATAATGTAGCGTAGACACAGGCACTGGAAAAAACACGACCTCCAGAATTACCACCACTTCCCAGAGCAGCAGTGTTTAGGTCTGTTGGGGAAAAGGTCTACCTCCCAGCCAACTACTGACTCAGCCTGTCCCCAATTTCTTGTCCAAGACCTAATAAGAACCAACTGGAATTGCTTGCATTGGGATAACATATGGAGTTTCCATCCAGGATCACCAACCCCTTAAAGTCAGGGCACTCTGGACAATCATAGCACATCCCATTATTACCGATTTACGTTCAAGGTGTGTTGAGGCCTAGCAGAGGGTTCAGAGTTGTAGTGGCACAGCTGCAATTATGTAGAAAGTCAGTGCTAGAAAGTGGAATAAAGCTTTTTGAAGCCGAGTTTCTCTCTTCGTATCTGGATTAATGCCTTCAGACTGAGAGCCTGTCGGAAGTCTCCCCAAAAACATGACCCCAGAGTTAGTTTTAGACATGACTAAGATGTGTTTCCTTTAGTAGAAAGCTTTTGGCTCCCAGTTTCAGTGTAAGCTGAACTCATGTGAAAGTAAAATTTGCCACTGGGAGTAACAATCAATTTATATTGTAAATGCTAATGAACCAGGTCTGTAGATACCACTTTTTCATTTGACCCACATTGGTAAGCCAATGTTCAGATTTTCTCTGAACCAGTATTCAAAGATCTGCATTTAGCTTTAGAGATGCTTTGTTTGACCCTGAGCAAAGCAGCTTTTACCTTTTTTCCTTACTTGTAAAAAGAAAATCTCCTTTTTCTCACTCTTTTTCTCTCCCTGTAGCAAAAAATATCTTTTACAAGTTTTTTTGAAATGTGTGAAAACACCATTAGGGTCTTGACTGAAAGTTTTTTGGCACTGCTGTAATATTGGTAATAAGGTGGCAATTTTTAACAGACTTATTCTGCCTAAGAAAGTTCAATTTATCTTTTCATGTTCAGTCAGAAGAACCAGGTGAAAGTTGAGCAGATGAATACCAAGACCTTTCTAGTTTGTAGTTTAAGATAAATTGGAACTGTAATAACATAAACCCAGAGACTTTTTGCTAGTGGAATTGTAATCTGAAAAGAAAATTGATGTATGGAAATCATATTACCGCTGTCTTTCACATGTACATTTTCAATACTCTTTTATTTAAGAGTTCTTAACTCTTGACCTCATGACAAATTTATCCCTCATTTAATACTTAAGATGTTTAGACCATTAAGTAGAAACAGTATTGTTATTTAAGTTACATGTTGAAAGTCATAGCGCCTGGAAAGAATTCTGCTTTGTGGTTTCCAGGCTGACTCCAGAAAATTAGAATTGCAGTGAGGCCATCCATGCAGTTAAATCTAAAATAAAAATCTCAAACCCAAATCCATACTGAAGCAAATCTTAACAGCATGAAGAATCATTGCAAAGGTTTAAATGTTTTCACTTCACTTCATCAATATATGCCATTTCCCAAAGGAAGCCAGACAGGTTAAGCATGTGTAAAATATGTTTGTATACATAAGTATTTAACACATGCACATATATATGCATGTGTGCAGGAGTGAGTATGTATTATTTTATTTTCCCTTTCTTCTTCGTATCAGACTTCACCATATGGAATGAAAGTGATCATTTAATGTGGAATTATGAAGCTAATGGAATGTGGAGAATGAGGTCTTGCTTTCCTACTGGTCACCAGGCTCCTCTTTCACTGCTGGGGGAAGACCAAACTTATAAACAGAGGTCTGTGGCCATAGAAACACCTAGATCAACTTTTAAATTTAATCACATTAAAATAATTGGTGCTTTTATATATATATATATATATATATCTATATCTATATCTATATCTGTATCTATATATATATTGGACAGCAAAAATGCTTGGCATGTGCAGGTTCAAATATATATATCGTTCATACACATATATTGCAGTTCAAAATTATGATGGTGAATTACAAGTCAGGAATTCCTCCCAATGAGAGATGACAATCCTTTTTCCATACAGTCATTAGTAGGTCATTGAAATACGAGTAGAATTCAGTGTAAAAAGCTCTGGTATTGGTGGAAGTTTTCAATTTATTCCTGCTTTAAGGGCTCCATACACCGGATCAACAGCCCTATTACTCACTCTTATTGTATTTTTCCCATCTACTTTTCCAGCTCTCTATACAAGTATCTGTATTTGCATCACAGTGGTTATGATTTCAACAGACCTTCTTACTCCAGTAGTCAAATGGATTTGCACAAATTAGAAATCAGTTAAATGCTGATCCTGTAGAGTTGAAAATTACTTAGTCAGAGGCTTTGAATGTCTCACTGATTTCTCATAATGCCATGAAATCATAAATATGTCTAGTCTAAAAAAGACCTCTGGAGGTGTCTAGTCCAACCTTTTGCTCAGAAAAAGGGGCGACATCCAAAGTCAGGTTCTGTCCTTGCCCGGTTCAGTTTTGGGTACATTTTTTCATTATACCTAACCATAATTTCCCTTCTTGCAACTTGTGAATCTTCATCCTTCTACTCTACATCTGAGTAGCTGCATCTCCTCCATCAACCCCATTTATCTAGTGATAATCTGTAGTTTGTTCTACCTTTTTCCCATGGCCAAATATCATTGAAATTCCTCACTACCAGGAAGAGTAAGAGGTATTCATGTGGATGCTTTTTATAGAATCCAAAGCTTTTTCCAGACCACCTTTGCAACTCATTACTTCTCGATGTATATCCATGGTCCTTAGTGGTGTTGGTGTCTCAGTTTGGGCCTTACTCTCTAAACAGTTTTGTCTATAATTTTCCTTGATGTCCAGCATGATGTCTTCCACTTCTCTTATGCTTTCCCCTGTCATTCCTTCCCAAACCTTATTCCTTACTAAAATAAAACCCAAATAGGTAAATCCAAGCTATCTGGTTTACAAATAATTTATATAAATTGTTGTGTTCCTTTCTATACTTCTACCATAGATACCAAGAACTTTCTATATGCCTTCATACTTTTTTCTTCAAACAACAGATCTTGTTTGATTCATCACAATAAATGTATCAAGGAAAAAAATGTTAATGTTGTCCCTCTCTTTCTGTCAGAAACCTCAAATCTGACTTTCCATTGCTGTCCCTAGAATTAATTCCTTCTACCAGCCTTCATTATGTTCCCAGCTCTCATACAGCTTCTTAACACTCTTCTTATCCTTTATCTTCCCTAAATTCGGTTAATTTATATTCCAGCTTCCGTGGTTTGCTCAAAGGGAGTCTTCCTACTGAAGACAGAAATCTAACTGCCTATGTTCTGTAACTTGATCTTCTCGCTCCATGAAGCTCTTCATAATTCTGGCTCTTTGTCTGATTTTCATCCCTGTTTGTCATACAGATGTCACCTTTCTTTCATATTTGAACATTAGGTGTCTCCTATTAGATCCCCTGTTCTGAAACCAGCATTACCTTTGATACCTGAAAAAAGATTAAGGACTTAGCATTGGCCATGCAGGGTCAATGGAAGCTGCTCTAAATGCCATTAAAAGCTCCATGACATTTCCATTGATTTCTGCAGACTCTGGGTTAAAGTTCGCATTTAGAACTATTATGATAACGTATTAACCAATATTTCTTCAACCTCACTATCAACATGATCCAGATCAGTTATTTATTATTATGATTAATGTTTGCTCCAGCAGTGGTGCTACGTGACCACAGCCAAGACTCAGCTCCTGATGTGACCTATATGAATGCACAATAAGAAACAGACTTTGGCCTAGAGAAATTATGAACTGAAGAGAGAACTCAGACAGTGAAATAGAGAGCCCTTCCAAAGTTGACATTATCAGCTTTATGCACAGCTTTATGGCCAGAGATGTGTTTAACAACCCCTGTACCTTGATTATGCCCTGAAACATCAGAACACTTAGGCGGTATTCCAATAGAAATGATCATTCACTCATCTTTAGTTTTTGCATAAAAAAAAGGAGACCCATGGAGACAAAATAGTAGTTGGAAAACTTAATGTGAATAGAAATTCCATGTTCATTTCAAATATGTATGTACCACTACCACAATGATATCAGCTAAAGACTCAGTTTTTAGATCTTTTATAACCAGTGGAAACTATGCTTATGCACAGTGTGATTAGGGAATGTCAACCAACTCATCTAGATTCTGCTTTTGAATGGAATGAATCACACCCAATACTCTACTGATACTTTTGACTAGAACACTACTAACTACAGAGAGAGCTCAGAATGACTAATTTCAGTGGAAATGTCCAAATTAAATGCCAGCACTCTCTGATGAACACTACTTCCCCCTCCTCAATATTTGTTAAGCGTCTACAGTTTTCCTGTTATGGTGGCTTGCTATCAAAAATCCAAAGTTACCCAGAAAAGAAGCATCAACACGGCCTTCTCGGAGAGGAGGCTTTGCTCTTTAGACAGAATTTTGTCCCTGGTGATTGTGTTGCAAACAAATTCTGCCTCAGAGAGTCAGGGCACAAAGAACAAAAAGGGATTTGAGCAATCAGGTGGTGGGAGAAGGGAAGTGAAGGGAGGAGGGGGCTGGAATGGGGAAGCACAGAAACAGTTTTAAATATTTGGAATCTGCAATTGTATTTCTCCCCCTTTCCCTCCCAGAGCTTCATTTTTTTAGCCGAGATTAACTATTCCCCCTACAATGCTTTTTCATAAAGGGATCAAGTCCATTGTTTATAGAATTTGCTAATAACAGCCTCAGTCGTGCTGTCACAGCAGAGTGATTCAATTACAGGACTGAACAATAAAAGCTCAATAAAGAAACTCAAATCCTTATTAAATTCTTTTCTTAAATTATTATTAAAAAAAATACCCAAGCAGGCTAGGATTGCCAGATTAGGAATTTGCGTTGCACAGAAGAATGATATGATCTCTTTGAGTAGCACGGTGCAAATTAAAAGAGGTTTAGCATTAAGTGTTCATGGCACAAAAGCAATTTTAAGTACCTGCAATCAGCTTAGGTTGGCTAAGCCTAAATATGTACAAATCGTGTAATGGGCAATATCCCTGGCAGTACCACGCAGAGCTCTGACAGATGTGTTCTCCAAGGTTTATGGTGGGTCCTACAACAGCTCACGATGACTGTTTGCATGTCCACGCACACTGATTTGTGTGTGTGTGTGTGTGTGTGTACGTGGTTTGTGGGCCACCTAGTGTCCTGGTGGTGACTAGACAAAATTCATTTCTGGTAGCCCAGATTTTAAGGCAAGAAAAGAACATTGCAGTCATATATTTTGACACCTCACCAATCGCAAAACAGGATAAAATGACCCAGAGATTCCTGCACCTTTCTCTTAACTGCTGCTTAAGCTGGAGATTCTTTCATAAAAGAGCATTTGATCTCTATTTAAATCCTTCTTCCATTGGGAAATCCATTATTTCCCTCGCTAGTCATCTCAATTGCTAACTATCTTTGTTGCAATTAATTTATGTTTTTTTGGAGGTTTGCCCCCTGATATTGCTTTCTTTAATTGCTTAACTTTTAGACAGAGCAAATGATGTGATGTGGAGACCATCTCATCATTAATTCAACGGAAGACTGGTAGTCTTCCAAAACAACACAACAAGAGGTGTGAAGGTTCAGTTGTGGTCTGACCTGTAGTCACATAGCCACTGGGAACCGTGGTGAGCACAGCTGGGCACTGCTGGATCTGCTGCTGAATGAGAAAACTGTTGCAGTGAAAGGCAGAGGACAGCAAAACTGGAAAACCCTCCTAAGAAACTAAGTGACTATCTGGACACTTCTGCTGATGAAGTCATCACAGTAACTGGAGCAGCAGGTCCATGACAGAGGATGTGCATGTGGTAAAGGAAGTTGGGAAATGAAAGAAATTAACAAATAAGTGGAGGTACATGACACTGGAGTAGAATGAGGTTGCTACAGCTGCAGTTTATGAATGTTTCCTGCGTGAAGATTATACTATATCTTTGAAACATTAGAGGTTTTCTCCTTCAAGGGACATAGCTAATAATATAAGTAAGGAGCAGAAAATGATACTAGTAGTAGCCTTTGGTAGGGAGATCATCACCCAAATTTTCCTCTGTTGTCACAGACCCCTATGCTGAATTCATCCATCTTTAGGCAATTGTCTAAAATAGATGACATGAGATGCCCTCTCAAGTGACCTTTCACTGATAAAGGCAGGAAACCTGGCTTAAAGCAGGGGCTTAACATTTTAAATGGCCATGGTTAAGGGAGATTAATTCTACCCTCAGCACTCAATCTAAGTTAATCACCAAGGCTCTGCCTGTCAGTTTTGTAAAGCTGTGTGGAGCATTCACCTCATCTTTGGGTAGTGGTTTATGATTGCTGGGATAAACCGTCCTCCAAAGCGGCAGCTTCTCTGCATTGTGGAATAAGAAAGCTCTTCAGAAACATACTTCAGTGACTTTCCTAAAAAAAAAATCAGATGGAATAAACATGGGCTTTTAAGTCTTTGTAACAGAGGCTGGAGACATTCAAGTTGGGTCCTGCCTTTATCATAGTCTGACTGTGGAATGATGGACCTTCCCCACTTTTTAGGGATACAATGGGGTGTTCATTCCTGATGCTAACAACTGCTATAGATGAACATATTTTGGGGGTTACTTCACCTGATGTTTCCCATCTGAAATATAAATGTTGAGTCCTATCCTGGACTGCATGGCTAAAACACAAAGTAGAATAAGTCATTTCTCAAAGTACCCATTTCTGCTCATGGTTCGTTTCTCCCTAGCTTGAATGAAACATCCAATTTTTAAGTGACCACCTGTGAAGAAGTGAACTCTCTTCTTTCTAAGATATAGATGAGCAAGACTGTTGTCTTCCAGGTAGAGGTAGAGCTCATAGAGCTGTTGCCATATGCCTTAGGTACACAGCGGAAAGTTTCTTTTGGTTTCAGTAGTAAATGCTGGTGTATTAGAAGAAAGAATTATCTGAATCTGTTTTCTCTCCTTTCCTGAATTAAGAAACACAAAGCAAGGTAACGGTGAGGTAAAAGTTGATTTTTGTCCATACTAAATAGATGTAAATATATAGGCTGATCAGATGCAGATGACTGCTCTGGTCACTTTATGAATTTTCACATACAAAGTTGAAAGTGGAATGAATTTCTAGACTAGCAGGCACATATCTTTTAAGCAAGAGAAAAGCATTTATTAGAATGGATGAGAGTGCTAAATGTGACCAATATACCTTTGAAGCTCCGAGGCTCCCTGCTTTATTCCACAAACTTACACTCCCTGAAATGTGGCATGGCTTTATATTTCACAGCATCCATAACATGGATTTATCAAAGGTCACTATGGCAACATCCAGGCAGTCCGAGACAAATACGCGTATGAGCATGGAAACAGGACAAAACAAACTGAAATCGCCCTGTTCCCACCCAGTCTTCTCCCCTGCCCCTTCAATTCCAAATTTAGGTGAATGCCATTATTAATACTCCAGTCAATATTACCTCAGCAGAGATTGAAAAACAGAAGAGAATTCACACCGCACATTCGGAGAGTATCGATGTTGTATAGACACATTGCACACACAGGATCACTGGGGCTATGGGTAACTCTACAGAATAATTGTATTGGCATGTGTGAATTCTGGGAATCAGAACCTCCTAATATTTGTTTTGTCTGTGTTTCCATGGCAATAAGCGCACTTGCTATTAATTCTCTCATTTATTACTGGTTTTTATTCCTAGTATTTGGGGGAGGGGGATTATTCACATTCATCTTGGAATTCTGGGACTTATACATATGAATCGGAACTTACTGATAGAAAAAAAAAATATATATATATAAATAAATATAAAATGAGACACTCAGACTCACAAATCTCTACACTGATAACAATAAACATATTCAGAAGTGATTGAGAACTTTGAGATATGCCAATCCTCTTTTACTAATACTATTTTAGCTATTCTTTTGGAGATGTCTAACCAAAGCTGAATTTAGAATATTTTGTTTATGTTTGGGGGTATTTTTGTTGTTGTGGTTGGTTTGTTTGTTTGTTTAAATTATTTTTATTTTCCTTTTGCTTCATTTTTCTCATTTTGGAAATTGTGGCACTTTTAGCATTTTGTTTCTTGGAAAGAAGGAAAAGTGCCCAGGAGGTGAATGAGTTCAGAATATTTTTTGGTTCTCTTTTCATGTATATATTAATACATTGCTATAAATTGCACACACAGACTAACACATGCACACAAATCTGTATGAAATGTATCAATGGGATGGCAGTTGCAAAGTTAATTTCTCAGTAATTAAGATAAGCCATAATGAAAGCTGCTTGTGCAACATTACCTTTTTCTCTTTTATTACATGTTATCTTGCAACTTAATAATATGGTAGACTTCAATATTTAAATTGGAACCTCCCATGGTGAGAAACATACTCCGATAGCAACAGCAGTTCGTTATAAAATTTTAGTTTTATTGTGCTGTATTTGCGTCCAGGATGTATTTTCTACCCATAGTTCGAAGGCTCTTCTAAAGACAGAACCCTTCATTTCCTCCTGGACATTTTCTTTTTCTTCTACATTCCTGAGTGGTTTTCCAATGTTAATCATGTTTAGAATATCCCTCTGAGATGGGAACATTATCCTTATTCTACTAATGGGAACCTGATAAATGGATTAAGATTAAAATGAAAAGTATCCACTTATTTTGGTGTCCAGGCTGAGTTCTGAGTGCCTGCTTTGGCAAAGGTTTAAGCATTTATACCTTATTAATCTCATCCAAATTTATCTGTCTAGAAGTAATTTCTTCCTCTGAGCTACTTGTTTTCTCATAGTCAGTAGGGAGAAACAAGCACATGCAGAGGTGCTTCATCCAACATTTCTTGGATGGCTGTCATGGGATACGATGAATTACCCTCCAGAGGAATTGAGACAGATAAACCCCACATTGTTTATTTGTTTCAAGAAATTTCCCTTGGTCTTAGTTACAGTTAGGAATGCTCAGTACTTCATTAGGATGATGCCAACTAAGGGTGTCAGGGACTTGAGGGAGATCATGGAACCATGTCTATGCTCTTTCTGCTTATCAGACCACAGAAACTTAAGACAATACATAAAAAAAAGATCCACAAATGACCATTTGTGTGAAGTTTGTACCTTTGTTTGTTTGTACCTTTGTTTGTACCAAAGTTTGTAACTTTGCCTGAATCATCCAGCAGCTGTAGGAAAAAAAAGGCAGAGTGTGATGCTTGAAGGCATGACTTAATTTATGGAAATGGCTCTCAAATTCTACAACACACAAAACAAGGGCAATAAAGCTGGTAAACTCATATACTAATTGTTCCCCTTCAGCTGTAGAACTTGCATCTACTGTTCTCGCTGAGACAAGGGTCTTACTGGAAAACATCACTGCACCATGCAGTAAAAATCTGCACTGGGTTTACATCTGAAGAACTTGATTTTGCAACCACAAAACCGTTCTTTTAGTGCTCCCCAATGCAATTTTTATTAATTATTTGAAAAAAAAAAGGGGTGTGGGGGAAAATAAGTAATAAATTTTAACACGTGACCTCATTTAGGCACCCATGCAGATCTTCTTGGGATTTTCTGCCTAAGAGAGGAATTTCTGGACAGTGGGACTTTCATTCCTAGTTCAATTGGGGTAGCCCTTTCTCAGCAAGTCACAGAGGTACTGGCTTATGGCAGACAGAGGATACCATGGAAGTCGTGTGTTTTTCAGAAGATGGGGATTATCCTGCCTGTCTTTGTGCCCCAGGAAATTCCCATCCCTGTCTTTCTACCTGTTTGCTCCAGGCTTTTGGCACTACTTCTTAGTCCTGGTGTTTATCATAGTTAGTCACAATGGGAAGGCAAGGCAAGGGAAGGCAAGGGAAGGGAAGGGAAAGGAAAGGAAAGGAAAGGAAAGGAAAGGAAAGGAAAGGAAAGGAAAGGAAAGGAAAGGAAAGGGAAGGGAAAGGGAAAGGGAAGGGAAAGGGGAAGAGAAAGGAAAGGAAAGGAAAGAAAGGAAAGGAAAGGAAAGGAAAGGAAAGGAAAGGAAAGGAAAGGAAAGGAAAGGAAAGGAAAGGAAAGGAAAGGAAAGGAAAGGAAAGGAAAGGAAAGGAAAGGAAAAGAAAGGAAAGGAAAGGAAAGGAAAGGAAAGAAGGAAAGGAAAGGAAAGGAAAGGAAAGGAAAGGAAAGGAAAGGAAGGAAAGAAAAGGAGAATAGAAAGGTAAAAGAAGCAAGATTCAGAAAATTTAAACCCAAAAGCTGAAATATAAAAACTTTTTAAAAGTTTAAAATGATCTTGACAGCCAGTACTCCAAGTCTGCCCTATAGATCTATGTAATATTATAATATATTCCTGTTAACTTTTTCTCACTTAAATCATTCAATTCCAGACAATAGTGTGATTTGGGCACATGCATGCAAGACCTTCAAAATTTCCTTAGCCACCGTAAAATGCATGAAAATATATTCAGGGCTGTATACAAAGGTATCTGATTGCTCCTGAAAGAAAAAAAAAAAAAGATATAAAGTCACTTAGAAAAAAGTAAGGTATAATTTTCCACTGAAAAAAAGCATTCTCAGCCTCCTTGCCTGGAAGGTGATTTTATTTTATTTAATTATTTGTGAAAACACCATCAGCAAATCATTGTTAACAGCGTATTGAAAGTTAAACAAAATAATAAAGTGGTGGTAAAGGAATCCAGAGGTAAATTTTACCTCAGCGGAAAAGAGGGTGAAACGGATATTAATATTTAATGTGGTGGAGGTGACAAGTGAAATGAGCACTCATTTCCCTTCTACTTGGTACCATGTATAGAGATATGCACCTCCTCATTCACACATACACATTTATGCCTATAACAGCTATGGATGGGAAAAGCTTTTCCACTTATGCGTTCTGAATTGAACTACAGACCTCATTTAGCAAGCACATAAACACACGGTTACCTTTATGCAGGCACTTAAATACCAGTTGTCAGTGAGTTTTATGCATGTAAAATTACACAGTTATGCAGTCAATTGATTTGGTTGTTAGCGTTGTGTGTCACAAGGTTCTGAGTGATCAAATCACTTGAGAATGGGGTTGCATTTGAGGACAAGAAATCATTAGGATTAGTTTTGAAGCATCTTATAGACTGAAACTACTCCTAAGGAGCCATAAATGTTTTCTCTGATCAGATTAAACATAAGAACATAACATGGTTGCACACACAAATATAATCAAAACACTGCAAATGAGATTGTTGGTCTTATTAAAGCATGTAGAGGTCATAGAAGTTATAGGACCTATATCAATAAAGTATATAAAACCTTGCTGTGCACTAGTTAATTGAAGTTTTATTTGGGAGAAAATAAGGGCAGGGACCGAAGGTCTCAGACAACTACTGAATTCAGTGTTGGTCACTGGATTTCAAGAAAAAGAGGTGAACAAACTATACAGAGTTCAGAGGAAAACAGCAAGAAATATCAGAGTGAGGGAATTACATTTACATACTCCCAAAGAAGGAATATATGTATATTTACTTGTGTATAATATCTATATACACAGCACTTAGAAACATGAAAAGGTTTTTTCCATGAAATATAATTCAATTCCAAATCTTTTTTGAGGATGATGGAATATTAAGGGTGTTTGCTATTATGTGTCTCCAAAATATGCTATAATTTCAAGAAAAGTCCTCCAGAACTTGTCTTTTTTTTCCACAGCTCCTATGGATCCTATGGATTGAGATGGAGACACCTAAGGTCTAAGGATGAAACAGCCTCTGATGAAGCTCATCCTTTCTGTGAGTTGAGCTATGAAACCAACAGTCTTGCCTGCTACCTTCTCACCATCTCTCTGTCTCTCCCATTGGTGTGAGGATTCACCCAGCCCAGCAGACACTCTAGTTTCTCCCAAAGGCAGCTGTGTGCTTTTCTTCAGGTAGAATCAGTCTCATCAGTGTTCCTTCCTGCCACACAAGACCAGGGAGCTACGAGTAATTATCTGTATTAGGACAGTACTTTGAGTACCTGTGTTTGAGGCAGATGTCTATGTAAGAAGCCTGTCTCTGCTCAAAAAAGCTAACATAGTGTTTTCAACAGTGCCTCTTGACAAAGAGTGCCCAGATAAGGTAGCTGAGGTGTGAGGCATGTGTTCAGCCAAGTTAATAATTTTTCACCAGCAACCAGAAGCTGCATATTTTTTTTAATTGATCTTTGTTGGTTTTCTCTCTTCTTCCCAGCTCTCTCCCCAAACCATCCTGTTTCCTGACTTTATGAAATGATTTGAGGGCCTACATAGACTCTTAATCAGAGAAAGATCATTGCAAGTCTTTCAGGAACCATATGCCACAAACTGAATTGGGTTAGAGATGACAAACTGTCATTGTGAGCCATGACCAAAGATGTGTGTGTGGTATCTCCTTTCTCAGGAGATCTTATAGAGATGCAGATTCACGTGCTGTCTTCCTCCTCTGGCTGAGCAGAGCGCCAGCTTTCAGGACTGTCATTTTATGGCATGAAAGACAGACATGAGATGCGCTGGCAAGAGGTTTCCAGGCAGTAGGGTGAGTGAGCCAAAGAATTCAAAGCCACAATCTCTCCCATTCCTACCCACCAGTTTATAACTGCAGCCGGAAGAGAGATGCAGATGAAATGAGAGAGCAAGAGAATGCAGTTACTGTACTGAGAGGTATGGTCCAAAGAAACACATTAATTTTGTTAGGGCTTGGGCCAGCAGAAGGGGCCCGGAGTGGCAGAGAGGGAAGGAGATGAAGGAAAAAGAGGGGATTATGAAGCCCATTGCTTAATGCACATTGCCTGGTGTTGCTGGTTGCCTGCTTCAAGGCCACCCACATGGGGTAAGTGACACTCGTCAATGACTTAGTAAAACTCATGGGGCCTGTCAAGGCAGTGAACAGGAGTCTCTCTCTCTTCGTCAAAGAAGGAGTCATTTAAACACAGAGCTGTGAAAGGGGAATGAGAGTGTGGTGGAGTGGTAACAGAAACGCAACGGCAATGAGAAAACATGAGGTTTCACAAGCAGAGCCGAGGTGGTCGGCATGACCTTGCTATCAGCACCCAGCATGGAGACTGATGGAGTTTTGTTCTCCCCAGACCTGATGGTGGATGCCAGCTTGGAGGAATGAGTCAGGCTCACCGTTTTAATTCTTTGGACATAAAACTCAGCGTGAGGGAGGAGGGAGAGCTGCAGTTGCACTTGACAGAGGCCACCTAGAAAAAACAGTGTTGTTCTTTGTGAGGTGAGTTACCTCATCCGGAACCAATAAGTGGGGAAAATTCAACATCTCACTCTTCACCATCACTATGCATCTTTAACTGGTTCCTACAGTCCATAAGAGCTACAGAAAAGCATTTGAAAGTCTCCAAGATGAAGAAACCTTTTTTTTTTTTCTTTTCTTTTTTTTATTTGCCTTACTGGTAAGGCTTAGAAATGATGGGCAAAAATCCAGGTTCAGGTCACATCCAGTTGCTTGTATACTGATTTTTTAACTTCCAAAAGAAGTGGAAAGTTCACCGTGACTACTGATGCAGTGTTGATTTTATAAGAAAGGATTTTCCCTGTCTCATTCCACAGAATCATTTCCCTTTCATGGAAGCCTAGAATTTTAAGGTTTAATATAAAATATGACTTAGTCTTTGTATAGAAAAAGATGAGCTGTATAGAGACATTGCCACAAAATTCAAACCTGGCCTAATTTGACAATGAAAAGTTCAATGGAGCAAAACTGCAAGTGTTTGGGTCAAAGTGTTAGTTTTCTTATTTAACTGACCTTTCAGTGCCATGTCTGAGATACACAGATTATTGCACCAGATTAGTGCACTAGTGCACTAACTCAAAATAAGAGTTAGTACTTAAAACCTGAAGGACCTTGCAATCAAAATAAATGAGAAAGAGTAATTGTCTCCCATTTTGTAGGAACTAAGGCACGAAGTGGTAGAGTCCCCAATCACTGGAGGTGTTTAAAAGACATTTAGACAAAGTTTTTACGGACATAGTTTAGTTCTAGACATAGGTTATGGCTGGACTTGATGATCCTGAGAGTCTCTTCCAACCAAAATGATTCTATGATTCTACAATTTCTTCAGGAATCATTGGCACGTCTGGAAAGTCACTGACCTTTACAGGCCCTGGTGAACAACCTGATAATGAAGTTTCCTTCCTCTAAAAACATATCTGTGACACATGAAGTATGACTCAAAGCCTATAGACCTTTTCTTGTGAGTACACCAAAGACAGAGTCTCTGAGAAACTCCAGAAATGCAAAACAGAAGGACCATTTAAACAAACAAACAAACAACCAAAACAAAAAAACCCACATCATTTTTATTTTCCAATTTTGCACAACCTCCAAGATTTTGATCTGCCAAGTTTCACACAGCTCTAGTTAATTCGTGTTCAAGAAGCAAGTCTTCTGACTCGGAGTTATATCCTAAAATTCTTCCTTATGAAGGTTTCAAGCTACTGAGGGCCAGCAATGCAGATCCATTTGCTGATGTGATTTGACTAATCCTCCTATAATGAGGAAGTGAAGCAGCTGAGATGAAAGCCTGAGCCCTCACTGTGCAAAGGTATGAACTAATAAGCGAAGCTAAGCTAACATGGGGATCTGGGCATTCCTGGAGGGGATATGAACCAAACTGACTTTGGTGGTTTTGATCAAAATGGATGCCAAGACAGTTATTGAGGGGTCCAAAAACTGAAGTAAAACATCAAAAATACTGCCACCTGTCTGTTCATTCATACTATTAGCCAAAAGGTAAAAAAACCCAACCACTCAACCAAACAAAAACTGAACACCTAAACTTAGCTCAAGTTTAAATGCAAGTCAGAACTTTCATTGTCACATTCACTTATTTGCAGTGGACAGTAAACATCTGTGGGCTGCATTCATATGACTGGAGAAATTTATATATCTGTGTGGTTGTTAAGGGTATTTAAAACTGCACAGAGAGGTGGGATCATGCAAGGAAGGAATGTAATAAGGTTAATAGGGGCTGCAGTTAGTCTTGGATAAACTCTATGTACAGTGAGATTTATTAGCCTATGGAACTGAATTTCTAGAAAAATTGACCCACTAACTTGAGAAATGTAAAACTATCCCAAAACCACACAGCAGAGAACATGCTGTACATCCTTGGTTAACAGATATATATCCTTCTGAATGGCATTTTCCAGACATGTAAGAATAATGTTTTGCCATTTATGTTGCTGCGAGGATGTAGATTTTATAATGATGGTGCTGTCCCCACAGAATAAAAGACAGACTCGACCCTAAGGAATTTTCTTTCTCAGTCATCAATTAAATACAATTTTTAAGCATGAATCTTCCTCTATGTAATATGCCTAAATCTATCCATATTAAACAAAGTATGCAGATAGAAGAACTTTATGATGATTTAGTGCTTGCTTAAGCAGTTTGGTGGATCAAAGCTTAAATTAATAGGGTTACTCTTAAATTAGTAAGTATAGGAGTATGGGAAAGTCTGAAGTATTGAAATCTGAGATGTCAGTGATGACACAAGGGGGAATAAATGGAATTTGCTGCAAAGCCAATACACAACTGATTAACAGTAAGGAATACAGTTTGAAAGAAGATTTAGCAGGTTACTATCAATTAGATGAAAAGTTTAGATTGGACATTTTGTGATTTGGTGTTTTTCTTTGTACAGTGAGATGAACACATGGAAAATTCCATTGGTTGAGATTCCTGTTTTCCTCTCAAAGTGAATTGCCGTTTGTAGATCACTGTTACTGTGACAGATAGTTAGTTAGCCAGAAGTTTCTCCCAGGAATGTAAATAAAAGTGCTAAGCTGCGTTGTACTGGATATGTGAAGGGTACTCAATTCAAGTCACTGTGACAGGTATCTAATGCCATTTAAGATGTCTCAGAGTACCGTTTCTGGCTTCCATCTGTTGCTCTGCAAAAACACAAGGCTGGTGTCAAATCTGCCACATGCAAGTAAGAACTTAAAATAGCTTATATGTTTCAAAGGACTCCAGACACCAATGCGTGGATGACTGAATCAAGCCCATGTCATCCTCCCTGAGTGACCTGTCTGATGTAGAGTCTTGAAAACAACCTAGTGATGGGGCATGATGCTGAAGTGGTGATGATGGGAGAGGGTGAGGAAGATGGAGAAGCAACAGTGGCTGGAGAAATTGGGAGGACTGAGAAGGGAATTGAGCAAACAAGTTGCTGGAAAGTGAAGTAGGAAGAGAACTGGGGGAAGCTGGTGCTAAAAAGTGCAAGGAGGACAACTTTTCATTACCATGGTGGGACACCAGCACTGTACGAGATCATTTGGATCCTCCGAGTTGATAAAGAGAGATTGTGTTTCTTCACTGTTCCTCCAGCATTTCAAAAGGAACTACGCTGAGCTCATCCCAGCTAAAATAAGTCTTTGGCATGGGTTCCAAAGCCTTGATTCCACCCCAGTCTCACACTTGGAACCACCCACAGAGAAGTAAAGCAACATCACCAAGCTCATCCAGCTGGGTGCTGTCAGAGACAACCAAAACCTTCATGCAGACTGTGGAGGAAGAACCACAGCCCCATCTCAGGCCAAAAGGAAAACCTTTTATCTGAATTCACATCCTTCCCTGACATTATTAATCAGGCTGACATCGTGCTGTGCACATGAAGAGTGGACACAGAGCAAAGCTGTTTTTACTGAAATGACATCTTAATGAAGTTCTCACAAATTATGTACGCAGAATTTCCAGGTCTCCAATAAGATGTGTGAGCCTTGTTCAAGTAGTTTCTGTTTCAAATGTCCTCACAATTACACCTGTATCTGTTGTATTAACATTTGCCAGGGTCTTCCAGGACTCTGTGTTGGTCACAGCTCTGAGCTTTGCCAACCATCTGTGCCTGGGTGTTTGGACTCAGACTATGGAAGGGAAGCAGCCAGGGCTCTGAAGAGAACAGTTTTCTTTGGAAAGTGCATTCCCCAGCTGCAATGCTTCATTAGAGGCCTTTCTTCATGATGTGAACACAGCCAGTCTCCATCATGGGACCCAGAGTGAGCCTATCTTCATCACATAGTGTGTTGCTGCTAGAAACAAACAGGCTTGAAAAATCAAATTCTCATCCCCAAGGATTAGGTTGGTTTTCCCAGGGAATTCACAGAAGGATTAGAAAAAAATTTGCAGGTGTAGCTAGAAGGTGCTGGTTGCTCTTCACGGGGAAGTTCCTGAAAAGGAATCCTAAATCTCCCTGCCTGAGCTGGGATTCAACTTGCGGACTGAGACACAAAAATGTGGGTGTCTTCAGGCAGGTATGAAGTCTAGAGAATTCTTTTGTTCATTTTGTATTAGTTATCTAGATATTCTTTCAGTTGCCTACTCATCTTCTGCTCTTTGAGTGGACATATGGAGTTGGACATGAATTCTGGAAACGTGAAGATTTCCTACAAGGCTTGTGACACATCTAGCAACTTGATTCAGATGTTCTAGCTGTGCTAGAGCATCTCAAATGGCCACAGATGCTTCCACCATAGTAAAATGAATTGAATCCAGTGTGAAAGCATGGATGTTTGCAGCCATTTGGGACACACAATGCATCTGTGTGAAGTTGTCAGAGTAGGTATGGACCAGGGATAGATAGTCTACAAATACAGTAATTCACTTCTTTCACTATACAAACCTTACAAGCCATCTATAAATGAGAACAAGCACCTTGAGTGCAGAAGGAGGTGTTTTTATAAGGTAGTCCAGCTCACTAAGACCTGACTGTAGAGAAACTGTAGAGCAACTGAGCTCTCAATCTGTGTTTTCCAGTGAAATGTTAAAGGTAGAAGGACTCAACACAGCTTGTGAACTCTCAAAGCCCTGTAACTAAAAATAATGAGGATAGATTTTATCATGATATGTCTGAGATTACCTGTATCCCAGGGCAACTATGCTTTTGTTTCTGACCTCAGAATGGAACAAGCCAAAAAGTGACTCAGATCTACCGCTTGTATCCGTCACCAAGATTCAGAATGAGTTTTGTACTGAATAGAAATGGAAACACTTGCATTGAGTCCGTACTGAAACAGAAAGTTTGCCTGCAAATGCACGTTGTAGCTGTCAGGTTCACAGGCTGGGATCACTTCTGGAAGGTCATCTGGTACTGGATCACCCAAATAACCTTTTGTGCCACAGTTTTAGCATGATTTCCCCATTTGCCTACAGAAGAAAGACGTTTTTCTCAATCTTCATAGCTAGTGATGTTCCTGTATTCCATGAAATGCATGAGACACCCTCAGATTTCCATGCAACAATGTCTAATTATCCTTTATCTTCTGTCTTAATATTGCTGCAATACTGATGATGTTGCTTTGCATTTGTGTGATGTGACCTCTGTTTGCTTTTACCCATCCACATTTATAATGTAACTGACCTATGCTAGCAGATGCTTCTACCAGATTATATCAGTGACCTTCCTGGGTTAACTATCTGCCACATGTTTTTATTGCTCTGTGTCTAGACTAACAGCATATTTCGTGGGCTGCTCACCACCTCCTGCTGAGCTCCCTGGTCTCCAGCTTTGCCTGACTAACTTGGATGAGCTGTCTTTGGACATACAGTAGGAAAGAGAGAGCATGCACGAGGACATGTGAGTTGGAGGGCACAGAGGCAAGAACACCACATTTATAAAATCTCATTCTCATAACATATAAACCCAGAGGGACAACAAGTGCTGTTATTTGTAGGGAAGTTCATAATGCAGAGTACAAAGTCATAGTGGAAACAGAGGTATGGGAATGGGAGAGAGTCTTGAGCTCCAATTAGGAGCTAGAAATGGAAGATAAAATAATACAGGGACTCAATATATATAGACAAAGTGCCTTCAGTCTCTCTGTAAGTGAGACACACCGTACACAGAAGGTAAGTGAGTCATGGATATCAATCCCTCCCCTTCCTTTCCTTTCTCTAGCTTCCCTTTTTTAAGGAGATTTTGGTTAGAGGTGGGGAAGGAAATGTTAATTCTTTGACTGCAATGATTCAAGACATGTTAAAGAAACAACAACAAATAAAAGACAACTGGAGGCTTTTTCCCAAGAGCAGTTTCTTGGAAAATCATACCTATGAAAGATAACTATTGAGCAAAGAAGAGTTTCCTTTTTATTTTATGCCTGAAATGTGTTTTTCCTTTGGGAAAAGGAAATTTCAACAGTGGGTTCTGCCTTCAAATTTCCTTCATTTGCCATTTTCTCTTGCCCTGACCTGGACCACTTTGCTATTGCAGGTCCTGAGATCTTCTGTCTGGTTGCTGGACTTGCAGGCACATCTGCCTGGAGAGTCTGTTTGTCCTAACTATTACAGAAACCAGGTTAATTCCAATGGCAACTCAGCTTTCAGAAAATCCCATAGAAATAACTCCAAATCTAAAATAACACAGCCCTTCATTCTGTTCCCATTCAGCATGTGCCCTTTACTGCTGAAGTACAGCGTGAGGGCAATTGTTGAAGAAAAAGCAGAGAAAAATGGAATGTGTTCAGGCTTCATTCCACCATCTTGTACCCTCATAGCCTGAAGGAAAGAGATGCCTTGAATATACCTGGGAAGGACTTTATGGTTGGAAAATACCTACAGAAAGCCAACTAAACATATCACAGAATCACAGAATGTTAGGGATTGGAAGGGACCTCAAAAGCTCATCCAGTCCAATCCCCCCATGGAGCAGGAACACCCAGATGAGGTTACACAGGAAGGTGTCCAGGCAGGTTTTGAATGTCTTCAGGGAAGGAGACTCCACAGCCTCCCTGGGCAGCCTGGGCCAGGCTCTGCCACCCTTACTGAGAAGAAGTTTCTTCTCAAATTTAAGTGGAACCTTTTGTGTTCCAGTTTGTACCCATTACCCCTTGTCTTATCATTGGTTGTCACTGAGAAGAGCCTGGATCCATCCTCCTGACACTCACCCTTTATATATTTGTGAACATTAATGAGGTCACTGCTCAATCTCCTCTTCTCCAAGCTAAAGAGCCCCAGCTCCCTCAGCCTTTCCTCACATGGGAGATGCTCCACTCCCTGCAGCATCTTTGTTACCCTGTGCTGGACTCTCTCCAGCAGTTCCCTGTCCTGCTGGAACTGAGGGACCCAGAACTGGACACAATATTCCAGATGTGGTCTCACCACAGTAGAGTAGAGGGGAAAGAGAACCTCTCTCAAGACTCGGCTCATGGCATGGGTGACAGTGGATGAGTCTGTGATCCTAACAGCTGTAGATTTTTGAAGTTGAATAGAATTGAAGTTTTCTATGGGGATGTATAAATGCTACTGAAATATTTTGATTATACTCTGGGTAAATAAGATTGCAAGCCAATTTTCCCCAGTCTAAAAGTTAAGAATATTGTTGACATTTCTGTTAGTTAAAGGCCACGGGTTGTAGTAGAATATCCCTCATAATTACAACGTGCTGGCTTGTTTTTTCTTTCATTAATTTGGGTAGGACCACCTACCAGCTATAGAGCTATAAGACTATAGTTCAGATGATATGTGCCAGTCACCTTCATTCCTGATCTTCATGATATCTTGGAAGACACTCAGATTGTCTTATGGAAGAATTAACAGAATTAAGGAGCCCAACAGGTAAGGAAACCATCTCTCTACAAGAACAGCTCCTAGCTGATGTTGCTAATGGGGATGTCTTAGCTGTATGTTAAATTCATTCAAAATGAAATATTTTCTAGTTCTGAAAGACACTTTTCACCAATTCTGCAAGAGGCCCCTAGACTTGGGTCCTATTTTGACACAAAAGTACACTTCGAAATGTTAGAATTTCCTACTAGATGGACTTTTAAATTTTTGTTTAGCAACATACCTACTCCTCTTTTTAATAATCTCTTTTGTGAAATTTTGGGCCTTATTTATTTCCAAAATTATCTGGAAAGGATCACAAAATCCATGTAATCACAAAGATATAAGGCTTTAAAAAAGATATACCAAGCATTTTAAGACTTGCAATAAAATTTCCACTTTTGGCAATATAGGCAATGTCATAATTTCCTTATGGCTCATTTTTAACCTTTTATTTCAGTCATAGTAAATGTTGCTTCATTTTTTTTGTGTCTGGTTTTATGTTATAGGAATAATCCGAATATTCCAGTCTTTGTGGATTCAATTGACTAATCTGCCTGAATTCTTTCACCTTGGGGATTAACTCATCTTGGTTTTCCCCAACTTCTGTACTGCCTGTTCTGTGACATTTAGATCTCTTGTGTCATAGCAGCCTGGATTTGTATTTAGCAGGGTTTTTTTTTTCACTCCCTTCACATTTGTTGTGGCACCCGTGGGCATGGCAAATCTCAAACTCGGAGTAAAACTAGAAAGAAACACATATGGTCCCTATGAAGTTCTTTAAATTAGATCAGTATTTTAAAAGTGATGGAGTTTTAATTACATTTTTAAAGTCCTTGGCTATGTCTGGCACCTTATTGTACTAAAATACCTCAGAAGCTGAACCATATACACACTCTGCTTCTGGATTCATCTCATCTAACTCATGTCTTTAAAACTTAGGGAATGCATTCAATTAATTATTACTCTAAGCTAATGAGTTCTGGATAAAGATAGATACCTCCAGAAGATAATTTCTTACATTTCAAGCTAGCTAGGATGAGATTTTTAATATGATAAAATTATGTAAAGCAAATAATCTCTGACATATCTAATCTCAGCAACACAATACAGTATCTCACTAATCCAGGTCTTCATAGGCAAGAGGAGCGAAGAAGAGAATGGGTTTTCTCAGGTTTCTAAAAGAAGCCATTTACATCTAGAAGAGACCAGCAGTTCCTGTGTCTCATCACAGCACAAGTACATTTTCATATATGTGTATATTGAGTTGAATGGGTCACAGTAGTGTTATTCTTTTAAGAAGGAAGTCTCAAATCTGTAATAGATTGGATTAATCTGATTTAAGCTTAGGTATCTGTAGGCAAGCATGATCCCAGCCTTCATTTATAAGCAGTATAGAGATGTAAGCAGTTTTTAGGGTGTGATTTAGCTAATCCATTGTAGAGGTTTATTTTGGGATTAGATTAATTGTGCCCTTGACTCCACTGGCTGCTGTCTGAGCAGAAACCCTAAGAGAACTCCCTCAGGTGCAGATATTGACACTGTAGAGCTGTATACTCAGTCGAGATCTGTTCCATGTGTCTATTTTTCATGTATTTACAAAATTTTGCAATTATTTTTACCCCATGTAATAAGTTTATAAAATATGATTGTCTTTTGAATAGATCAGTACACATTTGTATTTATATTTGTAAGAGCTCTTCAGCTAGATATAGTCCATTCTGTTCTGTCCTCTTCCATCCTGTAAAATCAGTATGTTCCCATAAAACAACCAATTCTAGCTCCAAACACCAATTTTCAAGAGAAAAACATTGTCTTTCATTCACTCTTAGAAACGACTTAAATTTCTGCCCCAATTTTATCTTCACCTTCACCTTCACCTTCTATTCTAAACGGATGAAATCTATTCCAAAATGGGTTCTGAATATTTCTGGCCATTTTTCTGTAGCCAAATTTCTTCAGTAATGAGTTTGACTCTGTAAGGCACAATAGATTACTGTTCTGCCTACCACTAAAAATTGGACTACTGATACAGGAAAAGGAAATAATTTAAAACTATGGAAAAAAACAAAAAGGCCAAATAGGAAATGCCATGAGAGCAGAAAAGCTGAAAGTAGTAAGCTTGAAATCTTGCCTTTCCTTCTGCTAAATAAATTTTCAATATTTCCTTCATTCACTGCCCTTTCTTAATTGCCTTCTAGGGAGCCTGTATTTCTCTAGTGATTGGAGATGAATTATAGGCAAACATGCTACCGAATATCATAATCTTTTTCATAAAGTTAGGCAATATAATCCCCTGCTTCTTGTATTTAGACCTTCATGTGTGAACTTTCAGCATTAATTCCAGATTGGAAAGTATTACTGTAGTTGGCTTATTGCTGTGTGAACATGATAAGCAGAAGTATTAGTCAAAGATGTGCCTGTTATTAATTATCCTATAGGCTCCTTTTGTCTGTGAACAGTTCTTACTCAATTGTTTTTCAGCTCCTCTGGATCTGTCAGATGAGCTTGGTGTGAAGTGAACACGTTTTACTTGATTTATCTTATCAATTTCCCCAGAGAATTTCATACAAATCTGCTGAGTCTGCACCATGCTGAATTAAGATCCCAGATTACATGTAGTGTGTCTTCTCCAAAGTTGTTCGATTGTCAGAATTATCTTTCACTGGGAGACACTTCTTTCAATATCCTTATAAATAATTCAGTGTCAGGTATTCAAACTAAAATACTGACAATAAAGGGAAGTTAAGTTTGAAAATTACGATCCAGTTGAGCAACTATCAACACCGATTAGTGTATATTTACGATTGAGGTTTGCATGAATAATTGCTGAACAAAAGCCCCAGTAAATGGACCACTCGCCTGGATGGAAAAGGCTCAGAAATGTCACGGGCAGATGTATCATTTTTATGACTTTGTGAGGGACCTTTTTACAGAGCTTTACAGTAATTTAGGCCATTTATTGTACAGCATCCATTTCACCTAGTAAATCTTTTTGTAAATCAAGTATGTGAATATGGAAGTGGCCACACACAGCAATATCTAGAAGCAAAGAAATAGATTAAATCCAGTATATCATTTTAACAGTATTAAAAAAATGGATCACCTTCAAATTTCAAATTAAAAAATGGAAAGCGATCAGTTATCTGTTTTTGCTGTGATTTTGAGGGAGCTGATATTCTGCCTAAGTACTCAGGAAATACAACACTATGGCAGAAAAATCCAGACTAGAGATGCTTAAAATGACTTGCAAATTTGCATTAGAATTGCGACTTGAAGCAGTATCAGATGTAACTAAAAAACCCCTAGAATTTTCAATGAAATGCTTTTGTAAACTTTTAAGTCTTTCAAAGGGAAAAGACAGTTTTACAGATAATTTTAATATACCTTTTTTGTATAGCAGATGAAACTTCCTCATTTCAGTTTTTGAATTATTGATAATTAGAGTACACAGGATGAATGAATTATTTACCTGGTGAGCTCTAATTCAGTCTTTTGGAAGTTATCAGCACAACTTCTGTTTTGTTAGTGAGAGTTTCTTTTGCATATCCATAGAGATTAAGCAAAACTTGAATTCACCATCATTTTGGTATTGGCCTGAGAGAGAAATCTTCATGGAAAGGACTGGAGTCTGAAATTCAATATCATGATATCTGTGTACATTAAAGATGGGTTTGGAAAGCAAAGAACCTTGACTCTTTATCACCTATTTGCAATGCAGCTTTGATCCGTTTCATCCACCCTAGGCATCTTCATCAGCAAATCGGATCCTGTTCTTAGTTATATTAAAATCAGGGCTTGAGTTTAAAATAAAACTATCAACTCAGTCTCCTAAAGAACATATATTGTGGTTATATATAATTTTTATGCAATTTCCTGTACATTCTGTTTACGAGTTTCTCAGTAACTTTGTCATAAATTTCTTCAGTTTCATATGAAACCAAGATGTGGACAAGGGGTAGAAAGGAAGGAGAAGAAAATTGACCCACAAAAAGAAAATCTAAACTACACTCCTTAAGAATTTGCAAAATGAAAAGTTTTAGTTAGCCTTAGAGATTTTATTGTTTGGATTTGGGTTTTTGGGATTTTTTTTTTTTTTTATAGGTGTTGTGCTATTTAAAATTTATTTTTAGTTCAAATCAGTTTTCCCATCAATAGTTATAGGTTACGACAAATGGGAACATGGAATAAAAATCCCCTTAAGGTTCTCCTTTGATATGGGATTGTCAGTGCTTATGAGCAACACAGAATCACAGAATCACAGAATGTCAGGGGTCAGAAGGGCCCTGGAAAGCTCATCCAGTGCAATCCCCCCATGGAGCAGGAACACCCAGATGAGGTTACACAGGAAGGTGTCCAGGCGGGTTGGAATGTCTGCAGAGAAGGAGACTTCACAACCTCCCTGGGCAGCCTGGGCCATTGTTCTGTCACCCTCACTGAGAAGAAGTTTCTTCTCAAATTTAAGTGGAACCTTTTGTGTTCCAGTTTGTACCCATTACACCTTGTCCTATCATTGGTTGTCACCGAGAAGAGCCTGGCTCCATCCTCCTGACACTCACCCTTTATATATCTGTAAACGTTAATGAGGTCACCCCTCAGTCTCCTCCAAGCTAAAGACCCTCAGCTCCCTCAGCCTTTCCTCACATGGGAGATGCTCCACTCCCTTAATCATCTTTGTTGCCCTGCGCTGGACTCTCTCCAGCAGTTCCCTGCCCTTCTTGAACCCAAATATTCCTGATTTTCAGCAGGAACAAGGGATTAAAGGCTCATTTATGGTCACATGTTACCTGCAAGCTTAGACCTGGCGGCCTCCGTGGCTTCTAAATTCAGGAAAGCATCTAGGAACTGAAAGCTGCACACCCAAATTGCTCATAATTTCAATATGTTTCTTGTAATTCCATGGGTTTAATGTAGGAATTTTGAATGATTAAGTAGGAATCACCTTTTACAAATTCAGTCAGAGAGGTCTGCATCCTGAGTTAGTCAACCCAGCCTCTCCTTGAAGTGGATGTAGAAAAACAGATACTGAGTTCATTGAAATATTTTTTTAAAAAGTCTTCCTAAAGGGAACAAAATAACATTTTGCTTGAGGAAGAGCATCTTAATGAAAGAACTGCCAGGACAGGAAAGAAACATGCAGATGCATTCCTCTCTATTTCCTAAGGGAAAGCTGGGACTATCACCAGCCAGGTTATTCACTGGCTTTAAAGTAAGTGAGTGAAGTACCACAGAGCTTTTTAACGTGATCTGACTTGTGTAATGCTACGTGACTGTTGTGTGCCTATCGGTGCAATAATTTCCCTCATCAGAAGCAGCAGAGAAGGAGTCATAAAGACAACCCGGGGCGGGGATAGTTCTTTGAAAAAAATTATGACCTGTTGTAAAATGGTAGACATTTTACAGTGTTTTCAAACAACTTTGCAGCTGTTTGAGGTTTCTCTCTTGTTATCCATACTTTTGTCTACTGAATGCAGGTGGAAATAGGACAGAGTGGTCTGTATGGAAAAGGACTCAAAACTTGGTTCTCCCCCAGCTATTTGAATGTTGTGCTTCTGTTTCGCTTTCCACTCTAAAAACAGCTAAAATGCTGAGGGAGCTTTGTTCTACATATCATTTATATTGCACCTTTTGTCGTAATTAATCTATTTATTGATATGTAAGAAGATGGAACTTTTACCTCGCTCCAAATTTAAGCCCGACAAATACTTTGATTTTTTTTTCTATCACTTACAAAAGCTCTGGGCGGGATAAAGACTATGAAGCGTCCAAAGCACACCACAAACTGATACTCTGGTAATAAAGATATGCTCGGACAGCAAGATGTGACTTTTTCTCTTGCGAAATGTCACCAACCTCCAGCCTACGTGCTCCTTAGCATTCCTTTTGGGTAGGCATCAGGCTGCCCAAGGCTTTTGCCCTGTTGCAGTTTCCCAGTTTACTGCTGGAGGACATCTTAATGGACAGGATGAAAGATATAGCACTTCTTTGAAGTGAGTAATGTAGCTGATGACTCATCTACTTGTTTCTTTGGGATTTTTCCAGATTTAGACAGACCTTCTTGTAATATGAGGCACCTAGGTAATATCTTTGAACTTTTTCTCGCTCCTGAGCATTGGATACTTTCAGGAAATGGATATAATGTCATGAAACAATGTGGCAGACCTATGTAAATATTTCCTATGATGTGGATTGTCCTGAAAAATTGTAACATTATATCTAAAAGACAGTCCTTTTCTACTTTCATGACGTCTCTCTCACATATCTTGAGATATGAAGACCTATTTCTGCAAGTTATCTATCAAGAACATCACTGCTGTGTTTGAGTATCTGAGCACCACCAGGCTTCAATAAGTTTAACTTGCTGAGATAAGGCAGGGCTGCTGTTCTGGTTTCACAAACAGGGAGGTCAGGCTCAAGAAGGAAATTGAAAAATCAAACGCCTTTTATGAAATTTGGGGAAATGTCTGAAAGTTATAGCCAGAACCACCCAACCAGCCTGGACCATCAGAGTGAACATTGCAAGAGATCTGGTCCTTTTGCTGAATATGGGGAACTCTAGATTATGTTCTAAAAGGCCTGGGGAAGTGGTCATCACTAAATTAGATTTGTTGTAACTTTAGTCGGTGATAAAACACTGATTCTCCCCCATTATGAATGTGTCCTGTTTTTTGGTGTGTCATTATTTTTCTTGTCTCACTTTTCCATGTTTCATGAGCCTTAAACACTGTGGAGCTTTGGTTCACCTTAAATCACAGCTTTAGCAAGATGCTATTGCCTAGATTTGAAAAATCTGGCCAGGGATGTCAAAAGAAAAAAAGGTTTTCAAGATTAGAATTCATCCTGTGCTCCTAGAAAGTAAATACTTGCTGAAGTCAAATGAGAATATTCAGTACTTAAATGGTCCACCTGATTAATGTATCAGTGTTACTTTTGTGAAATGACAGTACAGGGGTCACTGGCCAAAAGCCCTGACAAATCATCTTCTGAAAGGCAGATCATGCAACAGGAAAAATTGAATTCTGGGTCCTGTCAATCAGAAAGCCATTCCTTGCTTCTCTTTACCAAAAGACTGTACCATTGAATTAGGAGCTCACTTGCTGTATCTGGCAGCAACACTGGGGGGTTATAGATCTCCAGTATATTTAAGCATATACTTATGTGACAATGACTTGAGACTCTTCAGCCGCTTACAGGTAAGGCTGAGTTTCAATAATCTGCTATGTGAGGAACACACCACAGATACTCTTTGCCTAGGTTATGACCAGACCTCACCTAATATTGCCCGAGAATAGGCCTGGACTGTTCACACTTAAATATTCTGTGAGATTCACTTTTGTTACAATTTCTGGACTGGTTTCCAGAGGCAGCATGGGCCAGTGATTGTCCTCAACAAATAACCTGAGTGCAATGATCATTTCTGAGCAGTAACAGAGGCTGGCTGTTTGGATGGGAGCTAGTCTCTGCCATCTGGCTTCAAGTCTAGAAGATAGTCCTTGTTCCATTTTACCTTGTAATAGAAGATCTTTTGGAGACAATTTCTACCAGTTAAGCAAGAGTGACTGCATCCAAGTTGTTCGAAGTAGTTTTGCTATGATGACAAGTTTGTCTTGGAGTTGCAGAGAACTACAAATGCAACTAGGCTTTGAAACATCACTGGAACCTGGAAACTATTGCACCGTGTCCCCCAAAGTTTCTTTTGTTTGGCTGTTCATAGAATTTTACAGAAACAGTTGCTTTACTTTACCAGTGTTACACAACTAAATGTTATTGTTTTATGATACTTTGTTGGAAGGAAATTACATTGAAAAGCCTAGGTGAGGAAAAGTTCGAATCAAGTGTTAAATCAATTTGATGTTTGTGATCTTCTGAACTCTCTTATCTTGGATGTCTTTTGAATCATTCTTGCCTCTCTTTCCCTTATTAACCTTCCGTTAATAATCAAAACATGATAAGAGTAGAACTGGAGTAAACCTATTTTAAAATGAAACTTTGCTTTCACACACCAGTTTGGTTTTAGTGTCTGCAAACCTTGATCTTGATCCTAGAAAGGCTTCACCCCTACACACTTTGACCTATATCATTAACACTGGAGTACCATTCAAGCTCCATAGAACAGAGATCTTAATTTAGCTCAAGTCTTTGGTGTTATAGCTGGATGGGTGAATAGATACATAGGTAGAAAAAAAGTCCTGTGGATATCCATACAGAAACATAATAATGGAGTTATACTTAGTATGTGCCTTATTCTACTAACACAAGTGCCTCCATATGGAGTCCATACTGAAATGCAGCTGCCAATATCTGCTACTGAGACATAAAACAGGCATTGAGATGGATTATATTGAGAATTAAGTGGAGATGGTAGCACTGCTGATTGAATTTGTGGATAGAGATTTTTCTGATGGTGACTGTGGAGGATTAATACAACATGGAAAACAGGCCTGGGACAGTGGGCTTTTGACCCTTTCAAGTGGGTAGTCTGTAGAGGACATTTAGGAATCTGCTACCATATAAAAGCCATGCTGTTAGGGCACTATTTTTTCAATGGAATATAAGTGATTTGGGAGCCTAAATGACTTGATTGTGGTAATTTGTTATTGAAATTGCCACGGACTTGGATGAGTCTTTGTCTCAGTGCATTGATGATATCTATATTGCACTGGTTCCAGCAGTACAGACAAATCCTGTCTAAGTTGTTCCACCTGGGTCTTGGTACTAAGTTTGTAATAGTAGTAGGTATGTCAAAATAGCTTAAAAATGGTGCTTGAGAAGTAGGGAAAAATAGTGTGACCAAACCTAGATCATGTTGTGAACAAGCCATTTTAAAATCAGATTGTTCACAGCTCTGCTGTATTACAAACTATTATACCCCTATAGAATGCAGGCTTTTAAAGGTGTTGTGTATATTTCTCTTACCTAAGAAAAACTCACTGAAATTAAGGTATTTTTTTCTTTAATAAACAAACAAAACTTGATTTTCATGAAGAAGTATCTACCAACTTAAAAAAGAAAAAGAAAGGAAAAAAGAACAAACAAACAACCCCCACCCTAAAATAATCAGCTTTCATCTCAGGATTCCTGAAAAGTTAAGTTAATATATACTTAATTTATTCATGTCAAGAATCTTGAGTCCTTTAGCAGGACTAGACTTCCAAAGTCCACGTGTTTGTTCAAATTACTCCACAGTTTCTGGAAAAAAACTTAGTTTTCCCACTCAGCTGCAGTTGATATGAAACTCTTATATGCTTTGCTACCTTCAGTGAGAATAAAATAGATTTTCCTCCTTCTTCTATACTATAACATCTGGCCATAATTAGTTTGGGATCTCTCATTTTTTGAGTGGACGTCAGCAATAATTTGTACTTCTCCCTCCTCTTCCTTTTCATATGCAATATGTGGGACATACTTCCACAGGGAGCTAAACCAGAGTGTAAGATGGTCATTGCTGTCTGCGTCATTTCTTTCCAAAATGTATTGCTCTCAGGACAACCTGATGGCTCACGTACTAAAGTCCGTTTTTTCCTCCTATGTCATTTCCAGCATTTGTCACCACCTCATACTTTAAGCTTTAAGCACTATCCAGGGAGTTGCATAACTTCTGTGCAAAATTCAGATACAAATCAATGCATAACTTAGACATTAAGAAGAAGCCAAATTATCCTCTGCTAAAACACGAGCGGCTCGATCGTTCTTTATTATTTTTTAAAAATTTGTTGCTATTTGCATTGGTTCTGTGAAGACAACATTAATTTTTCATTTTTATGGCCTTTTAACATGAACTCCTTTTAAGCACATAACCTGCTGTATGATTGAATACACAGAAAAAACAAAACCCCCAAACAGGCTTAATATGAAAAACAGTGCTAAATTTTAGGCTTGCAAAGGAGAAAAAAAATCAAACTACTACCAGAAGGCTTTTTATTTTAGTACTTCTCGCAGCTGTGTATTTGCATTGTAAGTGGGCAGCCCATAGTCTTGCTGCATACATCAGGCAACCCCTGTGGAAAATTAAAGGGCCGGTGCTACGGTGGTGAAGGATGCTGTTGTCTGAGTGCTGAAACTCTCAAAAAAGCCCATGAAACGCGATGCACCCTATGCGTTGGGTGTGGTGAGGAGTGCAATGAATCACTGGCAGAGGACTAAGCACAGGCTGAAACGTTCAGGCTGCTCTGGTTTGGAAGGGAAGGGGTAATAATATGGGGATCAGGAAAACGGCTCAGTCTCTGTAGGGTGGGTTCGTTCCACTTCATTGTTACTGTTTAAAAATCATGCATTTGCCTAAATGAGGGGCTCAACTTTGTGTTCTTGGTCTCATCTCAATTCTTAGCAAGTTCGTTTGGTCTCCATCTGCCACTGCAGAAGAATTTAGATCTCCCATGTGTCCTCAGTTGTACCTGCCAGTTGTGTGTATTCTCAGACACCTCCAGGCATCTTATGTAGCATGAGATGTCTGTTCTTAGGCAATCAGATTGTGTCCTAATTATTGAGGCTGCTGTTAAAATAAAGGGAGAGAAACTGGTAGCTCCAGAGACTGATATATTCAGTTCTAAGTGTTTTAGACAAGGGTGATGGATTGCTTTCCTCTGCTATGCAAAAAACCAAACCCTAGACACTTTAATTAGAAACGTAAGGTTGGATGCAGTGGACAGATCTCAGGTATACAGAGCCATTTGAGATAGATACCTCTGGGTGTCTGCAACGTCTGCACAGGTCTGGCAGATACGACACAGGACTGATGAGAGCTGTTCTCAAAGAGCAGCTAGAGACTGAGGGAGATGTGCTATGGCTTAGTGGACTTCTCAGTTTAGGAGTTTAGGAAATGTATATCTCTCAGGGTAGAGAGATAGAAGAGGTTCTGTTACCTAAACATAGGTGCCTTGTGCCACTTCCAAGACCACAGAGAATCCCAAATTGCCCCCACCTGCCACTTCAAAGGTCACAGTTCTCCCTCAAATCTTGGTTTAAATGCATGTGCTACATGAGTTTCCAAAAGTGTCTGGCTTGCTCACAATGGTATGTTGTAGCCCTGCACTACTTGCTGCATCCAAAGAGGCTCTTTGGCTTTAGTTTTCCCTAAACATTAGCTCTTAAACTCATATACAGGAGTAATTTCTCTGTCAGTTCATTGTCATTGTGGCAACTTCAAATTCTTAACAGTATCCCATGGGAGTGGCAAACCTCATGTGATGATGGGACACAACTATTTTTGCTTTTGATGCCACTGAGAGTTCTTTTAGCTAAACCAATTAGAAGCTTTTGATCTGCATAAAACTGGAGGTCATGAGACAAATTGTAACATTAAGCATAAACATCAATATGTATGATGTATTCATGGTTTCAAATTATGGATTTGGAGGAACAGTCATGATAATCTAAGTGCTTGAATCCGCATCTCCAAGTCACAGCATTAGCTTCAGTGAACCATTGCTATACCTGTTGTTAGGAAATCAACTGATCACTGATCTGTATTGAGATGGTCATAGATGAAATTTTTAGAAATTTAACCTTCTGCCAATTATTTTAATTGTATTTTCTGATTTTTAATAACTTTTTATTTTTTATACAAATATTTCCAAATATACCAATTTTTGATACCAGTATTTCCTCTTTTGAGACCCAACTGGATTTCTGATATCATAGACTATTTCATGAGTAAGATTCAATTAAACAAAATCAGATATCTGAAATGAGGTGTGACCATGTGAACAAAATACACAACAGACCAAGCTCAAATGCCTTCTTGAAGTCAAATTAAATCACTTCCTAGTCTCAGCTGACTGTATTGACCAATATCCATTGGCTATAATAGGAGTCTAAACACTAGGTATGTATAGGGTCACCTACACACAGATATAGGAGGGTAGGGTGGTATTCAGTTGTTTAAATACATACATTGAGAACCATTAGAGATGACCTTGAGCACCTTGCCTTTAGCTGGTGCTGCAAAAGGGCATGGATCTTCTGTAGATTCTAGGTCACATCTCCTTGCCTGGTGTAGATGTCACCAATACTCTAAGGTCTTTCAAACAGCACTGGATGATTCTGTGTAGGCAACTGAATTGAGATTTAGATCTCCACTGTGTACTCAGAGATCTGAAAACCTATTGCTCACCTAGACATCTAAATGCAGATGTCTTAATCTGAAAGATTAATCCTCCTATGTGATGGATATAAACAACCAGCGCAGATATCTGGGGATGTGCTGCGAATGTGTATCCAACCCCACAGCTGAGATTTGACCCACAATGACTAAGGCTCACAAGCAGCTACTCTGGCCTGGGAGTGTTCCTCAGCTGTGCCAGAGAAAACCAAACTAAATTTGTCTCTAGTGGAAGTCATTCCTCTCATAGTTTCTCGGGTGTCAACACTGCAGAAGAAGTGCTTCACAGAGCTATAAATCAAGTCAATTTGTATGATGAAAGAGAGAGCAGATGGATGGAAGAGAGTCCCTTCCTTCCTTTCCCTGATCTGTTCCTTCTTTCCCACCTGCCAAACAGTGATTTCTCTCTCCATTTAGTAGGGTTAACATTTCACATGGTTTATTTTTACTTACTTCACTTTTTAGTTTCCATTTACTTCACCAGCATCTTTGCAACCCTTGGGAACTGAAGTACACTAACCCTGAACTGAAAAGGGTGCAGAACTTATTAACTGTACACTGTTTTTGTCAAAATCCAAAATTAGGAGGTGCAGTTCCCCCGATAGTTGTGCCTCCCAGACCTGCACATTTTACACCAATGATTTCACACAAAGGAAATCCTTATCTGTGATAGCCACGTTCTTTCATTGCCTTGTCATTAATGGGCAAAAATTGAGGAAAACTCTTTCTCTGGAGAAAATGCAATGTAAAGACATGGGCACTGGAAGCATAAAATATAAGGATGACTGGAAATATGAGAAAAGGGAAGAAGAAGCAGCTAGTGATTATAAGCTAATAGATCCTTAAACCTCAATAAAGTTAAGATGGAAATGATGCTTTGGCTGGACAGGCTAACTCTGGGCAACTGTGAGTGTTTCAGTCTCATACTTTTTCTTTGTATCAGCTCCTTTTAATATATTCAAATCACTCAGAAAATAAAACAGGCAAAAATGCCATTATGGACAAAACCCGAGATAACTAATGCATCAAATAGGACATGTGGTAGGATGCTGTACATAGACACCCATATACATCTGGGATATACTCCCAGAGATATCCACAGACAAATAGAGACATGAAATCCATTAAAATGCCTCCTGTCACCCAGCAGGTGAATGGATCTGTTGTTATCTGGAGTCCTGAAGCAAGAGAAACCTGTGGAGCTGAGGAAAAGATGTGTATGGGGGTGATGTCACTTCCCAAACCTGCCTACAGGACTTTCTCATAGATGATATACATCCCTCTTTGCCAATGTGACTCAAGAGAGCAAATGCGACAGGGTATGGCCTCATCCTATTTTTCATGGCAGGAGGAGAAAGATAAGACAATTGAGGATACACACAAGCATATATATGGAGAAAAAATCCAGAGCTGAACAAGACCCTAATTTCACCAGTTTCCCAATATTTTTCAGTTCTACTGACTGTGCCAACCCAGATTTCAGGCTCTCTCTCAGCTGGGTCCAGTGGGTCAGCACTGCTGAAACCTGGAAAATCCTAAAACCCGAGAAAATAAGAAGGCAGCACCCTGATAAAGCACATATTTCTGACCAAAGGCTGTTCCTTTCCCCACTGGTCCTCCTGTTTGCCCTTGGGAAATCTCTCCAAATGAGTATTTTGCTTCTCACAGCCCAGAGAAGTCTTTGGGGATCCCCCCTGTGGGACTCAGCAATGGAGGAGAAGGAAGGAGCCTCAGACTGCTCAACGCTGTTGAATTTTCCAGGCTTTTGCTTCAAATGTCAGTAGAGGGTCTAATTAGTTTCCTTGTTATATAAACTTGTTGACTGATTAAATGATGACTGGTTAAAATAATAAAAGAGTAATTATACACACGTGTTGCTTGTGATACAGTGCATGGGGCTTTCCCAGCCCTTCTTTCAGAAAGATATTTTTTCCTTTTAACTTTCTCATGGAATTACTTGCACATATGCAAATATCCATGAGTGCACAGGCACTTTCCTCTGCCATAAAGGAGAAGATGCTAACCACAATTAGTACCAGGGACCACTGCCTTTCTTCCTTCATCCAGATTGTCTTCTGTGAAAATGACCAGCCTGCAGCTTTGAGAGTGTGAATCACATGAAAATAATTTTAAAAAGATGCCAGGAGTGTCAGTGACTCATGCTTCTGCTCTTTAATTTATTGATAAGTTGGAGAAAGAAGGAGAGGAAAGCGAGCCAAAAGACTGCTTTCAGAGAAATTATGCATTTTGTTTCAGCACAAATAAGCTATTTGGATTTGAATACTTCTAAATGAATACATTTTATTTTTTTTTAAAAAAAGGTATGCCAAATTAAAAACTGATTTTGAAATGAACCCACACTTTCTCAACAGTTTTAGTTAAAAAATGTCAACATAACCTGGCTTTCCTTTTTATTTCTACAGTAGAATTTAATGAGTAGTTTGGTGAAAATGATATTTATTCATAACTTATTTCAGTGTTACCAAACATGCTTTTTTTCACTAAGAACAATTATTTGCCAAAGAAATGTTACCCTGCGACACTGATGACTGTGTCTGTGACAAAAAGCAAGAGGTGTTCATTGTTCTGATTTATGCAGAAATTTCAGTCTAGATGGGTGTGAAGTATCTGTAGGAAAAATGTTTACTGGTCGTGAAAGCTTTACAAAAGTCTGCAGAATTGCCCTTATAAACATCTTCCCCTTTTTCTTGACTTTTTCTGAATTTGTGGTGTATATATTTCTGACTGGAAAGAGCAATTTAGGAAGAAAGTGAACACTGTTCTCTGTTTCTGTCACAGTGAGGATAAAAAGTCATGAAATTAAACTAAATCCAACCCTCAAACATAAAATCTCAAAGAAGAATGAAGTCTTGTAGCTGATTTCTCTAAAAAAAAGGGTTGGAGTCCTTCACTGGGTTTTTTTAAGAACCGGTTAAACAATCATTTTCCAGAAATGGTATAGGTTGAGATGGTTGATTGAAGAAACAGTAGGGTGGTGTTTTTGCCCTTCAGGCTAGGTTTAAAATTCCAAGATTAGAGCTCAATTTCTTGCTTAAAGCAGGCTGAATAATTCTGTCTTTCACAAAGATCATTATATTTTTCTATGCAGGTGCTTTAAAGAGAGGTTTTATTGCGATTCGTTTGCTTAACAAACTCTTCTGACTCAATATGAGCAAACTCAGATTTTAAGAAACTGATATTAAAAATCAGTGTACAATTTTATATGAAAGCCACACAAAAAATACAGCAGAAATGTTTATATTAAAAGTTCAGTGAAATCTAGGAACCATCATTGTAGTGTCACTTGGATATTACTGAAACAGAAGTAACTTCTCTTTCCTGTAACCGGGGATTCCTTATTTTTGTGCACTTTCTTCCCATCACTAGGACCTAATGACTGTTGTTTCTTTCAGAACAAGCAGAGTTTCTTCCATTTTTATATTCTAAGAAATGACAGAAAAAATCTTGCTCAGCTCTTAGCAATAATTAAAAAGTAATGACAGGAAAAGCAATGCATAAACCTCTTTCTGTCTTCAAGTTAACAGGGCTTTTAGCACATATTGTAGTGACTTATGGATCCAGTGACCTGTAAAAGGATTTGTATAGTTAGGGATGGAAAATTATAGACATCAAGATCAATAAAACTTGCAGATGAATGGCAGATGTAAGTTGGTCCATAGATGAAATGTGGGGTTAGCTGGCTATAAAAGCTCTGTGGCTGTGGTTTCCTGAGCTGCTGAAATAATTTAATGATTTATTACCACCCCAAGTAAGTAGACCTTCTCTCACCTATGTCTTCTCCTGGCCTGGCTTTGGTGCCCATTGGATCGTTTTGTGGACCAGTTTGGTACATTGATGCAGAAAATACTCTCCTTCACCTCTTTTTTATTGGGTTATTTTTCTATGGGATTAAGTAAATTCTGTTGATTCATGGGTTAAAGAAGGGTATGCAGCAAGTGCTATAGAGACTGCAGGAGGAGTTTCCCTTCCTGTTTCTGAACCTGTGAGCTTTCAAATGTTCATTCTTGAAAACACAAGTCTATAGGATCATAACAAAAGCCTGAAAATATAATGATAAGGTCAGGTACAAGTGACAGTCAGTGGCCCCTTTTTTAACCCTGGAACCGCATAGTAAGCAATTTGTATAGCCAAGAATTTAGTATTTTTCTTCTTTTTTTTTTTTATCTTGGTAATTCATGGGAGATTCCATTGAAATTAGATTCCTCCTGTATTCATTGTTGCGCAAAGACACTGGCAGACAAGGGAAGATGCTCCATATCTGGAAGCCTTGGACTTGGTTATGTGACCAACACCACAGACAAATTTTGAGCAGCACTGTTACTAAGACCACAGGATTTTTTTAAACAGCTTCACATATTTTTATATATCACTCACATAACTGAAGAAAAATACGAATTCAACCCACTTCCCACACCTTTTTATGGCCACCCCCAACAGAAATCTCATTGCTAGCTGCCTTAGCCTTTCTCCAAAGAGATGACAGCTATTTTGCACTGTGATGTGGCAAATAAAAACATGCTCCAATGTCAAAAGCCATCTGCAGCCCAGTTTCCTTCTTGTGAGAGGAACTTTGTTGGGAGAGACGTAGAGAACAACCAAATAGACTCGACACAACCAAATAGACCCGACACAACCAAATAGACCTAACAAATCACAGCCACCTCTGGGAATAGGATTCATACAGAAAAGCATAATCTGATTTTGAACAAGTCTTGGACAAGTTAAAATTATTCAGTGAGCACAGTGTGATGGGGAAGATTGAATTTTATTCTCAACTAAGCAGGGAGGTTTGATAGAGGTCTCCCACAAGGACACGTGAAGAGGCCAGTGTCAGGGGAGATGTCCTTCTGTCTCTTCCAGCATCCCCTGGTTGGATAAATGTTTGCCTGCCTTCTGTATTTCACATGAAAACTCAACCTCATGCTCACTGACATACAAGGTTTCTTTTTCTATATGATTTGATGACACGTGCAATAAACCTACAGAACAAAACAACACGAAAATCCCTCATCCTGAGATGTAACATTTTAGTATTTTGAATGTTCCCAAGAGAGGAAAGCACCCAAGCTAGAGGAGGAAAAAGATGCTGGATGTTTGCTCCCTAAACAGAGACAGCATTTTCTTGTGTTGTAGTCGACTAGGATCTTCCCATGTCTGTCTCGTTATTGTTCTTGGCGGGCAGGTCAGACTTCCACAGGACGGTGGAAACGGCCTGTCAGAGCAAAAGGGCAGCCGAGTGCGTGCGTGTGTGTCTGCAGCTCTCATCTCTTGAAAACACATCCCTGAGCCACCAGGGAGGCAGAGGAGAGAAGGAGGAATCAGGAACTGGCTCCAGTCATGGAAGGTGTGGGTCTGATCCATGCAAGGGGAAAGGCATCTGTGATTGCCTTGGAAGTAACTCTGGTCTCTGTGCAGGAAACAGAGGCAATGACATTGTCATTAGAGCCAAGAAGCCAGAAAAGAGGATATATAGAATCTGTTATTTCTCTAAGTCAAGATTTCCTTTTTTTTTTTTTTTTTCTTTTTTTTGGCATTTTTATGCTTTCTTCTTCTCCCTCCTTCCCTCTACCCTATGGCCTATGAGCAATTTCTCCCTCTTCCCCTTTCCATTTCCTTTGAAAGAAATTTCAAACAGAGACTAAATTACTGCATGAACAGAAAAGATTTTGAGAGAGGTGCCATATACCCCTCCCTCTTGTCCACTCACAGAAGCAAAGATTCCCAGGAACTGGGTTTTGATGTCTGCTGAGGTCTTTTTGCATCAAAGAGATGTAGCATCATGTGCAGAACAGTGCTGGGAGCAAGGTCTGGCACCCATATGTCCTCTGTCAAGCACCACAACATTAGCCTCCTTTTTAATTGCTCTCTTTCTGGCCCTGTGAGTTCCAGATCCCTGTATATATGTTTTGCCAGCACAGATGGATTTGAGTCCTTCTGCAAGAGAGGTGGAGCACAGGCCTATCCCAGTCTATTGTTTGGTGATTATGTTCTCCTAGAAAATAAGGCATGAAACTGCTCAAATTAGGAAAATAATAAACCTAGGCTCATATCAACGGAGCTAGAAGGGATTCAACCCATCAAATATCTAATTTGCCCTCCTGGAGGTAACTGCTGAATGGAGAAGGCTAAGGAGCAATTTTGTTGCCACTTCAGGGCTAAACTGGATCAAATGGACAGAGTCTATCTAGTCTCTCACAGTTACCAAAATGGGTGACTCTTCACACCTACTTGGGTCCATCATGCAATGTATAGGTACCTCTGCACGTGGAGATGGTGAATAGAGGCTCTAAAATCTCTTCAGGATCCAGATCCAGAAGACAGACCCAGCCTAACTGGGAGAGTGGGAAGTCCACACACTTGTTGATTTTCCTGGAGGCATGTGGAGACCTCATGGGCTAAAGGGCTTGATGTGCCATGCCACCAGTGGGGACAAACAACCCTGGAAGTCCCAAAGAATTTTTACCAACTGAACAATTAATTGCTCCCTAGAAGTGATGATTTTTCTTCATCATATACAATGGAAATTGGAGTTTATTAGTATAGTTTGTGGACCCCCAGAGCAACCTACTTTCTTTTCATACAGTGATGTCAGAAATCAGCTCTCTTGGCCCAAGGCAAAGCAGACATGTCAGTCTCAGACATCTTGTTCTGGACAGTCTGGTGATAGCTACCAGCTGCACAAACTCTGGTGAAGAGATCACAGCAGAGATGTTATTTCATTACATCCTACACAGGAGAAGATCAGCTCTGCACTGGATCAGCATCCAGCCAGTATTCATAATTTAATGGTTTTTTATCCAATTGTCAGATCAGAAGCAGCATGATCTTCCCTGTGTCTAACAGGGGAACCTCAAAAACATTCCCTGTCTTACACAGCTTATTGCAAACTGGTCTGCTCAATTAAGAAGATATGACTTCTGTTATAAAAACCATGTTAACAACCAGTGCCCTTAGGAAACATTGAGCTCTGCTCTTTGCATATATGCTGCTGTACCTTGCTGGATAATTCCAGGGCCTGTTCCAAAGACATGTCTTTCTCTGGAAATAATTAACAGTCACTCTTTCTCCAAAAAAAAAAAAAAAAAAAAAAAAAAAAAAAGAAAAAAAAGAAAAAAAAGAAAAAAAAGAAAAAAAAGAAAAAATCAGGAATTCCTTGTATCTTACCACTAAACTGAGAGAGTCTTCATAGCAACTGGTCCTACTCCAGAGCATCCAGCAAAGCAAGGCCAACACAATTTATTTTCCTTAACAGACAGTTGCTGCAGGTTTAAGCAGGACTTAAACTCCATCCCCCTTCAGACAGAAGTTGATAAATTTAGCTAGGCAAGACCTGTATCGATATAATCTTTCAATAATCTTTAATTAAGTCAGTGACAGAGCAAAGAGAAGAGACAAGCAAACACTTCTGCAGGTCTGAAACAGAAGCAGAACATTTCAAGCTTAGAATATGTTGGGAACAGTTGCTCTGGGTGTAATTTAATTATGTTATCCACTTGCAGAATAGATATATGAAGAGCAGGAGGATGTGTTAGCAAGAAAGAGGTGATAAGGTCATTAGTCCCTTAGGGACAGGGAAGGAATGATATGGATAATTATGCCTTATGAAACAGTGAAAGGTTAGTACAGGGTCAAGAGTGAGGAAAATTGTCCTGTGATATAAAATCAGTATCTAGAATCTATGATTTTTAGTATGCAGTAGAGCAAGGAATTATAGTTACCAGGCTCATTGCTGAATATCCTGGTAGATACTTTTAAGGACTGGGACAGAGCTGGAGGGAATAATTGATGCAAAAATTTCTCCCCAATAAATAAAATGTTTCTGACCTTCCCTACTTTCTGCAATAGCAGAACACTTTCCATTGCTTCATGGGCCTTAGTTAGTGAATCTCCGGTCTGCACAAGTTGGTGTCTCACTCCTGCCTCTAAGTCCTATGAAAGCTGCTTTCTCCTTTTGGCACTGTCCTAAGAACGTGTCTAAGTCACTTCAGTCATCTGTGCTTGACTCACCCCCAGTGGAAAAATGAGATACAAAATGATTAATCTCCTTCCTAGGAGCATCAGGAGAATATGTGGAAAGGGAAAAGCATGTGTGGTTAAGGTAGAAGCGTGGCATGAACGATGTCAGGATTCTGTTCTCACTTCTGCACCTAATACAGCTTGTGAGTCTGGGACATGTCCCACTGCCTGATGCCTGTCTGTAGCGTCAGCTTTTCTGGGTTACATCTGCATTGGAAACCATGACTGCTGTTGAGTCACCTAAGCAGCACAATAATACTTAGCCACTTCATTAAATACTTTGATATCCTAGGGTGGAAACGGGTTTCTACTTCAAACAGATAAGCACCAAAAATGAATTAAATCTAGTCCTGCAGTATCATTTCTTAAGGGGTTGCACTCACAGCATAAGAAACCCCCAATGGAAGAGTCTGCTAAATGCAGCCCTTGGTTTTCAGAACATATTCCATTGGCAAAGCTGAGTGTATAGTGGGAGAGTCTGTCTTGAGCAGTGAGCAGAGCCTGACAACGTGTATATTCATAGTGATCCAGGATTTCTTATTTTACCTTCCATGGGCATAGATCTCATCAAAGCCAGTTTCTCTGCATTGTTTATAAAGGCAGCCTATGGCAATTAATTCAGACTTTGAAAAGCTTTACTTAGTTAACTTAACTTTGGGCAAACAAAGCTCATAGTTATTTAGGCTGAGGAAACGATCTTTTAGATTCTTTTTCCTACATATATGTGCTATGTCATGGTTGGTCCTTTAAATAGCACACCGAATAACTGTTGTATATCTACTTCTTTCCATGGTGGTGTCAAATGTCCACCCCATATGGGTGTTTGAAATGATCCTTGCCCTGTAGCATTAGGAAGTAGAAGGGCAGCATGTTATGTCCAGCCCTCATGGAGCAGCCAGCGTCACAGCTCATACATCGGATGTCACATATTTTGGACATCTACAGCACAGACATGCAAAGTTTATCTGGTCATTACAGGCCCTGTTTCCAAAAATGGACACTTTTAATTGTTTATGTAAGGATAGACGACACCCTGTCCTAGATTCCATAGATGATGCAAGTGATTTAACTTGCATGTTATCCACGATTGTCCCTAACTGTTCAATTTAACTACATTATTCTAAGGGAAAATTGTTCATTTCTGAAGAAGTTTAGCTGAGCTGTCTTCTTGGAGAGGAATTGTGTAGACATATGCAAATCAAGGCAAAGATGTAGTTCCCCAGGGCTACTTGTAGGTCTGGGTCTTGTGATTTAAGGGTCCCTAAGGGATACTTTTTCTAAAGCCTTATACATTAGTTTCATGCTGCTGTAGTGTAGAGCCAGTAAAAAAAACCCTCATGATTCTCAAAATGCAGTTCCAGTAGCTATGTGGTGGGTACTTCAGATGACTAAAATGTGGTTTGCATTTTCAGAAGTATTCATCATGACTTGTTCTTCTGCTCTATTGTGTCCCCTTTCAGCCTCAGTGAAATCAGTCCTGATTCTGGCAACCATCGTCATTCACTGCAAGTATGTGCTGTATGATATATTTCCAATAGTTTTAGGGTCATTGTTTTTATCACAAAGAAACACCATTTCACTCATTTTGCTGAAATCCAGAACCATGAGATTCTAAACAGCCCTACAGAGGATCTCAAAGACACTGCTTCATCGATGTATGACACTAGGATCTGAGTGGTGTTTACCAAGTGGCTTGGCTGGAATTAGATTCTGTTGCTCAGATTCAGGGAAAGAAATGACACAAAATGAGATAAAATGGGTAACTTTAAATTACCACACCAAGCTGGTTGGCTGGTTGGTTCTGTGAAATGCATGGTGGCTCATCAGAGGTTAAGGGGAAATGTCCTTACTTTTTTAGCTGGAAAATGTGACTTCATACAGCTGAAGGAGAAAAAAACACTAGGGTCCTTGTAGTAATACTCCCCATGAAAAAACATGAATTATATTTTTAAAAAACCCGACATGTGTTGAAGAATTACAGATATAACCTCTGGGAAAGCCAGGAAAAGCCTGGATGTAGCTTCATCCACTTCTCATATAACTGCAGACAGTTTGGAAGGAGAAAAAAAAGCACCTGCTCCATTATTAGATGCAGGAAGGTAGTCAGGCTCCAGTATCAGGCCCAAACCCTTTTCAATTTATTAATATGGATGTAATCAAAGCCTCACATTTTAGTACTGGGGTGGAATGGACACAGGTCCTCTTATTTCTCATTTTTTTTTGCCATTAAAATTTTTTTAGATCTAAAGGTTATGATAATGGAAAACGGATTGTGTATATATGTGTGTAGATATATATCTATAAATAAAAACACTTGTATGTACGTGTTAAGAAGGTGTAAGAAAAGAAGAGGTCCTGTAGCGTGTTAAATCTTGTAATACTTTCCCCCACTGTGATATTTTCTACTTCATTTAAATACCTGGAATCTTCTGAAATACAGGAAAATTTTATGTCAGAAGGTGCTTAATGAAGGTGTCAAGTCAAATCTTGCCTGCTCCTCTGTCATACTTTCTCTCAAACAGTTTTAATTGATACATCTGTGGTAGCTCTTCTTAACGGTTGGGACTGGATCAAAGCTTTTGATTTGACCTAAAGTTAAAAATAAACACTCTGCATTTGGGGAGCAGCAGCAAACAGAGCTTTACAAACACCATAGAAACCAGTTTCACGAGGGACCAAGGTGGAAGAAAAAAGCTGTTCTCCTGTGTATATTCAAATATCCACAGCAACTCTGACTTTGGAGGAGATTGGCCAGCTCAGTCTAGACTTAGCCTAGGGGCAGACAGAGCCCTCTTAAGACCTCTCCCATGACAACCTTCCTCCTCCAGCTATCATGCCTGATGGATACATTCATATGCATCTATATAAACCTATAGAAACACTGTTCACAACCCTTTCCTGTCTATAGTTTTGGGATGCATATAACAGTGGGGGACACAGGGGATGCAATGGATCCACTGTATGGACCAAAAGGAGTTGCTTTTCATTTATTAACCATCCTATGAAGTCAGCTGCAGGCGTGCAAAGAACTCATGAAAATTCACCCTTTGTGAGAAGAGAGGATTTTACACTGTTTTATTCCTGGTTAAACTTAAGGTAAAGCAATCTTCTCTCAGGCATTAGGAATTTATCCAGGCAACCTGACCTTTTTCATGAGGAACATTTTACCAAGTGGAAAACATTGCCAATTAATAGTATTAAATTAGTGTGCAGACAATAATTTTCCTTGAATTTCTTGACTTTTTTTTTTCCCTTAAACCTGTCTCTGAACTTAGCTGTTATCTTTTTGAAACCAGAGGTGTGACTTCTGTCTTCTTTTCTTTCCATAGCCTAGAGGAATAAAATAATAATAATAAAAACCTCACCAAATCATCTGTTTAGTCTCATCTCCTTGGTTTTGTTGCTGGTCAGTCTGGTGAAGTACTGAGCTGGGAATGTGAGTCTGTAGTGTCAGTGTTCATTAACGTAAATACAAGGAAATGGAAAAACATTCCAAGAGCTGGATTCACACTTACACTAAGGTCCCTTTTTACTGCTTTGGCAGTGGAAAGAGACCAAGAAGTGGGTGGGCATGTCATTTAGTAGTATGTTCCCATGTTTACAGCACAAGTACTTTCTCACCTTTCAACAGCTCTACTTAAATTTGCTAGGATGGACCACTGGAGCTATTGCTGCAAAGCTTCATTCATCAAACGGTTCCTACTTTGCTGAGTAGCCATATTTAAATACCTACCAGTAGCAGAGGAGCAACTGAACTCATGCTAATAAGGAAGTCTTCGGTCATGCACTACTTAATGGTCTCCAGATGAAGATCAGGGCTGGGGTTCCTCTCATGTAACTTCAGATACTGTAGAATCTTTTCCAGAGTTGGATTCTCCTTTCATAATCAATGGAGATACAGTGAACCCACTCAGTGGAGGTCACCATCTCTTCCTAAAATACATGATAGAATAGGTCAGACAGCCTGTGCCTGAGAAACTTATTTCTCTCCATTGAGAATGTGGGGATCCAAGTGTGACTGGGTCACTTCCAGACGGCTGAGATGAGTCACCAACATCCATTAAATGTCCCTGAAGTTTGACTAATAACACTATTATTGACCAGTCTTGTCCAGGCTCTGGGAGGTCGTCTGAGACTCTGTGGTGTCCCAGCTGAGTCTGTTCAGCAGATATGCTGCAGGGCAGTTGGCTTGTCAAAAAGAAGTGAGCATGTGTTCCGCTGAACCAGGGGTTGCCCTTGGAGAATACCTTTTCCAGGTAGAGTTTGAAGCTCACTGGGCTTTTCACTGGACAGGAGCAAGGGAGAAGTTTGCTTATAACCGGTCACTTGTCTCAGCTGGGCAGTGGAAAATAGGGTAAGAATAAAGCGTCAGCTCCAGGTTCACCTGCTTAGGGAAGGGAAAGGTAATCATAGAATCATCTGGTTTGGAAAAGACCTTTAAGAACATTGAATCCAACTGTGAGAAAGGTGTTTGAGAACCAGAGTTACTGCCTATGCTGTTGCTTAAGAGATGAAGGGATGTGCTTCAAGTATGGCCAGTCTTCAGCCCAGCCTGGCTGCTGTTTCACAGCAGACATAAGCAGTGGGGTCATGTCTCACTTGGTGTCCCCTGCAGTCTGTTGCCCAAGTGAGTGGCCTGCTTTGTACCTCAAGCCACAGCTGCTGCTGGCTCTGAGTGGTAAGCTTCATCAGGCTCAGCATAACAAACAAATTGTGTGGTAGACCACAGACAAGTTGGAAAAGATGAAGTTCCACTTTAGCTGTGCTGTCATCAGTGGCCCCTGGGAATGCGACTCTGCTTGGACAAAGTCCGTGACTCCCAATCTTCTGTGGCCAACAGAAACCTGAAATCCTCGTATGTTTCTCCAAGGCCACCAGGGACTCATGTTATCAAGTCTAAGACTGCGAACACCAGACAAGTCTTCCAGGAAACAGCTGTAAAGACCACCAACGCTCTGCAGTCAGGGAACAAATGCCACTCTTCCATTACAACATCACATGTCCTGTTTCATATGCAGCATCCGGATGCTACTCGCGATATTTTAACCATATGAAGCTCTTTCCCTTACCTGTCATCATCTCCAAGTGCTTGGCATGTTTGACACAGGCAGCTGAGCCCAGGACAGAAGGAACTGGATGGAAACCTTGCAATTGGTTTACATTGGAGATGATTCTACATAATCCAAAAAGCTCTTGGCCTTAAAATGCAGAAATCCTCTTCTTTTTTCCTTCCCTTGTGGCTTGCAAGAGTTCAAAGACCACACAAAGCATCTGCTAAAACACTTTGGACAGACTCTAGACTCCAGAGCAACTGTAAATAGTCCTTAATTCCAAAAATAGAGAATGAGCAGATTCTCTCTTCTTCATGTTCTGGACAGAAATCAAATTTGGAGCATAAGACAAGCAGGACTCCTTCAGGTCCTCTAAGTCTAGTCTCCTGACACCTCAAACTTCCAAATGGATCAGTAGAAAATCCGTACTATATCCAGTACATATCAAAAGCCACAAAATACTTCCCTGCAGTCTGTGAAAATCGCTACTACAGAGATCAAAAGGCTCCTGGATTCAAAGAGAGGAGGAGAGGGTGATAACACACAGCACTGAGGCTGGGCTCCTGCCATTGCAAAAGTAAATTGTGATGAGAAGTTGTTATTCCCTCTCTGTGTTCACACAAGTTAAGAGTAAGTTAAAAAAGCAAACAAATAAACAAACAAAACCCCACAAAAAGTAAAAAAAAAGCCACCAAAACCCAACCCAAACCAAAACAAAAAAACCCCATCAACAATAAACTCCCTCACACCGAAAACCAAAGCCCTCCAGGGAAGCAGGATGATGTTATCATAGAGGAAATGGTGAGGAAGGGGTGTATTGAAATCTTCATTGTAAAGAGCAAAGTCCTGGACTTTACATCCTTTTTATTTCCCCTATGCTCACCTTCATTTTAGTCTCGTCTCCTCCAAAACAAGAATTTCCCAGAGCCCTTACAGGACAAGTTGGTGACTCTAAGAGGACAGTTTTTCCGTCAGAGATTTTTCCATAGATATTTGAAGATGTATGCAGATCTTCATGCATTTACATTCTGTATACTAAAAGATGATGCTGAATGGAACAATCTAACTCTTCAGAGATGCCACCTGTAGTGACTGTATCATGGGTTTTGCAGTATTTTTCTAAGTTTCAGCTGCTGGAATTGTGTGACCTTCTAAATTTTAGATTATGAACTAAACTAAATCAAAACATGTTTGCATTTTTTGCAGTTATGGACAAAGAGGTCAAGTTGCACAACAGAGAAGAGATAAAAACTATCTCACTTTTATTATTTGTAAAAATAACATCTTCTTGATTCGTATGTCAGTTCCTTCATTTCCAGCAACCTCTGAGTTTTCAGTTCTGGGGATGCTTGATTGCTCAGCAGTGACCAAGGTGCCCACAGTGCTCTCTCTGCATGGGGAAAGTCCTGTGCAACAGTATGTGTCAGCATCCTAGTTGAGAACTGCAGATAAACAATTTCAAATTCATTTAAATTCTTATTAAACATGTCCAGATTTCCAGAAGAAAATGAAAAGGGCATATTTGTGTTTAGCAAACAGCTTCTTTTCACTGACCTAAGTGACTGTGTTTTCAGTTACTTAAGGTTGTCCCGCTCACCTATGGCATAAAGGATTGTGTCAATGCAGCAGAACTCATCTCAAATCCTCATTTGAACTAGTGAGGGTCTCTGCTCACAGGAGAGGGAACTGTATTGAATCAGATGTATTTTCTAATAATGATCTTATTTCTGAAGTTCCTCCCTTCTGAAAGATATTGGGTTGAACATCCAGGCCCACAAAGAATGAAATCTCCTTGTTCTCAGGGTTTGTGTGTTTGGTTTTTATTGTTAATATATTGACTGAAGTATCTCCATATGTCCTTTACATAGTTGTAATAATAGAGAAATGCTGCAAATCTTAGAGAGAAAAAGAGACGCAAAAGGAGAAGAAATGAAAAAACAGAAGGAATAGTGAATGCAAATCTCCTAAACAGTCCCTTATCATCAATCAGCTAAACTAAATCAGCTGCAAATTAAGAGTATTCATAGGTGAAAGAGGAGAAAATACACAGGTGCTACAAAATGAGTTGAAAAATTAAAATTCTGTCTTTTCTTGCTACAGTACTAATTATCTTATGGAGTGTGTTAACTGTAGGATATATTTTTTTCAAATGCTTGGAATTGTTTTGTTTTATTTTATTTTATTTTCTATCAGAACGACAATGTCATTACAAAGCATAATGCCAAGAAAAAGTTTACTTTTACTTTGAGGCTCTTCTGTTCCCCTCAGCTCTGAAGGGACGAAGTGCACTCGAATGGGATGGGGGTTTGGGACGGTGTTTACATCTGGTTCCGTGTGGTTGAGTGGAAGCTGAAAATACCACTGAGTTTGATTTCCCATTTATTTTGATCTTATTGATCAACAACTAACCAGTGTCACCTGGAAAGGAAAGAGGAAAGTGAAATGAAGCTGGAGGGGAGAGCACAGAGTAATTCTCTAACCTAAATTGCAAGTAGACCCAGATTTGATACATTACGATCAGGTAGAGGCAGCGGCTGGGAAGATTTTCCTTAAGGGGTTCAGATAATATAATCCAGAGCAGAATTTAGTTCTCCTGCCAAAAAACGTTTGCTCTGGTCTTATTAGAAAAAGAACGAAGAAAAAAAAGAATCAATTCTTTCCCCTGAAATACCACAAGGGTAGAACTTTATGTAGCATTTCCAAGTCAGGACCATGAGGTTTTTATTTGGAAATGCCACAAGAAGCAATGTTTCTATGTGATACTTCCAAATGAAGAACACATGGTTGCAGGAAGTGCGTGGAATGCTATTATCCTCTATAAACACTCCCATTAAAGACAACTAACAGTGTGTTTCAGAGGAAGATGACCGAGGGGAAGAACAGAAAACTATCAGCTGATTTACTTCATATGACCTGTGAGAAGTGATTATAGGTGGTTAAATGCTTCCCAGGGACTTGGATATGTGCTAAGGTTTTCATACCTTCTGCAAAATTGATAGGGTGGAAGGAAAAGAAATAAAAACCTTAAGGAAAGAAAAAAGAAAGGGGTCCGCAGTTTGAAAGATGGGTGGGACAATTTATTGGATAATTTTATTAAAGAGGGGGAAACCTGGTGAGGGCATGTCCTTTTCCTGGTTTTGTTCTGTCGCCTTTCCCAGGCCTCTTGCTGTCCTCACCCTTGTCTCTGCTCCCTTGGCTGTTGCTCTGCATGTCACACCACAAAGAAAGCCTGCGTGAGATGCTTTCTCCACTGGTTTCCTGGCCATGACTCTCTCAGCTGGAGTGAACAGATAAAGTAAATCAGTGCAGAATCTGGTGTTATGTCTCCGCAGTTACTCAGACAGTGAATTGCATTGGTTGAGTTGTGTGAATGTATGTGGAACAGGCAGCAATGTCTGTGTTGACAGTCTAAGGGAAGACTTTGATTATAGCTATTGGAGATAGTGAACATGCACTATCTCCAGCAATATGGCTGGAGCAGTCCACTCCTGGACCTCTATGCTCATGGCAACGCAGTGTCTGTCATCTGGATGTGACCATGGACTGTGTTTACCCTCATTTGTGAGAATTCTAGTCATTCTGGGCCAAAACCATGACAGGAATTGTGTTAACAATGCATGTTATCATGTTCCAGTGTCTAATTTAGCAGAATAGGTGTATCCTTGGGGTTGCATCCTGATCCTGCTGTCACATGGGGTTAAGTCCCCTGCACAGAAAGAGACAGAGGTTCTTCTCTAGCAGAGCAGGTCTGCTCCAGGAAGGTGCACCAGCCTTCGAAGGAGTACTTGCTGCCATAATTCCTGCTGGGAGAGCATAACTAGAGAAGGTCAGGTTTGGGATTAAGGGTTGTAAAAAAACTTTGCAGCGTTTTTCCTTTACTTTTCCCCAGGTGGTTGCAAGAAATAAGTGTGATTGTATTAAAGAGAATAGACTAAGACTTCTGTGGTCTGGGAAGATATTATCATCATCAGGGTAGGGGAGCCAACAGGATTAGCAAAAAACAGTGAGGATGTGATACTAACACAGAGCAATGAAAGCAAGTTGATACACAAGGGTGAAACCACATGAGAGCAGGGTTGGAAAAGGCAGTTTATACAGCTCCTCTGGGCATGGAAACAGTCTGAAACAAACCTCCCCACCGACAGGTAGAAGCACTTACGTTGATGAAGATATCAAGGTGAGCATGGACATCAAACAGAGCTATGAAATTGCAGGGTGCTGCAGAAGCTGAACCATGATTGTGAGGTTGGGCTGGAGACCCAGAGGAGTGATGTCAGGGAGCAGAAAGGTTATACTCATTCACTTGATGGGCCTGGTGAGACCACACCTGGGATGCTGCACTCACTTCAGGGTACCTCATTACCCAAAAGATACAGATAAGCCAGGGAAGGTATGCTGGGGGAAACCCAGCTTCATGATTAATTGGCTGAAGGAAACAGCTGATGAGGCATGAGTAAAGATGAACGGCTTGGCTCTGAAACCACAAAATGGGAAACCTAGTAAGTCTATGAACAGTTGCAGAGAGGTTATCAGAAAGCAGGGAAATAACTCATTTAGCATGGAGCAAGGGGTTGATATGCAGACAGGGAAATTATGAAAACCAAATTGCTGGTGTTAACCTTCCAATGTTGGAGCAGGCTGTTGGTGGGAATGGTGGACACATGATGTTAACTGCTGTGTCACCATTACTTGGTAAAGTTTAGGAACAGTTATTTTGTGTTCTGGGAAGTGAGGGAAGACTGTTTATTGAGGTCATAAACCTTACCTGCATGAATAACTTGATGCAGCAGGGCTCTGGGAAGAACAAACAGGGAAGCAATACAGTGACTTCCCAGATAAGAAGATCTAGGTACACACTTGAAAGTTGGAATGCCATGAGTTCTCAACAGTCTGTCCCTTTTTTATGCTTTGTCAGAGTGGGGTGTTGTCAGACAAAGAGGGGCTTAAATCCCTTTTTGGGAAGTTACAGGAATGTCAATGGCAAAGAATTTCTGACATGTCAGCATAGGTGATCATTACGTGACTGGTAATTAAGGACGTGCACTGTCTTTATTACTGGTTATTATTTCTTAAAATATGTTCCTTCTTGGATGTCTTTGCTCCAATTAACCAGTTTTTCACTTTCATTTTTGGGAAGCCGTTAGTTGTTAAGTATTAGCTATAATTTAGACTGTTAGCACAAAGAGAGCGGGAAGGTTGGGCCTGAGACAAGCTGAGATAATTTTCCTTGTTATCAGGCAGGTGAGATAACCTGATGGAAGAAAACAGCACTATCCTACCATTGGAGGTGAAGAGCAGGTGGAAGCCTGAGAGTATGGTTGTGTATGAGAAAGTCCTGTGGTTAGTTTTTGGAAATCCTGGAGTAATTATAGCTGAGCATCAGTAGTGTGAAATCCCCAACATGGGAACCATTTGAAACCAGCACCAAAGATAGGCTGTAAGGAGTATGATGGACAAAATTTATAGGCCATGTGCAGTAGTAATTGGGTATGTTTATTCCCACCAACACCACACTTACCAAATAGGATACTGGGGGCTCTGAGCTGCTGAGTCAAGTTTTAACAGTTTGAGCTCCCATTGGAGCTCCTGCTGAGCTACATCAGCTCCCATTGATGTCAACACTTCAAATATGGAGATTTTTTATTTTAAGGGTAGCAGATATAAGTCTCAGACTTTAACCTCAATGTCTTATGCACTCTGCACACATTCATGAAGCAAGAGTCAGCGCTTGCTGTGCAGAATTGACTTAGTATTGGCAAAAGAAGAGCCTCTGTTCCTACTGGGCAGATAAAGAACAAGAGCCTGAGAGCTTAAATGTCTTTCTAAGGTTACAAAAAATTGTCTGCGGCAAAACCATGTACCATAAGGTATGTGTTTCCTCTTTTACAAATGTTAATGTGTGCTGAACAAATCTTGCTGAGATGGGAACCCATGCCCAGCCCAACTTTCATTCACACACAGAGAAGTCATTTTGGCAGAAGGCCCATGCAGCAGTTATTTTGTTAGGACTTTGAGATAAACATCTCTGAAGCCCACACCTCTAGCCATTTCAAAAAGACCTCTTTGCTTGGAGATCCATTGAGCAAACTCTTAGAGACCACAGGTATGTGGCTACCAGACAAGAAGCAACAATACAATACAACAATACAATACAAACCGCACGCAAGTGTCCTCTTCTCAGTACACGTGGGTGATTGAAGATGGCCTCAATCTTCATTTCTGTTTCTCTGCTGCTACACTTCCATTGACACAGCTGATTATAAAGGCCTCACTGTGAAAGCAATGAAGTCTGGTAAATGGGAGCAAGTAGCACACTAGAAAACGTTGTTGTTGCATTGACTATGATAGCTCTTCCAGTGTGGGATACTTTGTGCCGTTCAAGTCAAGCTCTAAGAGTTGTATGTGCTGAGTTTACTGCTGCTGAGCCCATCATGCCACAGGCAGAGGAATGCAGTAACTCCCCAACTATTTCAGTGGTGATAATCTTCATCATTCTCTTTCCTGTTTTCTGCATAGTGGGATTACTTTTTCTTCAAGAACTTGCATTTTTCTAACTTCTGTGCCTCTCAAGCAACTCTTCAGAAATATGTATCTATGTTGCTTTCCAGGGCAAAGAAACTGCAAAGCCAAAAAACAGAGAAATATGTCATTGTCAGAGCACACATTAGGGTTATTCATAGGCTGAAAGGTGTGTTAGAACATGGCTGGGTCTGGTGAATATGTTTCTTTTTACCGCACACATACATGAAGATGTGAGAGAGCAGTATATGTCTGTGCATGTATGTGTGATATCCATTTGAAGCCACAGACCATGGAATCTACCAAGGATGACTGCCAAGTAGCACTCATCACCAGTTCATAAGACCTGCTTCTCCAGCTTCTTCTGATTTGGGCTGTGGGTAAGAAGTTGGCAGCCATGGGCTTCAGGAGAGAGTCACGTTCCCCTGTTACGGGAAAAGACTGCAGGGAAGATTACTTTATTGGTGCCACAGAGACAAAGCAGAATAAAAATGCAGCGAGGATTCCTTGAGGAAGGAGATTCTGCTTGATGTTGCTCAGTCTCAACAGATAAAATAATAATAATAAGAGTCCAAATTAAACTGAGTTTATTAACACTCGTTGTTCCAGATTATATGTAGTTGTGGGGAGGGGATAGAGTGGGATGAACAAGCAAAGCCTCAGGTCAGGGCTGCAATGCTGGAGAAAACAGATACAAATTTTCTCAAGTGAATTTGATTCTTGTAGAGTTCATAAAAATAAAGGCATTCCTCCTAATTTTCGCAAGTAGGGAGCAAAGCTGCTACTTTCAAATTTTTTGTTAAGAGAACTACAAATACAGATGAGATTGTTTGGGGCTGGAGGGGAAAGACTTTTATACCTTTTTCCATTATATATAGGATTATTTTCATCAATACCCAAGTCCCACAAAAAAAAAGATCTCTCTTTCCAAGTTCACAGTCAGTCTTATTAGGAGTTTAAAAGAAGAGAAATATAAATAGACTGAAAATCTGACTTTCAGTAATTGCTAGAGCTTCCAGTGTTACAGATTTTTTCTCTCTGATTTGGACTGCAGCAAGAAGACATAAACAATTAAATATACAGACGTGTAAACAGGTCTAAAGTTTCATGAAGCACTTGTTCTTAAGTGTGCATTACGCTTGGTAGAAGATCATATCTAGTCGTATCTAGTCCTTGAATTGATTGAGAAATTGCAATGAAAAAACATTAACTCAAAATATGGCATTTCACTTAAAATGAAAGACTTTAGAGAAAATTGTGGACACTTAAATTCCTCAATACATTTGGAGGGGGGGAACAGAGAGAAATATGTAATGGCTAATGCGGTCATTTGAGAACTAATAAACTCAGTTCAAATCTATAGTGTGCCTGTGGTTTTCTCACATTTGTGATGGATGACATCAACTGGGATGCTGTGAGTTATCCTGATTTATCTCGCTGTTTCTTAATGGAAAGTTTTCGCTAGGTGTTCTTTCATTCTGCGTCAGAATGGAAATGTGTTTGGAAACCTCAAATGCTTTTCTGAGGTAAAAGAGCTGCTTTGCTCAGCAGTTCTCAGGGTTGAGTTCCAAAGCAATATTTGCTCTGTTTGGGGATTATGTATGAAGATCCTGCCTTTGAATGCAGCAAAATCAATACCACAGCCCTTTGCTCACAGGCTACGTTCATGGTGGTAAATTAGACTGTGCTAAGACCCCATATTCCAGCATTATGGTGAATTGTCACAGTTTTTAATCTCACGTGAACTCCATAACTGTGTGGTTGGATCTTTGCTACTTGTTGATATTGTTCCTTGGCTGGTAGTATTAATGCTGAACCATGCAAGAGTGCTGTGGGATCTTCACAGCTTCTGTGGGCCAAAATCATGCAAGGCAAAACTTTAGCAATTTAGCAGTATCACAACTAAATCTTACTGCTGTTGAATTACCAGTGGAGCTGAAACACACTGTAACTAAGAGCCAATGTACTCTTTTAAATATTTAAATTCAAAGAGGTTGCCAACTGGAAGGATAAAATTAATCAAGTATAAAGTTGTAGGGCTGAAAGCTGGAGACCCAGTGCAACCAAACAAGTTCCTTCTGGTCTCTTCTCTGGTTGTGGGGAGGATCCAAGCCCTTCAAAGGGCAGATCCAGTCTGTCCTAAAAGTGTTGTCCAGCATGGGTGGGATGAATCACTATGGAGATGTCTATGACTTTTCAATGGCCTAGAGAAGAGCTCTACCTCCCAGCTGAGATTTAGCACCAACAACTGGAAATAAAGTTGAGTGGGACTATTCACAACCTTTCTTCCATTAACATTTCCTTAAATATGTCAAATTTGCCCAGTTAAGAAGACAAGCTCATTCTTTCCCTCATACCTTCACATCACTGCTAAAAAGACCACTAACAAATTGCAAAATCCAGTGTTCATTTTCAACCCCAACACTTGCCCTAAGTGATGCATTTCCCTCCAGCTTGAAGTGATGCACAACACAAAAAATCTTACAGTGACCTTAAAATATTTTCTCGAAATTGGATAAACCCATCTGATTAATATCTGCTCTCTGCTTATAAATTACTGTTTGATTTTACATTGTAAGCACAATTTTATTCTTAAAGAAGTATATTAAATATATTTTCAAAAGAAGAAAACAAAAAAAAAAATAAAGATGTTTTCAGGTAATCAAGATCTGTTTCAACTATTCATTGTTTAGAAGAGGTGTTTTTTTTCCCCTTTATCTTGCGCAGTGGTCATTTAAAATAGCAATTGTTGCCATCATTCAGTTATTTAGTTATCACAATATAAGAATACATTTGGTGAAGAGTTTGTAGGTGAGAGATTAAGGTGAGATCTTTTACTATAGATTTTGTTAGAATTGTGAACTTTCAGGAACACAAGCTCTTTTTTCAATTAAGACCAGGAGAGATTTCAGAAAATGTTTCTAAGTATTTGTTCTTAGCAAATTTTAAGATGAAAAAAATCCTCCTTGAAATAAATCCTTTCGAACCTGTCACCCTGACATTGTAATTTAATTATTATTAATCTTACATTTAGTGTCATATACATGTAACAGTAACATTGTGCTATAACGTGTCAAACAGAGAAAGTAGAAAAAAGTATTTTTCTTGATTGAAAGAAGATGTTTTTCTTTTAAGAAATATTTAGTTCTGGCAGTGTCAAAATGTGACAATTCTATGTTAATGAAATGAAATATTTCCCTGGTCCTGAACGGTATTTTTCTGAAATTAATACCATTTTCATATGACATCTTGGGTTCATGTATTCTTTGCTGGTTTAATAAGACCTCTTGGGACTGAGGTGAGGCTCATAGCACATGATGAGGACATCTGCTCTCTGGAGACCTCATCTGTGCAGTCAATAAAGTCTAAATTCCCTAGCTGAATTCAGCTAATCCTAAAGCAAATAATTTTAACATATCAAGTAAATTTAATCTAAAAGTACCTATTTGTATTCATCGCTGATTTTTATTATTGATATATAGATAGATAATTAAATCAGGTATGTCCAGTATCATCTACTTGAGCTAAACCCACATTCATTTTTATTTTTATCATCTTGCTTGTTTTTGTCATTTTATCTTTAATGATGTATTTTCTTTGAAATGCCTTCTGGAGTGTTAGATACTACTGAATTGAAGCTCAGTGGTCGCTATTTACTCACTGAATATAAGCTTTTCTCAAACTACCTCATACTAACCCAATTTTGAGGAACTCACTAGCAAATAATCTTGTTTCTAAACATGATATTTCTGTCTGATATAGAGACAATCTTGTTTTCCCTTCCCAGAGGTTTAAGCTAACTCATTCTTCCATGTGATTGGAGCAGACTAAAAGCATGTAGGACAATGATTAAAGAGTGACCATCGACCAGCTTTAAGTTCAGGAGATATCAGAATTTAACTGGATTTGATGTGTCCGCAGCATATTTTTTCTATGTAAATGAGCCTTGACCTCCCCACTGCACACAGTGTTAACATAGTCATGATGGGGCTGATTCACATGCACCGAAATCTTTCTATAGATTTCAGCAGGTTTTTAACTCAGGCTCAAATGGGTCCCATATGTGATTGGAACCAGAGTTGACCACAGCTTTGCTCCATCACAGCACCGTACCTTACCCAACACCTCCCTCCCTCTCCTATTGTCTAAAGAAAGGCTTCAAACAATCATTTGAAGAGTCTCCTCAGACCACTGGAAACAATAAATAATAATAATAATTGAAAAAAAGCTCCTTGTGAAACAGGCCTCCCAGCTGAACCGAGGGAGATGGTCCAAAATGCAGGAGTTTCCTAAGCGATACAGGAGATTTGGCAGCAGGAGTGGAATTACATCTCATTCCAGACAGTGAAAATAACCAAAACCATGAGATTTTTTGTGGAACAAATGGAAACCATGTGACCCATCACAATGGAAAAAGTGTAGCTGCTTTCAGCTCCCTAAGCCCTGACACTTCTTTTTGATTTAACCACAATAATCTAAGTGGAAAATGAATAAATGTCAAGGCTTTTTTCAATAAATCTGTGCACGGGTGAGAATAGGAACCAGAATAAAAGCTTTTCACGACATAAAGTTCATATGTTTGGATCCCAGACAATATTTTCTTATTTATTATTATTATTATTAGGCCTGATTGTACCATTTGTTTCAAAAAACAAAATAATGTAAGACAAGGAACCTGCTAGCAGTTGCTAAGCCTGGACTGAAAGCCCAATTCATGACAAGATGACCTGAATCAAGATATATCTACCTATTTTTATGAGTAAAAAAAAAAAAAAAAAATAGAAATAACTACAAGATTTGCGCAGTGCTTACTTGGGCAAGATTTCTTCATGTTGAAATGAGATTTGTTGGACATGAAATCTTAAGGATAAGCTAGCACAAGAAAGTAAATGGGCAAAAACTGTATCTTATATTTGTCTTTGGGGGAAATTTAATGTTGCATTGTCCAGAATCAGGAATATTGCGTGCAGCTTTATATACTAATAACAGCCTAAGTGTGCAAGCAGTGGCTCAAGTACCCAACCTTAGTAGATTACCTTCATTCTGCTTTATGTTTCTACTTGAAGGATGTTTAAAAAAAACCAAAACAACAACAAAGAAAGAAAGAAACAAAGAAAAATCCAACCAACCAACTACCACGACCAAAATACACAAAAAAACCCTTGCTATGAATATTCATCTGATATAATGAGGTAGTTCCTGATCAGGTGAATGTATTCCCCAGGATCAGAATTAAACTCCTTTGTCTAGCATCACATAACAGGATGGGAAGACAGAAGCACTGTATTCTTCATCTGATGCCATGATGAGGTCCGTGTGGTTACTCTGAAAATCAATTTGTCATGTTCTTATGTACCTGGCTGAATCAAAGCCTCAAGGAAGATGATTTTACCTGACAATGACGCTGAATGAATGTTATCTTTTAATAATCTCTCATTAGACAAGAAAGGGTAATTTCTGGTCCACTGACACAGCAGGGACAACTGACAATGTGTGACTTCATAATTATATGGGGAAAAGACCATTCTCAGAGGCCCTCTTTCTAGAGACAAGGTACTGCCTGACATGTAACATATTTCTAGGGCAGGACAGTATTGAGATAGTGTAATAAAATATATTTATCACTACAAATCTTGCCTTGCTTATGACCTTAACCTATTAAAGCTATAAAAACACTACTGTACATACCTATTTTACCCCCCAGTGCTAGCTTATTTCCTAAATCTGATTGGCTTTGCTGAGCTGTGAATAGCCCTGCAAAGACCTTTGTTGACATTCTTCTGATGGTACATGAAAAATAACCCCACATGCACAAGTAGAAAGCCACACAAATTACAATGCTGTAACAGACACATTCTCCTTGAGGTGGAGGAGAAAGCTCTGAGAAAGTCCTACATATTCCAGGCTCGACTCCCTGCCAAACTTTAAGCTACCTTTACTGGAAAGGATCCCCATCAGGTTCCCACTAGCAGGGTTGCTGCTAGAAAAGATGCAGTTGGTAGTGTTGGATGGATAATATATGGTATTTTCAAAGTCTCATGGTACAGAGTGATCTTAGTGTCACCTATCATGAGCTTTCTAGTGTCTTCTGCAGGTGGTTAGTCAGTTCAAGAGAACCCACTGCTGATGTGGGAAATGTAAACCTCAGAGCGTCAAGATGAAACTAATGCAGAGAAGCACCAGTGACCAGAAAAAGGAAGACAGATGATCACCTGATGCTTGATACGTGTAGGATCCAATGTTTTGCCCATCATTTTTATAGTTATCCAGTCACCTCACCTGACTCATACAAACTCATACCACTATCCCCTTTCCATTGTTGTTGTATACTTTTTTTTTTCTCTTTTTTTGAGCCTTTCTTTACCAGGACAATTAGCTTTTTTTTTTTTTTTTTCTTGCTTCATCTTCTAGTCTTGCAGTATTACCTGTTGACTGGTGGATGAAGGAAGCCTTTTCAAGTCTGGTCCAGCATTTTTAAGAAATACTACTATAGTGTCCCGCTCTCCTAAGAATAATCCAAATTGCTTTGCTGTGGATCTATAACTAGAAAAGAAACAGACACTTGCAGGTCGGTTATTTAACTAGAAGCAGAGCAGTGTAGTACTTTCATAATAGCCTCTTGAACAATATATGACCACACACTAACACTTAAATATGGCACCATGTTATGTTACTAGTCTTGCAGGAGCAATAATGACATAATTAACTTCATCAGAGAGAAATTCTGCTTTCTTTGGTTATCAAACAGCTATTAAGGGAGTTCTAGGTGCTAAAGATAAGGACCAAGAATAGAGATAAGGGCTGAACGTAAGGAAAAAACTCCAGGTTTGTGTAAAGAAGAGGTGCTGGTAGAGTTATTCATTTGCACAGACTGGGAAAAACTAGTAAGACAAAGAATCCTCCACAAGAGAAAGGAGTTTTAGACAAAATATTTTCCCCATCACCCGGAGGACAATAAAACATCTGGAAAGTATTGCCAGCCAATTCATGCGGGAACCCAGCACAGGAATGAGATTTGGAGACCAGTCAAGGTCTCTGGGAAGTGATGGAGGAGTGATGAATAGGTAAATCAAGGTGAGATAAGTGACAAGGAGAAACTCACTAAGCAGAAAGCACATTGCCTCATTCTCCTCCTTGTATGTCAGTGTTAGGTTGGAAGGACTTTTCCCCTCATCTTGCTTTGCCAGGTCCTGGGGATATGTTCACTGCTAAAGGTCAACAGCATTCTCTTCAGGGGATGTTGCTGTAGGGTATAAAAGAGATTTATAGTCTTTAGCAGTTTGCAGACATCCAAACATTTTGCTGTGGAGTTGCTGATCCCTGTATAGCACATTTACACTAAATAACAGCAAGCTTTATGTCTCAGCAGCATGCCATAGGCCTCCCCCAACCTTACAGGAGTCTACATATCAGAGGCTGGAGAAAAGAGCTGCACACAATAGAGACAGTAGAGCTAGGAGACATCTTTTACATCTATACATGTGTGTTTTGAGATCTTAGCTAACAAAAAGATGCACCTCATGGACTGTGGCGAGGTGGGGAGTTGCCGTATATGGCAGCTGAGAATGTCCTGAGAACATCTTGAGTTGGAAGGGACCCACAAGGATCATTGAATCCAACTCCTGTCCCTGCACAGGACACCCCACAGTTCACACCACGTGTCTGAGGACGTTGTCCAGTCTCTTCTTTTAACACAGTCAGGCTTGGGGCTGTGACACCTCCCTGGGGAACCTATTCAGTGTCCAACACCCTCTGGGTGAAGAACCTTTTCCTAATGTCCAACCTGAACCTCCCTGGCACATCTTCCTGACACTCCCTCAGGTTCTGTCATTGGTCACTAAAGAGAAGAGCACAGCGCTGCCCTTCCTGCTCCCCTCATGAGGAAGCTGCGGCCCCATGATGTCTCCCCTTCTCCAAGCTGAACAAACCAAGTGACTTTAGCCGTTCCTCATATGTCTTCCTCTCCAAACCCTTCACCAACTTCATAGCCCTCTTCTGGACACTCTCCAGTAGCTTTATATCTTTTTTTATACTATACTAAGCTGAGATGATACATGTTCTGATATTTCAGTGGAATAATTCTCACATAACAAGCAGAGGATTTTTCTTAGATGATTTCTGTGGAATACTCCCATTTACGTAAATTGAAAACAGATTTAGGCAATTTGAAGGAAGACCAGCTTTTCACCACCACCTGTCAATGTGGCCTATTCTCCAACAATCATAATCACTCAAATTACCAGTTCTGGAGTTGGGACTTCAAATGCTTTATTATTGAGAATGATGGTTCTTGGGAGAAGGAAGACTTATCCTTAATGATGAGACATCAAGACTTTGTTCCAGATGCAAAGGTTTGTCACAACTCCTAGCAGTTAGCAATGGAGTAAAGAAACTGACTCCTGACCTTTGTTTTTATTGTGAGCCTTGTTGTTTGTACCAGAAAGGTGTTCGTGCAGAAACCTGTGCAGTTCCCATGGTCATTGCCCATTTGAATCTCTTCTCGTGTAGTGCAAAGCCCAGCGGTAAATTTAAGAGTTTAATACTAAGGACCCCAATCTATTACATGCGCCAGCCACTACATATCATTGGAGCTGGATCAGTCAGTGGAGCGCCAAAGTAGGAAATGTAGATTGTTTGGTTTTTTGTTTTGCTCCAAAAGCAAAATGAAGAGCTCATAATTACTTATGTCAGAGATGATGTTTGGTTGGTGAATAGTGGGAAAACCAGAATTCTCTCTGTCCCTCAAACAGCAGTGGCACAAAACCTGTAACATCTGAGCTGTCCAACAGGTTCAGGGGAAGCTCCAGCTCCTTGCACAATAAGATAGAGTTGGATATCCTAACTTTGCTTATTGTAAAAGATCAAGAGAAAACTAAGAGAGAAAAGCAAGTAGCAAGCTGCTGTCTCTGCTCTGGGAAGAGGGGGATGAGCAGTCAAGTAAGAGATCAGGCTTAAAGGGTCACAAATACATATATTACACTCAGTAGTCTGTCTTCTGCTTATATGAGGTCCAGGTTTTTGCCATGTTTTCAGAGAAGTTAATGGGAAAGAAAATTCTGGCAAGATAAAATGTCACATATAGTTTCTAAATACTTGGTTATTACCATTGTGTCAAATGAAGCTTTATTTCTGCCATACTACCCTCCATGTAATTTGTACTTCATTCACATTAAGTTTAGGAAGAATTCAGCATGAACTTTTAATACAGACCCAGTATTTGAGTGGTGTACAGAGATTTATGTAGAATTTCCTGGCTTAAATTGTTTCCTAAGTGTCCTCAGAATTGTCAGACTGGATCAGACACAGTCCATTTGGCCAATACTTTTCTCTAACACAGATTCAGAGGAAAGCACAAGCCTGAATGTTTTGGTCAGTGTAAGTGAGATCTCTCCCTTCATGACTAGTTTATGAAAAACACTAACTCATCAGAACACCTGTTAGAAATTTTCCTCATTTTAGCTTAAGTTTTAGCAACTCATGCTTTGTAATTTAAGGAAGTTCATAGCTGAATTTATGTGGACTTGACCAAGAAGGCAGTCATCACATGGACAAGCAAGTGTGACCTAAACCACTGTCCCTGAAAATCTTCTCCTAGTGACTAATATAAGTTGGATCCTACTTATGTTTTCAAATGGCTTCACCAAGCTTAGATCAAAAGCTTCCTCCTGAAGATCATATTGCAGCCTGGTCCATACATGGAATCTCAGCAAAAAAGTCCATCCTTCCATACAGTAACTGTTAGTGGCCACTGCAGGCACAGAGGCTCACGGGGCTCCAATACAGAACTGGTGCACTCCCTAGGGCTGTCAGAATGTGGATGACTTGTGGAGAAGTGACACCAAGTGTAAACAGCAGCCTTCATCAAGGCAAAATGAAAAACAAATGTGTTTCCCAGTGCGCCCTTCACATCAAAGAGCCAAGACTTGAAGACTACCAGACTCCAGGACAGCGTGCGTTCAACTCCAGCATAAAAACATAATTAGCACGCTAAACTGTTACATAAACATGTTTGCATTGTTATTTACTAAGTATTGCAGGAATGCTTTGTAACAGTTAATCAACTCAAGGGGGTGAGGAGAGGGAGGAAATGGCTTTGCAGGAAATAATGAAAGACAAAGATTCCGGATCAAATTTATTAGAATGGGAAGGAAAAAACTCAAAAAAGAAGAAAAGGAAAAAAAACCTCAGAAATAGCAATCAAAACAAGTCCCTCCAAAAACCTGCATAAGAACTGCAACCCTCGAATCAACTGTCTAGAAATTAAATTTGACAAATTTCTAATTCCCCTTACTTGGAATTTCATCTACATTTTAATTGTCATATTTAAACTGAAGGAAGGAATTACCAAGCTTTTGTATTCTGGTCATAAATTGAATCACCAAGGGACCTGGACTTTCAGGCAGAAAAATTGTTATATAGAGGTCTGAAAAGAAACTTATTTCTCAGGAGTTTTCGTAGAAGGCTATAAAATTAATGGCAGTAAAGACAACATAAAATCATGAGTGATGCCAGTGTGAGAGAATATTTGGACATGATTCTGAAAGTAAGGAGTAAAAAAAAAGAGTATTATTTTTTAAAAGGATATTTGCTTATTTAATTATGAGCAAATGGCAGGCAAGGCCCTTGAATAACATGTCATCGAAAGCCTACATGGGCTGTTTTCATTTAAGGGAGGAAAATTACTAAAACAAGGCACTTTTTGATCAAATTTAATACAACCTATTTTAAACAACTATTTTAGAGCAAAATGAAGTTTCAAAGATGATTGTCTCCACAACAGTCTATTTCTGAGAACTAAGGTGAGGTGAGAATAATCTCAACTGTGATGTCTCCATGAACCTCCTATCATCTTCTCCATGTCGTCACACAATTTCTGTCCTTGGTGGATATTCTTGGAACCTCAAAGTGACACTCTGTAGCTTGGAGGAAATGAACTTAGAAAATATCCTTTTGTGGATTCACCTGTGGAAGATGCACTGGTGACCAGATACTTTCACTTCCAGTCAGGAACAGTTCTTCTCAATCCCAGTACAGCACAGAGCATTCAGAGGGTCAAAGAAGAGGGGAAATTCAGGCAAAGAGAGTCATTTTGGCAGGTTGATCTTATTGTGAAAAACAATATTTGGAACTGTCAGTGCTTGGCAATCTGTTTTATACATCTCTCTTAACCTGCCTGACCTCTTTCAGCACATCACACAGCAGATTTGCCTTACCATGGCGTTATGTTTCTAGGATGGCTGGTCTCCTGGTAAAGCACTGAACTATCATACAAGAAACACATGAGCTCAAACCTGAGATTCATGTGATTCTTTCCACTGGTTCTGACACTAAAGGAGATGGAGAGATTCTCCTGGTAATTCTGCACCAACTTAGAAAGAAGGCAGAGAGAGATAAATTTCTGCCTGTGGTTTGACATGAAGACCTGGGGCTGTGTCAGAGAAGGTCTGACCCGGATTACAGCCCTACAGGTACGATAAACATCAGTCCTCATGCAAGACTATGGAGGGTATCCTTTGCTGCAGTTTCCCATGTGTTTAAGAGATGCTGGTACTTAGTACAATCTGCATTGCCTCATGAAGACTACAGTAAACCTGTCTTCAAAACTATGTTTTGTCTGAAGAGAGAGTGAACTTGGCTAAGGCAAGGTCAGGGACCACCCTTTGGAGCTTATGAGAACCACATGCCCAAATAGACAAGACACATTAACATGCCCAGTCTGAGAGCTGTTGAGAAGAAGGAGGATTTCCAGGCTCTGCTTCTAGTAGATTTAATGGCCCAAGACATTTTGTTCCTTGTACTTGTTTTGGGAATTTACCTCCTTCCTTCCTTCCACGGAATTTAGGATTTGGAGCCACTGTATTTCTTCCTTGTCAATCAGACAGAGCAAGTGATTGTGTTTATAGATAGAAGGGAAAAAGAACCTTCATCTCCCCTGTCAGCAGTCTCCTTTTGCTTGAGGGCTAGTAAGGGTCAACAACTTTGCTGTTAAATCAAATAATCTGTTGAATGTCATCCCCACTGCAAGCAAAAGCTTTTAAACATTCAATTATTTGCTTAGCTTCCTGTTTTCTTACACATTGCAACAAGTGTTCAGATTTCACCAAGACTTAAAAGGCAAATGTGTATTGATTCCAACTCAAAATAATCAATTTAGTTAATAAGGAGATGAGACAGGGTATCCCACACAACTGCTTCAGAAAAACACAGGTTTTCCACAGGTCCTGTGATGTGTTTACTTATCCCATTTGGATGTCCCAGTGACCTAATTGTGGCCTTTCCTTACTTTTAAGGGGCCTGTAAGAAAGATGGGGACAGACTTTCTAGCAGGGCTTGTTGCAGTAGGACAAGGGGTGATGGTTTTAAACTAAAGGAGGGAGATTCAGGCTGGACAGGAGGAAGAACTTGTTGCCCCTAAGGGTGTTGAGAGCCTGGCCCAGGTTGCCCAGAGAGGTGCTGGATGAACCATCCCTGGAGACATCCCAGGCCAGGCTGGACGGGGCTCTGAGTAATCTGATCTGGTGAAGATGTCCCTGCTCATGGCAGGGGTGGCACTGGATGAGCTTTGAAGGTCCCTTTCAACCCAAACTATTCTGTGATTCTCTGATTCTATATCCATGGGCATATCCCATTAGCAGATCTGTGTTTAGGCAGCTGAACCTTAACCGATCTGTCAGTTGAGTTATTGAATGTTTCTGTCTGCACCATCCTTTTGGTAAATTTGAATAGTTCAGACAGGTTTATTTGGTATTAAAAGTAGATCAGGCTAAGGTAAATTCTTATGCATTTGCAGGGGGACAAAACACACCCATGGATAGTAACCCCATTGTAGCTGATGTAATTATCAGTCTAAGCTTTTTGAGGGAAGCTCAGGCACAACATCCGAAAAAAAAAAAAAACAAAAAAAAATCCTACTCCCTTCTTGCAATATTTCTGTGATTCAAACTGGGGCTAAGCTCTAAAGGAAGGTATCGTGAGCAGGTATGGCTAAGCAAGTTACCTACAACCTAATGTTCTCCAAACTGCACATACATTGCCTTTTTTTTTGCGTTCAAAGAGGGTGCTATCATCCTTCTTGTTTTGCTCTGAGTATTTTTTCTGTCATTTTGCTTCCTCATTTAATTTATGGCCAGAACACAGTAGATTATGATTTGCTGAGACTATGCTTCATATTGTATAAATCAGTATTCACTGGAAGTCATAACAGTGACTTAAATTTACATCAGCTGTTAAATCATTGTGATACACATAAACAAGCAAAAATAAGGGCAGGTTTCAGAAGTGAGGCTGTTCTCTTAAGACTTTGAAAACACTAAGGTGTGAATGGATTGAGATAAGTTTACAGCTGCTTCTGAGGTATGGATGCATTGACATGGGTAGCTGCAACTGCAGAAAATAAATCCTTTCCTTCTTTAAATCTGTGTTTGGTCAATCTTCTGTTCTGTGAAGACATTCTATGAAATGCCTTTTCTATGAAAGACATGCAAATCTGAGGTGGAAATTAGATTCCTATTTGGCTAAAAAGAACCTTCACATGCCCTTTTCAGAGCAAAGATAGGAAGAGCTTAGGAAAGTCCTCTCATACAGTGGGCACGTACACACACACATTTGTATGCTCATATATTTATCATCAAAGAAATGAGCCACTTCCAGCTGAACATGTCCAAAGACCTTGAGAAGTTGACAAAGTCTATAAGCAGATTCCTACCTGGACTTTTTGGACTGACACCATTTACATTTAGCATTACCAGTGTGTATTTCACAGATAGCTCAGGTCCATTTCCATGGTCAGAGTTGAGCTTTTAAGATCAGTCTGATCACCCCATTTTCCTTTGTGAGGATTGTGCTGCTCTGCCATTGCCCTCACCCCTAGATGAAGAGTCAGTAGGTATGAAGACTTGTCCTCCTTCCACCCATATCTGCTGCCAGTCACCCAAGTGACCATTTGTCCTTCTGTCTATACATCTGATAGTGATCTAAGCTCAGAGTGGTTACAATAACATAATGTCGTCCAACAACACACATATGCACACACATGCATGTGCAGATGTCTTTGAAGTCCTCAGGGCTTGACACAGAGCATGCGGCTGATTTCTTCTGTGTGTTTTGGTTTGGTTTTGCTGCTACTATTTTGTTTAAACATACCTTTTCTAGGGACTATGTTCTTTGTTATTCCCGTGGGGAGGGACAGTTGTTTTTTTTACCCCTTCCTTGGCATTTATTTTTTTCCAGACGCTCCCCTGATATGGAATTTGCACATGTTCAAAGCAGAAATAAATTAACAAGTTTTTTTCTCCTCTCTCCTATTTTTTTTTAACTTTCTTGGAGCTGGATGAAGGCAAAGCTGTAAGAACGCGGCATGCTTTCCTACAGCAATCATGTGAAAGCCATTACAGAGCTGCCCTTAACTTGTACCATATCCCCAGTCAGCCTTAATAAAAAAAGACACAAGAAATATGTACATGCCATTAGATTCTTGTACAGAATCAATCCCTCCTGTGTTGTTAAAGCAGTAAAGGAAATTTGGTGTTGAAGGAATGTGCATTTTGAAAAAAGGGAACTAGATAGACCAGGGGCCTAACAACAGAGAAGAGACAAATTAGATAGCCTGTTTTTTCAAAAGTACTGCCCCTATTTCATAGAGTTGTTGGTCATTACGGAAACATGTGAAGACCTCAGATAACTCCAAACTTGACAATGTTAGATGTCTTAAATGAATATCCATTAAAAGGGGTCCCTGACCTGACAACCTTGGAGCCTGACTGGACAAGTTGCCCAAAGCAAGGAATAAGCTCAGTTTCAAGGTTAGGAGCTGGAGTACTGTGAAATGAAAGACAGGACGGATTTCAGATCCCTTGGTCTGTGTGGAAGTTGTATGTCAAATTCATCAGTGTATCTGACCCCTACAATAATTGTAGATGAACAAATATATCCAGGAAGAGATTAGTTTTCCCTCTCTTAAGTTCCTCTCTATGATGAGAGATACCTTGTCTCTCTCTTCAATTCAAAAGTCAGTCTGGATGACTGAAGTTTAAATAGTTGAAATGAGGTGAAAACAATTGCATCCTTAAAGATATGTCCAATGTTAGATAGCTTGTGCAACAGAAACAAGATCTATTCCTAGATTCTTTGAGGTCCTGCTCAGTAACATAATTACAGAATCATGGAATCACAGAATAGTCTGGGTTGAAGGGACCTTCAAAGCTCATTCAGTGCCCCCCCTGCCATGAGCAGGGACATCTTCACCAGCTCAGGTTGCTCAGAGCCCCGTCCAGCCTGGCCTGGGATGTCTCCAGGGATGGTTCATCCACTACCTCTCTGGGAAACCTGGAACAGGCTCTTACCACCCTCAGCATAAAAACATTCTGCCTCATGTCTGGCCTGAATGTGCCCTTATTTGGTTTAAAACTATCATCCCTTGTCCTATCACAACAGGCCCTGCTAGAAAGTCTGTTCCCATCTTTCTTACAAGCCCTCTTATTGAAAGACCGTTATAAAAAACCCAGCTCTCTCTGTCTGTCCTCCTAGCAGAGCTGTTCCAGCCTCGGATCATTTCTGTGGCTTCTCTGGCCCCTCGCCAACAGGTCCATGTGTGTCCTGTGCTGGGGAACCAGAGCTGGACCAGCCCTGCAGGGGTGTCTCAGCAGAACAGAGGAGAGGGGCAGAATCCCCTCCCTTGACCTGCTGGACACGCTGTTGGTGATGCAGCCCAGGATACAGTTGGCTGTCAGGACTGCGACCACATAGTCATCTCATGTCCAGTTTTTCATCTTCTCCACAGTCTTTCTCAGTATAAAATGACCTTTTTGACTCCTGGCAGTTTTTGACTCAGTGGTGGCTGTTTGCATCGACTGAAAGCACGCCGCAAAAATTACAGATAGAAGAAGTGACTAGCTGAAAGGAACGTTTCTATGAAAGCAGGTACTCTACAGGGAAGGAATCTCGATGCCTTACAGTTACAAGTGGTTGCATGACTATACATCAAAAATTTTAAGAAAATATCCCAGATATGTACCATAGGAAGCATGAGACATGTTAGACAGGAACATTTAGATTTGGAAAATGAGGATGCTCCAACACTGACTGACTGTGAACAGAATATTTAGTAATTGTTCCTATTCAGTCAGCTCTGCTTCCCCATCCCAGAACAGCAGGCCATATGTTGTAGGTACAGGGAAAAAAAAAAAAGGTGTAATAAGGTATGGGACCATAGCATTAATTTTTTCCTTTCTAATTTAACTGGGAAAATAATTTCCTAAGATCTGTTAATCACAGCTTTCTGGTGGCTCCTGAGAGAAGAGGAAGCAGAAGTTACGTATTAGATCTAAGAAAGTTTACAATGGGAAGTTTGAGTTGAAATGGATGAGTCCTATTGTATTTTTTGGTGGGTAGAGAAAGAGGTTTCATATAAATTGTTGTTTTCCAGAAGGATTACAAGTATCACTGACATGTTGATTGAAGATTGTTGAAAAGACTGAAGAGAATAAGTCATGGTGGACATCAAAGAACTCAGTTCTTGTACAACCTACATTTGTTTATACATTCACATATATTTGCAAATTTTTGTTTGTCAGAATTCTCATCTTCCCAAAACTACAGAAAGAGGAAAATACACAGAATTCCTTTCTGAAGAAACCTACTTTGGTCTGGAGATCCTTTTCGTTTTTCAGGGTAAACAACTGTCTTTGCCAGTCTTAACTCTCTTGATTAGTCTTTTTCCGCTGTAAATAATTTTGGCCATATGATGGAGAGAAGACCAAGTATGCAGAGCATAAAGTCACTTGTGGACTAAAACTGTGTGACATTCCTTTCAAATTAGTGGCCTCAGAAAATGATGCCTCTAGTTTATGACGATATGAAGGATTTTCATTTCCGTGATCCCACACTGTATTAATGAAGAACAAATTAAAACAGATAGCATAGTTTATATGAGAACAGTATTTTTTGTAAGTAAAATGGATTTCATATTTTCTCCAGAAAGTGTTACAGAATATATACACGCATATATTTTAATGTTTGAGATTAAAGATTTGAAACCCCAAGGCAGGTATAGTGAGGTTTTCTCATTCACTGTACTATGCTTCTGCCCTTCTGTCCTGTACAAATTCTCCCTCATCAACATCTGGTAACAACATTGTTCCTGGAATCCAGGCTTGTGCATATTCTTCGTTCTACTTCAAATGTTCTGACTTTTGATAGTAAAATTAACCCCAAATTTATTCATGTGTTCCTAAAGGAAAAACATTCCTTAATCAGCCAGTCACATTGCTTTCATTTAATCAAAATTAATTGTTCTTGGAATGTTTTTCAAATAAATAGTTTATTCAAGAGAAAAGGCAAATAAAAGCAGACCAAGAGGTAAAAATAGGGGACAAGGGTGGAAAGTTGTTCTTTGTTGAAGTGAGTTATTTTTTTCAAGACCTGAAGCCACAGAAGTATGGCTAATGAGTCAGTTTTCATAGCTGGGATGAAGAACAAAGTCACTGATGAAGAGGGTATGGGAGCAGTCTGGGTAGTAGATTTTCTCTCATTGTTGCAGAGCATGAAGGACTAGACATGTGTGCATGACGCTGAGAAAGCTTGACTGAAGTAGAGTTGAGACTTTCAAGGACTGTCAGGGCTAAGTAGAGTTTGTAATTCTAAATTAATAATAAAAGAAGACCAAGGGACGTTTGTGCCTGTTTCTGTGAGGGATAGATGATTTAGTGACAGCAGACACAGATAAGGCTCAGGTGAACTCAACAATGCCTTGCCTTATTCTTCCAACAAATCTCTCAGGCTTCTATGAGTAGTCGTGGGATTAAATGACAAGAATTACCAGCAGAGGATCAGGGTCAAGTCAGGGATGACTTCCCATATGAGTCCATGGGCTGCATCATAAGATGCTGAGAGAACTTATGTACTTGAAAGCTTGTTATCAACTCTGAAAGCTCATGGAGAACCTCTTGGAAGAGAGCTCCATGACACCTGAAAAAAGGAAAATATTGACCTCATCTTCTAACTAGACCAAAAAGATGATCTGGGGAAGTCCATGCCAGTCAGCCTCACTTCGGTCCCAGGAAAAATAATGGGGCAAGTTGTCTGTAAGATTTGTAGGCACATGGAGAAGAGGATTTGGAACAGACAGAATAGGTTTACCAAAAGTAAATCATTACCAAACTCATTACCTTCTAAGATTAAATGACTGAGTTTCTGGAAAAGGGGAGAGCAGGGGATGACATTTATTTCAGCTTTAGCAAGGTTTTCAATATGGTATCCCACAGGAAACATACTAGATCCATATTCTTCACAGTGGTGTAGGACTGGAAGATGACAGGCAACAGGGTAAGTTGAAGGAAGAGGTATTCAGACTGGAGTGACCTCTACAGATAAAGAGAAACTTCTTCTCAGTGGTAACAGTCAAGCATTAGAGTAGGTTGCCCAGACAGGTTATGCATTGTCCATCTTTGGAGTTTTTCAAGATCTGGATAAAGGAAGAAAAAGCCCTGAGCAACTTGATCTGACAGTATTGCAGACCCAGTTGAGTAGAATGTAGGAATAGGTACCTCCCGATGTCCATTCCAACTTACACTATGCTATGATATTACATCGCCATGAATTGGAATGATTTTGGTGGAACCAAGTTTTGTTGGAAAACATTATTCTCTTAAATCTGCAAGCAAAACTAGCAAATAAGAAAAAATCTCCAGTGAACAAAAAGCTTATTTTATCTATCTATAGCAGATTCTTCTTGCAGAAAAAATAGCAGGCTTACATTCATTATTAGTGTGGAGATTCATTATGAACTTGGTAGGTCCCTCAGAAATCCAAGTCCTGTTGTACTTGGTTCTATACAACTATAAACTTTATGTCTGACAGAATTTGTTTCCTAATTCAACAGGAACAACAAAGGATGAGGCCAAGGAGACAGATAATTTTCCAAGGCATTGCAGAAAAGCAGTATTAGAGATATGATTCCAAATTAGTTTGTCCCACACAGATTACAAAAAAAAAAAAAAAAAAAATTAAATGGGCTTAAAGAATTAACCATCTGACTCCTGACATACTCCTGAAGAGCTATCCCTTCTAGATTTGAGGTTAATAGAAAACTTTGGAAAGATTTGCTTTGCTGTAGGACCTCAGTAGTATGGAATTAAAGAACCTTTCACAGACAACTGTCCTACTTAAGCCTGGGTGTTTGACCAGATGATGTCCAGAGTCCATGGAAACACAGAATATCCTGTGTTGGTAGGGACTCACAAGGACCATCAAGTCCAACTCCTGTCCCTGCACAGGACACCCCACAGTCCACACCGTGTGTCTGAGGACGTTGTCCAGTCTCTTCTTGAACACTGTCAGGCTTGGGGCCGTGACACCTCCCTGGGGAGCCTGTTTCAGTGTCCACCACCCCCTGGGTGAAGAACCTTTTCCTAATGTTCAACCTAAACCTCTCCTAGTACATCTTCCTGCCATTCTCTCGGATTCTTTCACTGGTCACCAGAGAGAAGAGATCAGTGCCTGCCCTTCTAACCTCAACCATTTCTTGGTAACATGAAAGAATTTGGCCTCTCATTGCTATTTTTTTTTTTTTTTACACAGAGTGTGCTTTGATTGTTCTGTAAATACTATGCAGATTGTTCTGTAAATACTATGCAATATCTATTTATTTCTCTAGTAATGGCCACCACACTTTGATCCTTGAACAAACCAGAAAACACAGAGAAGAGAATTAAAAACACTAAATGTTCTGATTAAGAATTGGGACAAGCAACATTTTGTTTGTCTGTTTGTTTGTTTGTTTGCCTTAGTGTGTGAGTCATGGGACCTAGGTCTAGGACACTTAGTCTGAATATTCATCGTGCTGGGTAGCTTCTCTAGGGAGAAACAGAGTCCTTTCTTATGTGTAAATATATAGTATTTTTTCTACAGAATATTAAGTCAGCTCCATTAATAGTCGTATTCAGCCCTGTCAGATTTCTCAGTGTTTGTACATGTCGTTGTAAATGTAAGCATGTTTGTACCCGTCATTGTAAATGTAAACACAGAGGAGGATTTTTTTGGTTTACAGCTGACACTCAGTTAAAAATCTATGCACTGCACATTTAACAAATGTACCTCAACAAACCGCTGGGAATATTATCCATATCCTGAAACGGAGCTTGTGTTGCCTCTATTAGAAGACACATGCATCCCTCTGCTCAGTTCCTAGTCTATTACAAGCTAAATGTTTTTGAGTAGTGTACACAATGTGAATTATTGTAAATAATGAGAATCTGGAAATACTCATAGAATCGTTTTTGTTGGAAAAGACCCTCAAGATCATCCAGCCCAACCATAACCCACCCCTGGCACTGACTCAGGTCCCTCAGAACCTCATCTCTGTCTGTTCAACCCCTCCAGGGATGGTGACTCCAGCACCGCCCTGGGCAGCCTGTTCCAATGCCCCACAGCCCTTTGGGGAAGAAATTGTTCCCAGATCCAACCTCAACCTCCCCTGGCGCAACTTGAGGCCGTTTCTTTGTGTCCCTGTCTCCCCTCAGCTCCTGTTCTCCAGCTGAACCCCCCAGGTCCCTCAGCCGCTCCCATCACACTTGTGTTCCAGCCCCTCACCAGCTCCGTTCCCTTCTCTCAACTTGCTCCAGCACCTCAAGGCCTTTCTTGGCATGAGGGGCCCAAAATTGACCCCAGGATTTGATGGATTAGGGAGACAATGCCTGAACACCGTCCCAGTCTTTGTTCTGACTGAGCTGTTCAGAACCACCAGCAGTTTTCTGGAAGAGCAAGATTTACTTTCACGCAGCAGAATGAAAGAAGTTACTTGCACCATCTGAAACAGGTTTTCAGCTGGACTTCAGGTCATAATCTGGGTTAGTGCTACAATTTGCTGAGTCTCACCCTGCATGATCTCACAGTATAAGCTGTGATTTATCTCCCCAGATTCATAAGTCCTCTGTTGCCACATCATATTGCAAACATATCTAATTAGTTCGCTGCTGTTATTTAGCTTTCAAGATTTCTTTTTGGCATTGCAGAAGTGTATTTTGGATGGGAGCTGGGTGACATTTTTGATGAGCAATAAATCTGCAAATATTCGGCATCTGAGACACGTAGGAGGGGACAAAATATATTTGTGAAATTAATTTCAAATTTGGGCAAATGTTTCAGCCAAGGAAAAAAAAAAAGGAAGATATTTCAAAGCTGTTCACTTGCATATTTTTAGAAGAAAACTAACTTTTCTAAGTTTTTAACTTCAGTTCTGATATTTCCTCCCTTGCAAGGACTAATAGTCTAAATTTTTTTTCTTTCTTGTCATTTTATTTAACTATTATTTTTTTTGTTTGTTTGTTTCAATTCAGCTTTGTGGGGTATTTGCCTCAAACTGTGCACTGTCCTGAGAGAGACCTCTGTGTTGAACCAAACATCCTTCCTCATCTCACAGATGTTCAGAAACACCAGTCTGGTCCTGGTAGCAGCAGAACTGTGTCAGCACAGAGCTTCTTGGGGAGCACAAATCTCTCCTGAAATGCATATGGTCTCACTTCCCAAGGTAATTTATTCCACCCTTACTACTCACTGCAGCTTTGTCAGGTCTGTTGGAACCCACACTTTTCTAGATAGCTTGGGTCGGCTTTTAAGAGTCCATCATGTTTATATTTAGGATACTGCTAAATGAAATGGCTGGGAAAGTCAAGCAGTTCACCACCATCTTTCTCTTCTGTTCCTTCCCTTGCACATACTTTTCTCATTCTCAGCCATACATTCTTTCTCCTCTTCATTTCCTCTGACATTCATGTGACACCTTTGCAAGTTAATACAGTTCACTAATATATTTGAAAAACATATATTTTTTTCTTCTTTCCCTTGCTGAGCCAAATTTTTGACTCATTCACTAAGCTTAATCTGCTTGCTGAGGGGTTCAATCAGCACTGAAGTTAGTTAGCATAAAGTAGAGGCTAGTCCAAATGGCCAGAGTGAGGAAGTGGGAGGAGGAATGAAGGAGAAAGAAAAGGCCGAAAGGGTTTGGTTGCAGTGAGCTGTTAGGTAATCCCAATAGCTTGGTCTAACTCACTCTTAACCATCATTAGGGTTCAGAGTTATCATCTCATTAACAAATCTCTATATGTCATCTCATCAATGGAACCACTGTGCTACAGCTGTTGTATTTTCAGCCTTACATTACACATTTGTATTCCCACCCCAGTCTACTATTGATTTTCTCTTGGAGCTGAAAAAAGATGAGATTAGTTTTCTATTTTATAAGTTGAAGAACATACAAATGAAGAGTCAATAAACACCTTTGCATCTTTTTTAAGTAGAATTTTTTGAGGTGAAAATATGCAGTACTCCTGTTAGCATCACAATAAGAAGGAATAAAGGGTTTATTGCATGTCTTCATGAAGGGCAACACAGAAATACTTGGCATTAAAAGGTTTGTGCTGTAGATTATGACAAGAGGGGATACTTCATAGAATCGCAGGACAGGATCATGGACTGCCACGTAACTCTATTGCCTCAGTTTCTCCATTTGTTAAGTGGAGGCAGTCACCTTTCAAACTCCACTTTCCCAGAAGAGACTGGGACAGATATAGGGCTGGTATCTTTCAGGCCTAGAAAGAATAAAGAGCTTTTAATATTCAGAAGTTGGCAGTACCCAGGCAACATCCTTGTGTATAGGACAGTGCGCACTCCCAGGCTGCCCCTGCACCTGGCCTAAGAAAGATGCACTTCTGTAGTTCTGCCTGAGAAGATCCAGCTCAGATTTCACTTGCACCTTTAGCACACAACATCTCAGTTTTCTGCTGTGGCAGCTGAGAGCAACTGACCATTATCTACTGGAGAACCAGCAGTAGATGCATTGAGAAGGATTTTCTGAAGCTTTCTGAAAATGAGTTTCCTTTACTCTCTTCTTTCATACTTTCTTAGCAACCATATGTTCACTGATGTCATGAAAGAGGAATATAAATCCCTTCCATTATTAAGTATTTTTAGATTTAAAAATGAGATGAGGTAGCCCATGGGAATACATTTGAAGCTAAATAGCTTGGTTCTAATAAACAAAGGTAGTTTACTTCAATCTTATAGTACTGGGTAACGACTGATGAAACATCCTGCAATGAGGTATTGAAAGCAATGCAACACGGCAACTATGAGAAGGGCAAAGTTAAGGTTCATTGTTTTATGAAGATTTAATTTCATAGCTTCTATATATTAATAACTGCATAGGTGCAATAAACAAAATTATCTCCCTGATTTCCATACAGGTGGCAAAGAAGCAGCAGCTGAGGAAGGGCCTAATGGTGTCATGTAGACTTAAGACAAAAGCCCTTAAAACTACTGATTGATTAAGCTGCTATAAGTCCTGAAAGCCGCAAAAGAACTTAAAGCCATATTATATCAGACTTCATTGAAGGAATGAGAATGAATGAATGAATACCTGACTGCTGAGGCACTGAGATACCAGGTGAGACAGGTACTTGGCACGTCTTCAGATGGGACAGAAACCCCAGAGACAGAGGAAATCTTTAATTTACTTTGCTTAAATTAATTGCTAGCACTTCTCTGATACATGGACCTTAGTGTCTACTTAGGAACTTTTTTCTTAAACCATGTGGCTCTCTTTTTTTTTTTCCTCTACCACCCTTAAACAACTCCACCAAAAAAGACAGACCACAAAACCCCCAAAGGAATGCTGGACCCTAGACCTAAGGGGATATGTGGAGGTAGGTGGAGACAAATGGCAGGTCACAAACTTTTCCAATTTCGGTAATTCCCACTCCACGTGGACAAGCCACCTGGAGGGAGTGTGGATATTTGGTGCTCTCTAGTGACTGCTCTACAAAGACATTTACCACTCTGGTATTGCTACTAGTGATAAGGGTTAAGATCTTTGATTTTATTAGTTTTATTTCAACTGAAAACCATGAGAAGTCCTCTGTTCGATACTTGTGATCAGCACAAGTGTAGCTGGTCAAGCAGATTCTCATTATATTATTAAATTGACCTTTTTGTTTGATTTCTTCTTTTCCCCTCAAATATTGGTTCCAGGCTGCTCTGGCATAGCAAATAGATTGTCTTGGGATTCGGATATCTTTGGGAGATCGCTCTTATTCTCTTACAAAGTAGTATAACAATTTACTATGCATAGGCAAGAAAGCATAACAATACACTATGGTTTTGTTTACCACTAAGCATCACTATCTTGTTGTTCTAAAGCTGCAGGAGGATTTGCATGAAATTTTTGAGCATGAGAAGACCATGATCAAGCAAAGAATATTTAAGCATAAGGGGCTGCTCTATGGGACTGTGATCAAAACTGTGCCAAAAGCTGATGGTGCTCTGCTGTGAGTACTGTGGTGAGTGAGTCCCCAGGGAGGGTTATGGGCTTTTAGATGTTATAATACTAGGTGTCTATTGCAGTTGAGGGAAATGTCAAGTTTAGAACAGGACTGCCAGACACTGAAACAAAGATGGAACATGGTTTTAGTGAACAATAGAGTCTGGAGTGGAAAAAACAAAACACACACATAAACAAACAAATAAGCAAAAAACCCACAGTAAACAGTAAATTCAATCAGGGTTTCCCAGTGCCAAAGAGTGGATGAGCTCACCTTCTCTGTCTTCATTACCCTCTTCTATCTCTCCAGGTTTTTTAGTTCTGCAGTAATTTCATCCAAATTTGACAGATGGGTAGAGGTCAAGAAGACATGATTCATGAGCACAGGTCAAGAATTCAATCCCATAAGACATGAGAGAGGCCAAACAGGAGCACCCCTGCTATAAAAGCCCTAACTTTCAGGGCGGAATCTGTGAACAGAGGATCCAGGCATCTGACACAAACCATTTCTGCCATTCATGAAACAATACCCAGAAAGACCATTGTCCCGTCTGCATGACCACTGTGACTTTTTTTCTGTCTTGCTGTTTCTTTTCTTGGTTTATTTTGACTCTTAGTAACATATAAGTCTGATTCTTAGGGGTAGGAATTGTTCTTCAGGGATCAGTGAAATTCAAATGAGGTTCTCACAGTGGAATTGACCTTGACTCAAGAAAAATATTTCATCTTTGCCCATAACTTAGGAATATGTCTAGATCCAAGCAGCAGTCTTTCCACCTGGTCTGCTGCTGTGAGCCCCATAGTGGAGAAATCCTGACTTCCTCCAGAGCCATGTCCCAATGCTCTGGTGCTTAGGAAGGCATATGAGTTTTTGCAGCTCTTCTCTGAAGAAAGGCATTTTTCTGTACTTGTAAAAAGGTGCAACTTTTCCTTCTAATAGCAATCTGTTATCCAAACAGTTATTTTCATCCAATCTACAGGACCTTAATTTTGTAGATCCACAGATCTCACATGTCTGTCAAGTTTCATTCAAATTGGCTGATGGATTAAAAAAAAAAGAGCTAAATGTAGGCAGACTACTTGATTGCATAAGCTTCATTTCCTTAGGAAAGCAGACCAGAAAACTCTCTCCTGACGTGTGTTCTGTAAATTCTGGAGGGGAAGGGAAAGGAAGGAGAGATCCACCTCCTATTTGGGTCAGATGTTGACTCTCGTTCATACTGGCAGCACCTGTATTTAAAAAGAATGCAGTCTTTTTCTTACCCCACCTCTCTTATTTTTCATATTTTAAAATATATATATATATATATTTGCCAGATGTTAATTGTTTTAATATGAGGGAAACAACGAAAATTCAGCAGTGAAGATCTGGCCTGAGCACTCTGCTCAGAAGATTTATGGGAGATGTAGGCTTCAAATGTCTGAGCCTGGAAATATTCCTTCCTTTTTGGCCTCCTCCCTCTTTCCCATCACCCCCTCGTCCTCGGGTTTCATATGCTTGTGTCTGCATAAAAGAGCTTCTCACACATCTGTCTTTATTATTGATAGACGTGCTGGCATCTGATAGCGTTTAGATTTATTGCCGTGCAAGCCACGGGCTTTTTAAAGTGCTAATATTTTACCATCTTTCATGCTGAAAGAATGCCAACTTCTAAGAGGCCCAGTAGCCTTCAGGATAAACCTCTGGCTACTCACCTCTGCAGCCTGAGACAGCAGCTCCTTGGAGACCATCCTTCTTGCCTGAGCTGCCAAGAAACGAAATCTGGGGTCTCTCAATCTTTAAGCATCAGCAGTCTTCAGAGTACACTGGAACTCTGCTGAGCTCGTGTATGCTTTTTTCTTCCCTTTTCTTTTTTTTTTTTTTTTTCCTCTTTCCCTCTGTGATCCAGCTGTTTATTTTAAATTTACAAGTTTAAGATGGACTAGGCTCCCCCTCCACCCAGCTATTCCACCCTCCTTCTTTCCATGTCTGTAATGACAAGTTATTGTTCCTGGCTTAGAGATGAATTTTCTTCCTGTATCACTGAAAAACAACAAAAAAAATTCTAATAAAATTAGGAAACCACACATGACTTCGGAGCAAACTTTCCAATAGTGTAAATCAACATTGTGCCATTGAAATCAATGTCAGTAAAGGCTCTTGGCCCTATAGCCAGGGGGCAAAATGGGCAGTTGCAACAAAAATGTCAACTTTGCAGCCCTGGGATCTCTCTCTGATCAGCTGTTCATTAACTCAAGAAGCATCATTAGCCAGGTTAGTTTCTACCTTTTTCAGCAGGGTGGTAATGATATTTATTCCCTTGCCTCTTGTTTCCACCCACCCCCAAGCAGCAGTTTCTCTGCTTTGGAAAACAAGAGCAAGTGAATATATTTGCTTGTGAAAGCAAGATGTCAATTATGCTGGCATCAGCCAGGCAAAGCACGAGACAAGTTTTATTTGCAAACCATCACAGAGTACAAACTCACAGAAAAATACAAAAGCTGCATGAGAACAAGGATGGTCAGAACAGTCTCTTAAGTACATACATAAAAACACTCAGGCATTTATGTGTGTGCATATGTATGTGTGTGTGTATAGAAATATGTTGATTTTCTTAGGAACTCTGTTTCCTAGTTGCAAACCTGAACATCTGTATCTGAAACAAATAGTAGTTTCATCTCTTTTTACTTGCCAAACAAGCTTTCCCCAGGAGAACAGCATTATATGTTGTACCTTTGGAAAACATGCCAATCTGCAGAAAAAACAAAGTCAGTTTTCATGCCTCCTGATCTGCCTGGTTTGTAAGCACAGCCTTATGAAGAAGGGCAGCATCAGGTCTAGCAAAGTGCTGGTGCTCAAGAGGTTTCAGGTGTCTTGGAACTTTTCCACATGCTCAGTTCTTCATCGCAGAAGGTCTCCAAACGCAGCCAGACCTCTCTGGTCTGGAGGAGCCAGGGCAGAAAACCTCAGTAGATCAGGCTTCCTCATCTTCTTGTACTTCCTATGCATGGCATATAAATACCACACGGACAAGCTCATTTTATATTTCTTGCCTTATTTGCGATATCAGGTGGGGATGCTATTGTTCTGCATAGAGATGGAATCTCATGATCTATTCTGTTAAGGCTTTTACTGTTGCCATGTGACAGAAGAGAAAATTTGACAGTCTACATCGGGGAAGGCCACTGTGAGTTTGTCTATCCAAATGTGCATGGAAAGTGGTAATTTTAACTAGTTGTATGAATGATGTGGTTGATGTTGCAATGTCTCTTGTGTTCTATAGACCTTTGAGCATTCCTTTTCTCACACCTCTTGAGATGTGACATCATCTTTTAGTTTCTGTGAAGACAGGGAGATGCTTAATTTAGCACTTTCTCTCCATATTTTGGCAGGTCTTCTTGGGTCAGCAGAACCACAGTCTTCTGTTCTCAGTATGATGTGGGCTATGCTTTTATATGTAGCTTTGGAGATACACATGGAAGGCAGAGAAAGACAGTGAGATGTTGTTCAGACCTCTGTCGTGACTCTGTTCTGGATCCAGCTGTGGCAGATGTATCTCTTCTTCATCTTTCCTGTTGTGTTAAATATTCACTGCACCTTCTGCATATTCAAAACAGGGCACTGTTTCAACCACCCACAGTTGTGCAGGGGTCCAAAGTCATGAGCCAGAGACCTGTGTTTCCAGAATGAGCCCACTGGGACTCCAGCCACCCTGCTGCACATGGGTGTTGGTACTCACACACTCTGTGTGATGGTGTCAGGCTTTTGCAGTTATCTTCTGCTCTTTGTCCATTCTGGTGCAATGGCTGCTCCTGCCAACACCCTAGAGGGATCCATGCAGAGGTAAGAATGGGTAAGGCTATAGTTTCTTCAGGAATCACTTCAGCCAAACTTAAAAGAAGGGAAACCTACTTTATGGAACACAGGTGGCTCCTGGTGGGAAACAGGAGTCTGAGCTCAGTTCTGCCAATGTGATGCTTCATGTAATATCTCAAAACAGTGCTTGGGGCTTGATGAAGGAGTAAAGCTATCTGTCAGAAACCAACACCTCTGAAATCAAGTAGGAGGTGAGTGAGTCTACTGAGAAGCTCAGCTCTGGGCTGAAGTGGGAATTGGGAGATCATGTCCCATTTTAGTGCAGCAGAGGCTTCCTGGGGGTATAAGTCTGCAGGACATCAGCCAACCTTGCTCAAGCACAAAGGCAGAAGAATGCACACTTAGAAGTAACCATGAGGCCGTTACACTAGATGGGCCCTCGTAACCATCATTCCTGGTTATGTCACTCTCAGGAATCCACAGTAATGAAGCCCAGATCTTGCTCTGAGGTTTCTGAGCTCTGTGGTCATCATTTTCTCTGGATGCAAACAGGGTTCAAAGTGTGGATGCTGGAGCCTTTGCCTCATATTATATTTGCTGACGAGAAAAACAAAAAATACCACCTAGCAAAACCTGATTACAGTATTTCAAATAAATGAATGGCAAGGACTGTGAATTAAGCCAGACAATATAAAAGAAATTCTTAAGCTTGGAGGAGCTGATAGAAAATCTTCTATTGGTCACAGTTTTTGCTCTGTCAGCTTCTCTGGCCCTGAATGTTGTCATGGAATTACTCTATTGCTTTAGGCTCAAAAACAAGGCAAACAATTGTAGAGGAAAGGAAAACTCAGCTGCCTTCCTGACCCACACTCACTTCTGCTCAGTAAATATAGGCAATTTTGAGTTTGCAGCTTCAGCTATGTGAGAAAGAGATTGTCCCTAACTTAACTCATTGCTCTTTCTGGGTCTCATCCAAAGCATGTGGAAATCAAAAGGTCTTTTTCTGCTGACTTCAGTGGCCTTTGGAACATACCTAGCATGTCCCCTTACTTGAAGTCATTGCTGCTTTTAATGCATAGATGGTCTTGGTTCTCTCATAGGCCCTGATGTTGTTGATGCTGCAGTGGTTAATGGAGTCAGAGCCCCCTCATGCCTTCTCCTCTGCCTCAACAAACACAGGTTTTGGCAGGGGATGAGGGGTTTTGAGAGAAGAGGTTGGTAGCAGGGCTTTGGGTGGCTGCAGGAGGCAAGGAGCGAAGCTTTTGAATATATTGGGTAGTGACAATGGTCCAGGAGTGAATGACATCTGGGTCCTGGGTGGGGGTAAGAGTTAGAAAGGACCAGGCTACTATCTCTCTTTCAGTAGCATCAATAGAGACCTATGCTGAAAAGAGGTGGGAGCGTGCCTCAGGTAAAATTCACATCTTCCCCTTCAACATAGGTAAAGGAGGCAGTTTGTTGCCCCTTAGACACTCACCCTTTCCCCGTGCCTTCACATGGTTCTTTATTCATTGACGACTGTGACCCTCCCCTGAGGGCTCTACTTTTATTTATGATTCTGTGTAGTCCAGACTGGGTCAGATGAGAGACCTGTGCAACCCCTGTTTTGAGTCTTGCCCTTACACACAGACTTTGTGTTAGTGTTGTTTTCTCTTCTTCACCAGCCACAGCTCTTAGGTCACACCTTCAGTTAGCTCTGCCTCAAGGTGCTTTTCGTCAGCCCACAGAATAGAGGAGATCCCTATATGGCAGATTTAATCAAAAGGGAGGTGGTCGCAGGGCAAGCTGGTGGTAGAAACCAATCCGTCATGTTTATATTTTTGCTAATTTGAAATGTCAGAGGAAATATTTCTTCCCATTTCCAGTAGTGCAAAACATTTCTACCAGTTTTTGGTAGAACGAAAAACCGAAGGTTTTTTTTTTGAGCACAAAGTCCAAGAAAGGCCAGGAAAGCCACTTGGCCAGTGTTCCCACCACACCCTTAAGGCTGTTTCATCTCCTATTTTGGTGTTTTAAAGAGCTGACCTGCATCTACTTTCATCCTTTCACAGAGGTATAAGCCAACTGCTGGGAAATAAAATGGCTTCCTACTTTGGAATGAAATGAATTATTGTACTGGGTTTTGAAGTGATTAGAGAGGATAGCCCAAGGCATTTCCTTTGCTTTAAGATCTCACTTAAAAATTGGATGAGAACTATTCTTGCCTAGATATCTTTGTAACAGGAATCCAGTCCTCATAATTCACACGTCAATCATTACGTCATTATCATCTAAGATGTACTTTCCTCAATGCATTATTGACAGTGATTAATAATTATTTTGTTCTAGTCTCTGAATTAATACATCATAGGGAAAAAAACCAATCCTATCTCAAAGTGCTTCTGAGGGTTGCATTGTGCATGTTGTCTGATGAGTGGCACATTTGTACAGTTGGAGATAGGATGGTGTAAGGGATGGGCTGTTCTTCCAAGACAATATCTCTTGGGCTCTTTATTCAAGCCAGTACCTCTTTTGCCTCTTCAGTATGGGTATATTGGCTCTGATCCTAGTGACACCAGTGAATTATCACATGTCAGGAAACGGGTATCTGCATTCCAGTCAAAGTTCCTTCAAAAGTAAAATTAGACTCAGCAGTATGAGGCTGAAGAAGGGGAGCAGGATGGCGAGATGTCAAGCCATCTGCAGCAGGATCCATCCACAAATGTTCAGCAAGACAGAGGAACCATGAACCCTACTAAATTGTAAGTTTGCTCTGAGTTTGGGATCCTGACCATGCTTGTAAACAGAGACCTGCCACTTAATAACACATAACTACCATGCTGACTCAAATGGCATATTTACAAGAGCAAATCCAGCAAGTACAGGAAATAATAAACCCCTTTGCCAGCATTGTGTTCTGGCTCTGACTCCGCAAATGACCACAGCGCCTGACAACATCAGCCTTGGCTGCTTTTTAATGACCCAGCATGTATTGTTCTGCAAGCTATGGATCTCTCCCTCAGAAAAAAACAAACAAACAAACAAAAAGGTGCCTATATTTTCCTCCTGTTTCCCTCCCCCATACTTCTTCCTTCTCCTTCCCTTCTCATATAGGCAAATTCCCAAAACTGCAGAGCCAAGTCCAACAGCTGTTGTGGCTAATGCTGCTGAAAGCCCTGTGGTTAAGGGGCTGGACTAGGAGTGACTTGACTTGTTCAAATTCCAGCTGTGCCACAGGTTACCTGGGCAACCTTGACCAAGGCATCTATGCCTGTCTTTGTGCACGTAAGACTATTTTCAGACTTCTCCAGAAGACTGAAAAGATGCAGTCCTGAATGAACCTGAGGAAAGTTAGGAAGACAGATGAAACTGTATTTCCATTTGAACATCATTTTAATATTATTTTTACTGTGCTGCTCCTGATGAGCTTTCAGAAGCATGGTACTTTTTTTTTTTTTTTGTTGGTACAAGTTAAGCTTTTTGGCCATTGTTTCCCTTCACAAATCATACAGATTTTCAAGCTTTAAAGGGCAGTTAAGTTTGTAACCCAATCAAGAAGAGAGGTGAATGCAATTTTAGAAAGGAAATTTCACATATGAATAAGGAGATACTTTATTAATCCATCTGCCGTCTTTAAGTATCTCTGACAGTGCTTGATTACTACCAGCAGCAGGGACTTTTCCATTATGATGGTTGTTGTACAAAACAGAATAACTGAAAACCTCTACTGCAGAACGTTTCAGAAACAAAAACAATAATGGGATCTTCTAAATCTGTCATCTCTGCTGAAACAGAAATCTTTTTATTTAGGGCAAAAATTAGCCTGAACTTTAGCTGTCCTGAACTATTCAGACTCTGGTTACAACCAATGCAACATTACTCATTTACAACAGATGAGGAACTGGCCCAGATGTCTACAAGGAACCACTGGAAACCAAAACAACCTCTCAGATCCCCAAAACAAATACCCGGTAAGGTGGTTACTTATTAAATCTGACTATGAACTGTTCAGTTGGTGTGAAATTTATCTGAACCATGCAGCTACAATACATGTGTGGGATTTGCTTAGCAGATTAAGATGCCAAGAGTTGTGTGTATCCATATCAGTGTTTCCATGTGAACGGGCACCACAGCTCCCATGATAATTAGTGGCATCGATGAGGTCCATTTGGTGGAATTGAAAAGCAAACCAACTGAGCAAATGTAGGTGCCTGCAGCAGGGTAAGGTTAACCTCTCTCTGTAATTTGGTAGCAGAGATTATTTACTCAACATTTGGTACAATCTGAGTCACAACAGGGTATCCGACCCCCACAGGAGGATGACAAATGTGACACGGGATAGAGAGGAGACTTGTCTGCAGTGGCACAAGACAGGATGCTCTCAGCCACCTGAAATGGCAGCAGACACTTTGATTTGAGAAACTGAATCACAAACCTAAATTTCTGAAAAATGAAGCAAGGCTGTCCTCTGATCAAGACTATCCTGAATTTCAATAGAAAGACATGCATAAAGCAAAAAAGTATTAAGTGTTAACTCCTTTACAAGCCACTTTATAGGTGCTTTATTCTAGCCTGAAAATGAATCTTCTACCTAGTGTGAATTTGAGAGAAGATGCCAACTAAACGCTTCACATGGCAGAGTTTATTTTGTTTATGCGGTTAGTTTTGCAAGGAAAATAAAAAGTATAAACACATACACTGACCAAAAATAATGGGAAATTGTATGAAAACAGACCACAGATTCTCAAGAGACAGCTTACAATTATATGTGACATGACAGAATTTAAAAAACAACACAGAGAACATGTAGAATAAACAAGAATAAACTATCCCTCAGGTCTTAGAGATTCTGAGGGGCCATAAATAAAAGATAATTATATTTAGGTAAGAGGGAGAGGTAACACGTATGCTCCCACTACTATTAATTTTCAGGCTCTTATTTTGTGACTGGCATAACGTTGTATTTGGATACCTTTGCCTGTAAAGAAGAAACAAAAATACTATATACCATATAGTTATTGTTAGTGTGAAATTGAACTTCAGTGATTTTTAAAGAGCAACATTTTACTCTTGTTTCTGAGGTACTAAAAACTAACCAACCAACCCCCAAAACTCCACAGATCTACTAGGAAACGAAAAGGCCTTTTGAGAAGTAGAAGCTTCTCTTGTATCCGACATTATAGCAGGAAAAATCCCCACAGCAAAGAGATCTATACCTGTGCCTTTCTTTAGCTACAGTGAGGAGAGTCTGAGCTACTAAATTCCTGTGTCTGTAGGAGTAAATAATTGACACCTATGTTCTTCCCTGCCATTAACACTTTGAGGATATTATATTCTCCTTCCCCTACCAGCAAAATATCTGGATCCCGTTTTGTCTTGTCCTTGAAAAATCCGAAACACACAGTAAGTTGATACACTACCATTGTGAAATATCCTAAAATTCTCCGTATTAGTTTATAAATCAAACGTGCCATCAGTTTGAGCACAAATCTCATTCTAAGGTAGGGTCAAAGATAAACCCAGTGGATGGGTAAAACTGATATTATGAACAAGGACCTCATGAAAATCACAACGTTGCCCAGAGATGTGGGTGAATGCAAACACTAATGCAGAGAAGTGAGGTGGGAACTACTGAGTTGAAATATGGCCTAAATCCTCCCTTCCCTTTTGGGTAGGCAGAGTATACACTCCACAGAGTCTTGTGCTTCCTCCAGAGAGCAGAATCATACTCAAAAGTGTACAGAGAGACCCAAGTCAGAGACTAGCACTAGTTGATCAGGTGGAGATATTTAAAACTGAATAACAGAATCCTTACAGCCTAAAGCAAAACCTTCTAGGAACAACAGTTGTAGAAGACCTTTGCCTTTTGCAGGTCCATAGAATTTGGCAATTTGGGAGTTGGCACCTCCTCCCCCTAGCAGGTCAGACGTACTAATTGTGCTGAAGAATGAATTCAACATTCAAAGCCTCTGAAATCAGCCACATGTTGACAGGAGTTGTGAGTATGTTGGAGGACAGGATAAAATTCAACAGGATCTTGAAAAGCTGGAGAAACCCTGGGGGAAAGCTTGGATGCAACTCAATGACAAATGGGATTCTACACTGTTCAGGATATTTTCATTGCATTAGATTTTAGGCATCTGAAAATTAGGTGTTCAGTTTAGCCATTAGCTGGGACTCTAGATATGGGTTGGACACTTTCAGTTGATAATATATCCCACCTGTTTTTTTGTTAGCAGGAAATTCTGGAGATTCTATTTTTTTTTTTTTTATTATTTTTTTTTATTTATTTTTTTTTTTCCATTATCCATTGAGCCAATACAGCTGATAAATTTAAACTGGAAATTTAGATGAATAGTTATTAAGAAGGGTTGGTTAACTTCAGAGATAGAGACATTGAATTAGATATTAGACAGAAGGTCTTCAAAGACAGATCTGAGTAGATCATAAGTGTTACGACACTGTCACTGGCAGCCAGGAACCAACCTTTGTAAGGTGTCATCCAGAGAAAAGTATTCAAACTAAGATATTGCAATTCAGGAGCAACATAGACCCAAACCTTCCTTTGCCTGAATGCTTCTGGTTTTAGCCTGGAATGTCAGGTTAAACTGACATTTGAAGATGGGTCAGGATGGAGAAGCAGTTGAATGGAAAGCATAACTCACCAACACAGTCTTTTCAGGTCCCCATCAAAAGAAGGAAGTCTTAGTTTGAAGCTTATTCCATGGGCTTCTTACACATCTTTTGTGGAGAAACCTTGATAGATTTGAGCCAAGCTGACCTGCCCAGCAGCCGCCAAAATTATCACAGTATCACAGTATGTTCTGGATTGGAAGGGACCTCAAAAGATCATCTAGTCCAATCCCCCTGCTGGAGCAGGAACGCCTAAGTGAGGTTGCACAGGAACATGTCCAGGTGGGTCTTGAATGTCTCCAGAGAAGGAGACTCCACAACCCCCCTGGGCAGGCTGTTCCAGTGCTCTGTCACCCTTACTGAGAAGAAGTTTCTTCTCAAATTTAAGTGGAACCTCTTGTGTTCCAGCTTGATCCCATTGCCCCTTGTCCTATCATTGTTTGCCAACGAGAAGAGCCTGGCTCCATCCTCATGGCACTCACCTTTTATATATTTATAAACATTAATAAGGTCACCCCTCAGTCTCCTCTTCTCCAAACTAAAGAGACCCAGCTCCCTCAGCCTTTCCTCATAAGGGAGGTGCTCCACTCCCTTAATCATCTTGGTTGCCCTACGCTGGACCCTCTCCAGCAGTTCCTTGTCCTTCTTGAACTGAGGGGCCCAGAACTGGACACAATATTCCAGATGGGGTCTCACCAGGGCAGAGTAGAGGGGAAGGAGGACCTCTCTTGATCTACTAACCACCCCCCTTCTAATACATCCCAGGATGCCATTGGCCTTCCTGGCCACAAGGGCACAGTGCTGGCTCATGGTCATCCTGTTGTCCACCAGGATCCCCAGGTCCCTTTCCCCTACACTGCTCTCTAATATGTAATTTCCCAACCGATACTGGAACCTGGGGTTGTTCCTGCCCAGATGCAGGACTCTACACTTTTCCTTGTTAAATTTCATTTGGTTATTCCCCGCTCAACTCTCCAGCCTGTCTAGGTCTCGCTGGATGGCAGCACAGCCTTCTGGCGTGTCAGCCACTCCTCCCAGCTTAGTGTCATCAGCAAACTTGCTGATAGTACACTCTATTCCCTCGTCTAAGTCGTTAATGAATATATTGAATAATACTGGCCCCAGTACTGACCCCTGAGGTACTCCACTAGATACTGGTCTCCAACTAGACTCCGCACCATTGACTACCACTCTCTGGCTTCTCTCCTTAAGCCAGTTTGTAACCCACCTCACTACTCTATTGTCTAGACCACACCTCTGCAACTTAGCAACTAGGATGCTGTGGGAGACTGTGTCAAAGGCTTTACTGAAGTCAAGGTAGACCACATCCACGGCTCTGCCATCATCCATCCACCTTGTAACATTCTCATAAAAGGCTATGAGGTTGGTCAAGCATGACTTACCCTTGGTAAAGCCATGCTGACTGCCCCTAATAACCTTCTTATCCTTGATATGCCTTGAGATAGCACCAAGGATAAGTTGTTCCATTACTTTCCCAGGGACAGAGGTGAGGCTGACCGGTCTATAGTTACCCGGGTCCTCCTTCTTGCCCCTTTTGAAGATTGGAGTGACATTTACTTTCCTTCAATCCTCGGGCACCTCTCCCGTTTCCCAAGACTTGGCAAAGATGATGGAGAGCGGTCCAGCAATGACCTCAGCCAGCTCCCTCAGCACTCGCGGATGCATCCCATCTGGACCCATGGATTTATGGATGTCCAGTCTATTTAATTGCTCCTTAACCCAGTCCTCATCAACTAAAGCAAGCTCCTCCATTGACCTGGCTTCATCTGGGGTCTCAGGGGTACAGGGCTCCCCAGGACAGCCTCCGGCAGAGTAGACAGAGACAAAGAAGGCATTCAGTAATTCTGCCTTCTCTGTATCTTCCGCCACCAGGGCACCCACCCCATTCCTCAGTGGGCCTACATTGCCTCTGGTATTAGTTTTATCCGCTATGTATTTGAAAAAGTTCTTTTTGCTGTCCTTGACCCCTCTCGCCAGCTGTAATTCTAAGGAGGCCTTGGCTATCCTAGCTGCCTTCCTACATCCTCTAACAGCAGCCTTATATTCTTCCCAAGTGGCCAGCCCCTGCTTCCATGACCTGTAAACTCTCCTTTTCTGCTTGAGCATACCCAATAGATTCCTATTCAACCACGCAGGCCTCCTGGCTCCCTTCCTTGACTTCCTACGTGTGGGGATGCTCTGATCCTGAGCGTGGAAGAAGCAATCTCTGAATGCAATCCAGCTCTCTTGGGCCCCTTTTCCTTCAAGCAGTCTTGCCCATGGGATTTCCCCCAGCAATTGCTTGAAAAGGCCAAAGTTAGCCCTGCTAAAGTCCAGGGTTGCAATTCTACTTGCTATTCTGTTTCTGCCACACAAGATGCTGAACTCCACCATCTCGTGGTCACTGTAACCCAGGCAGCCCTCAACCTTTACTGCTTCGACCAGACCCTCCTTGTTAGTGAGGATGAGATCCAGCAGTGCACCTCTCCTAGTCGGCTCCTCCACCATCTGCATGAGGAAGTTATCATCAATGCACTGGAGGAACCTCCTGGACTGTGGCTGGCTGGCTGAATGGTCCTTCCAGCAAACATCAGGGAAGTTAAAATCACCCACAACAACCAGGGCCTGTGACTGCGAGGCCACTCTCAGCTGCCCATAGAAGGCCTCATCAACTTCCTCAGCCTGATCTGGTGGCCTGTAACAGACACCCACAACAGTGTCACCCCTGCCAGCCTGCCCCTTGATCCTGACCCATACACTCTCAACTCGCTCATCATCCACTCCTGGGCAGAATTTAGTACATTGTAGTTGCTCTCTCACATAGAGAGCATCTCCACCACCACGCCTGGCCGGCCTGTCTTTTCTGAAAAGGGCATAGCCATCCATGACCACATTCCAGTCATGTGAACTGTCCCACCATGTTTCTGTAATTGCCACCAGGTCATAATCTCCCAGCCGAACATAGGATTCTAACTCCTCCTGCTTATTCCCCATGCTGCGCGCATTGGTGTACAGGCATTTCAAGGAGCGAGCAGAGCACTCCCATTTCTCCCTAGGAGCATAGGAGGCCACCTGGTCCTCATCAGTTCTAGAATGCTGCCCCACTGGGACAAGCCCAGCTACAACCCCATCCCCCTTCGAGCCTAGTTTAAAGCTCTCCAAATGAGCCCAGCTAATTCCTGCCCCAGCATTCTTTTGCCCCTCTGAGATAAACCTTTCCCACGTGACACTGTCCGGACTGGTGTCTTATAGAACCAACCATTATCAAAAAATCCAAAGCCCTGCCTGTAGCACCACTCTTGGAGCCAACCATTTAGAGAATGAATTTTCCTATTCCATCCCACATCGTCACTTGAAGATGGAAGGAGTGAAGAAAAGATCACTTGAGCCCCTGAGTCTTTCACCATCCTTCCCAAGACCTTGAAATCATTCTTCATTGCCCTCAGACTACGGGAAGCAGCTTCCTCCCCATCTGTCTGGAAGACCAGCAGCGGGTAGTAGTCTGTCGGGTGCACCAGTCTTGGGAGCTCTCTAGCAATATCCTTGATCCGGGCTCCAGGTAGACTACAAACTTCTCTAAGATGAGGGTCAACTCTGCATATTGGGCCCTCTATTCCTTTCAGAAGGGAATTTCCTATTACTATCACCCTTCTTTCTGTCTTAATAGAGGCAGTCTTAAGTTGTGGAGTCAACTGCCTCTTCCTATGTGATCTTGTAGGCAGGCTTGGCACTGCCTCCTCACCTACCTCTTCTTCCAGATCCAAGGCCTCAAACCTATTATGGAGGGGCACCTGAGGAGACAAAGCAGGCAGGGAGGGGGGCTGCCCATGACGCCGAATTGGAATACGCTTCCAACCCTTGTCGTCTTTTAGGTCCCCTACCTCTGCCCGACAGCAACAAGGGTGGGGCCGTCTCAGTACTTCCGCCTCTTTCCGAGAGGGCAGGAGGTCCATCTCCTTTTGGGGGGTACCTCACTGGGACCTTTCCGACTGGCACGTCAGGGTGTTACTCCACCAGTCAATCTCCCTTTCGCACTCCCTGATGGTCCTCAGAGTCTCAATTTCCTCCTTAAGCTTCACGACCATGTGGAGCAGATCTTGCACCTGCTCACACCTCACACAGGTGGAGTGCTGGCCTCCCTCCCCCGGCAGCAGCAGGCTCTGGCACTCCCTGCAGCCAGAGACCTGAACAGCCACCGTTCGGGACAGAACCTCAGTCTGCATTGCCACCGTCTGTTTGAGACAAGCTCTCCTCCTGGAGGCGACCATGGTCGTCAGTAGTCTGGGATGCTGGCAATAAGTTAGAGGGGCTAGCAAGCGTCAAGTGCTCTCTGCACTCTGTTGCACAAGCTACCACACCCGCTGCCGCAGCACAGTGTGGGTGGGACTCACCCGCTACTCAAGCTGGTTGCTCCTCCCTGCGCCTGGTGGGCAGAGAGAGAATTATGTAGAGAATCATGGCCTTAAATATCAAAGAAATGCCCTCCGAAGATACCTGCTTCTTCGTGAACTACCGAAGGAAACATGGATGATGATATAAAGGAAGACACTTAATTTGTAGACATCTCAAAGAACAGATGACTCCCTCTGGAAAGCCCTAGAGAGAAAGAACATTTCTAATTTTGTGTATTTCTGACTCTAAAGACAGTGTGGTTACCACCATTCCCATGAGCTACTGAATTTCATATAATAATGAAAAAAGCAACTCAGAAACACAAATAAACAAATAAAACAAAAAAACCCCCACACTAATTCCAGCTCCTTCAGTTAAAATCAAGAGACCTTTTTATGGGCACTCACTACCCATGTATCTGGTGCAGGACACATTTGATTTTCACCATCCAGTAAGTATTAACTTATCCTCCCTTGTACAAATTTAATTCTGCTTCATAATGACAGGCAGACCATTATGTAGCAGAATAAAAATCCATAAGGTTCACATTTAATAAAAAGCCATTTATTCTCTCCAGCTGAACTGTGGGTCTTTTTTTATAAAAGCACAGGATTTCGCAGAGAAGGGGGAGCAGGGGTTTAGAAACAGATAATATTAATAAAAAGCATAATGCAAACTGCAGCCTCTGAGAGGCTAAACCTTTATATCAGGTTTGGTGTCTTCAGTAAGCTACAAGCTTCTAATTAAATTTCTCTTAGGGACATGATATGATTGAAAAGTGACATAGTAAAGTTGCTATTACTATTATTACTATTGTTATTGAAACATCTTAAAATTATAGCCTAAAACCATATACAAAGCAGAATGTCAAAAGACTATGCCCCAGCAAATTATTTGTTTGATCAGAAGCTTTATTAGTTCCAGCAAGAATTTTACTGGGTGGATTTTAACAACCAAACATTTGGAAAAACTATCTTTACAGGATTAGGTGACTGGAGCTGCTTAAATGCTCCTATACAAGCTGGGAAAGCCATTGTTTAAAGCACAAAATTCAACACGTAAAATGTCATTTCGGCAAATTGTTTCCAGGCAAAATGTGATAACCTGAGCTGTAATTCATGATAGCGGATTCTGTGATACTATCCCTCAGGGGTTTATCCAATATTCAAAGCTAAAGGGAAGAGATTTCACACCCTTTCCCTTGGGAAACTCTCAGTTATCTGGTAGTTGTAATTTTCAGGAAATACATCCTAATCATCAGCTTCATTTTTCCTTCTGTCATTTTTCGTCTCCCCACACTCAGTTTTATTTCAAACAGTGTTGCTTTTGCTGTGCCTGTCTCATATATGTGTATACTGCGTTTTCGTAGCTTGATCTCCTATTAACTCTGATAAATTTTTGAAAATACAAATGATATTTTATATATTTAATTAGGTTTCTGTTTCTAAAATCACGTGTTTTTTTTTTTTTTAAAAAAAACCATGTTTACTATTCATTTGTTGTGAGAAACCGTTGAAAATATTTCCTGTAAAATATTACAAATCAGAAGGGAAATAAAAGACAACCAAATTATATTCCTTCACAAATTATAAGCCAATGTAATAATTTCTGTGATCCTGCATCAAGATTTACGGCACCTGGGTGTAGCGACCCTGTTCCCACTGCTTACCTGGAGAATACACATGTCATGTCATATTAAATTTTTCTTCTTTGTGCTGGTTCTCACTGGAAGTGATCACTGAGGTCTGTAGGACCACATGCATAATCCAATCTTCACAACTGTCTTGGGTCAAAGGGTAGATCAAATGATCCCTAGAAGTCCCTTTCAGCCTTTTTTCGCCATTATTTTATCAGTCCATAAGTAGGAATAAGCTGTCAGAAATCTTCTTCCTGTCTACACTTCACGTGACTAATGTTGATGGTCTTGATGAATGGAATGGAATGGAATGGAATGGAATGGAATGGAATGGAATGGAATAGAATAGAATAGAATAGAATAGAATAGAATAGAATAGAATAGAATAAAATAGAAGTAATTTCATTTGGAAGACACCCTCAGGATCATCAAGTCCAACCATTACTTAAGTCTAGCACTAAACCATGTCCCTAAGAACCTTGTCTAAATGCCTTTTAAACACCTCCAGGGATGGTGTCTCCAACACTGCCCTGCCAGCCTGTTCCAGTGCCTGACAACCCTTTCCATGAAGAATTTTTTCCTAATATTCAATCTAAACCTCCCCTGGCACAACTGGAAGCCATTTCCTCTTGTCCTATCACTTGCTGCTTGGGAGAAGAGACCAACCCCCTCCATGCTTCAACCTCCTTTCAGGTAGTTGTAGACCGTGAGAAGGTCTCCCCTCAGCCTTCTGTTCTCCAGGCCGAACAGCCTCATTTCCCTCAACTGCTCCTCACCAGATGTGTGCTCCAGGTCCCTCATCAGCTTCATTGTCCTCCTCTGCATTCTCTCTAGTACTTCAATGTCCTTTTTATGCTGAAGAAGGTCAGTGCAGTTACCTCATCTACCTGCAGTTACCTCAGTTACCTCAGTCAGCTGCAGTTACCTCAGATGCCCTTTTTTCTCTATCCTTTCTTGCATATCATCAATGTAACTTAAATATTTATTCCTAGAATGTTCCTATTTGAGCATTTTGTGTCTCAGTCCTCCACAAGTTCAAGTCTTTCATAGAATCGTAGTTTGGGTTGGAAGGGATTTCAAAGCTCATCCAGTTTAACCTCACTGCCATGAGCAGGGACATCTTCACCAGCTCAGGTTGCTCAGAGCCCCGTCCACCATGGCCTGGGATGTCTCCAGGGATAGGGCATCCATCACCTCCCTGGGCAACATAGGCCAATGTTTCACCACCTGCAATGTCAAAAATTTATTTATCTGCATCTGAAATAAATACTTGCAAGTATCGTTGTGCTGTGTGGGATCATTTACCCATAGCAGGTACACCTTTGCAGCATAATATAGCACTGGACAGAAATATCTAAGCTAAAGGGGCACCAAATCAGCTACCTGAGGTCCTAAAACTTTTATAATAGAAGAAACATGAGACTATTCAGAGATAGTTGAAATACTTTCCCACTGCTGTACCCTCTGGTACAAGCAAGGGGACAAAGCAAGGTCTAGATGACCTCGAGGAGATTGGCCCGTCTGTCTTAGCCAGCTCCAGTTTCAAAAAGACATGGCAAGGTCTGGAGTTACCATAATCCTCTGGGAGTCACACATGATAAACACATTTCGCAGTTTTGTGGGAATGGGAAATAGAAAAAAGGTATGGGACTCTCCGGCCTTTTAGAAAGACACAAAATTCCCTGGCTTGCAGTCAGATCCTGAGATAAGCCACAAACTTTATTTAGCTTAGGGTTGTGCCTGTATTAACAACAGCCACACGCCTGCCAATCTGCAAGTAGTCTATGCTAAGGCATCTCAAAGCATGGCCAAGGCACGCAGCAGATGACATATACAAGTATAGATTTGTTTGTTTGATTATTTTTTATATACAAATGTAGAAAACCCTCTTCCTATCACAAATGCATAAGCCCAGATTCATCTCACTTGTTCAAGATACTCCAGGCAACGGTCTGATTAAATGCATCTCCATCATAAGCTGGACAGTTTTTGATTGACAGCAGGACACCTGACTTATTTTGACACTTCTCAGAAGAAGATGAATCGCACTTTGGAAGCGCTTATTTCTCTCCAGTGTGTGCACAGATGAGAAACTGAGGACCTTTCTGGTCATCTCTCAGAGGTTTGTCACCATGGCTGTTTGTGGGCCCCCTCTCTGCCCAGGCTGTATGGGAGGAGATGTATGTATGACATAGGCTTAACAAACATCAGCCTGGCTCAGCTCTGTGATGAGAACCATGGAAGGATCCCACATGCAGGAAAAAGTCTGAACAGCTCAGTAAGCACTGTCGGAGATGTGAGTCACGTTTGCATCACATCGTGTCCCTTCTTAGTCTCTTTGCTCTCCCCAAAATGCTTCCCATACCCATCAGACTGTGACTGTGCCAGCTCCCACTTTTTGCTGCCTTCTTCATGCTCACATCAAACCCAACTCTGCTATTTTCAGCTACCTCATATTATGCCCCAGCATCCTCATGAAGACTTAACATCACAGCTTCTTTTTTCTTCTTATTGCACACTCTTTCTTTTTTTTCCCTTCGCCTCCTGTAATTCTACGGATGTCCCAAGTTTTAGAGGATATGATGTCATCTGAGGTATTATTCTCTGAGTGGACATTTATAAACAGATGTCCTGAGGTGGTGTGGTCTGTGGTTATGGTAGGACAGGGCTAAGAAAGTTGCTTTCCCTGAGATGTGAAATCATATCTATAAAAACAAATCCTTGCAAAAATTACCTGGAAGGGTGGACTTTAGTTTGCAGGGCTGAACCTCAGACCTGCAAGATACCCAGAGACAAGGACATCACTGCCTTCACACTGAAAAGCAGGAGTGTGCACACATCGGGTCATAACAAGCTGCCATCTCACAGCATTAATGCTGCATCAGCTATGTATTTCTGGCACCTCAAGTCTAAACTCACCTACTTTTCTCTGAGCCTGCAAGTGTGGTGTCATCCATGCCCCAAATCCTGTAAAAACAAGTGGATTGCAGGCAGCCCAAAGTGTAGGTGGGTGATGGGCAAGAGAGAGAACTCTGTCTGCTTCTACCTGCTCTGGGGACAGGTACTTGAGGGCTAGATAGATATATCTACTCTATTTAAGGACAGAAGACTCTGTAACTGCCTCATCCTGCTCCTAAATTAAGTAGTAAGTTTCTTCTCAGTTCATTTTCAACTCCCTTCTGAGAGGCCCCCAAGCTCATGAGCTTGTTAAAGTCTCTCAGGAACTCCAGTTGCAAAGATCTTCATTTGGGGATGACTCCTCTTTGACAGATACTTTTTGAAAGGTGTCCTCCAGCAAGTTATGTACTCTATACAGAGTTTACTATTCTGATATTTCAGTGGATTAAAATGTAAATAAAAATATCATATAAAATAGAGTTTAATATTCTGATATTTCAGTGGATTAAAATGCAAATAAAAATATCCTAGAAAATAGGCTCAAGGGAATTTCAATAAAGCCATTTAATTTATCTCCTGAAAAGGGGACAGTTAGCACTGCTAATCAATAAATGTCCACAGACTATCTCCTCTCCTGTTCCATTATTTTTATGATTGAAAAATTCCATTAGCAAAACCCACCCCCAAACTTCTAAATTGACTTTGCCCGAGTGAGGTTTAAGAACAAGTTCTCTTATCCTGTCCTTAATGGGCAGGGAGGTTGTTTTGTTTTCTTTATGTGTTACTGTCTCCAGATTAGAAAAGTGGTATCATGTTTCTCTTCTGCTCATTTTTCCCTGGACTTGAAAAAAAAAAAAATATAAAATCTGGTCACTGGAAAGGAAAAGTATCAATTCCAAAGGGAAAACACTTGCACTTTTCCTCCTACTGAGAAACCATTTCTTAAATAATAAACAGACTATGAAGAATTAAGTCAAAGGTCTCTTTCATCAAATCTGAAATTTCCTCAATGAATTAAAATGATTTTTGTTGATCTGAGCTTGCATACCTAAATTCATATTCACTAACATCAGGCACATTCTTAACCTCAGTTTCTTTTGAGTTTTAGCAGTTCCTTTCTTTTCCTGGAGCTGATATTACACTTGTTCCCCACAGGTTACTTACATTACCACCTTCTCCACTGTTAAACATGCCACAACAGCAAGAGCAGCCTTCAGGGTTTTCTAGGATTTAGCATCAGCCTGTTTTCAATACTGCTTAAATATATATTGACACAGTGTTTAGTAAAAAAATAGTCAACATGCTTCTCTTGAAAAATGAATAGTGAAAAACCATTTCAAAGTGACTACATGCGGAATTTATATTTTTGACATGAAAAAGAAAGATAACAGAAATGGTCTTGAAAATGTTTGGCCATTTTAAGTTGAGTCACAATAAATTTATCAGAAGTATATTAAAGGAATGTACTGAGATGAATCAGAGTTAGAATTCATGTAGATGTTGGATTTTTGTAGTAATGTATTCCTGTGAAAAAGAATTTGTTTTCACCAATCCCTGAGTGCTTTCTTTTTAATATCAAATACTCTGACACAGTAAATTTGAAAAATCGTTTTTTTAATCTCAAATGTGCCCAATATTACTTAATTCTTATATGACTTCTCTCTTCTTTCTGCTCTTCCTTGTTCAAAACTAGCAATTTTTAAAGACTTTTGCCTACATTCATTTGCCTACACTAGGCTGTCAGGAAAGTCATCTATCTCAGTGGCATGTTGTCCATGTACCATGTATCATAACTTCATTTGTCCAAATTACTGTCTTGTCATTGACCTTCTATCCTTGGACCTTTGCCTGACATTCTTATACAAATGCTCTTGGCCTCTCTCCACTTATTTTCACAAACTGTATGGGGCCATTACTCTTTCATAGCCTATTTTCTCCTTCATTCACTTGCAATATTAGGAATGTGCCTACTATAAAATGGGTATTTATCAAATCTAAATTAAAGATGACCTTTGAAAATTGAAAGGTTCTTTGGATTAAATTAGTTCCACTCACAGGGAATACAGATTGGCAGCATGGTCAACTGAAGTTTTGCAAACCTGAATAAGAACACACCAGTTTGCACAAAAACCAGGCTAAGAATAGATCCTGAGGTTGACTTGATCAAGTATAGTTTAAAATATTTAATTTTTTATGCTTCATATGGGGTAGGATTAGCTTCAGCTAAACCCTGAAGTTCAGCTCATATGGAAAGAAAGTTAAATTTTGGTATTTGCATGTAGATGCCCTGGAGGATTTCAGTTGACTTTCAGGTGCTGCTCCAACTGGCACAGTTATCCCAAACATCCTTTATCATGTTTGTCATCTGGTCGTTTCTGATATGCTCGAGCTTTTCAACTGGCACTAGAGATCTATGCCTACCCACCTGAATCCAGCCTTAGTTTGTATTTAAGCTCCAAGGAAATCATGGCTTTGATTCAGTAGCCCAAATGTAACTGATTAATGCCATCAAAAATGGCAGAATTTTTCTGTCAGGTCTTCAGATACTGCTCCAGGAAGGTGCAGGTTTCAGCCTGAAATAAGGTTTTGTATTTTAGCTATGAAATATTTTCCTAGATTGCTCTGACTGAGCTCCCCCATGATGTGCATAGAAAGGTGGTGGTGTTTAGTTCTCTCATAACCAAGAGGTGTGTCCTTTAGCGTGTCTTAGGTTTGATGAACCATCCCATGGTGGTGCTTGTCCCAAAGCATACAAGTGTATTTGACAGATCTTTCAGGTTAAAGCTTATCAGAAATATTTTCTACTATAGACACCATGCAAAGAGTAGATGATAGAGGCAAATATCAGCACTAACTGAATTCAAAAGAATATAGGATGGGCAATGATGATAGAATCATCATTTTAGACTATGTAAAACGATTATGGTCATAAACTTTAAGTCTTATTTATTTATTTATTTATTTATTTTTAAAAATTCCTTTTTCACTTTGAATAACCTCTTAATTTTGGTGAAATTACGTGATTTTATTTTTAAGTGCTGAGATAAATAATGGTAGGTTGGATTTCTGTTCCTGATATCTCAGCAACAGAAGTGCCTGGGAAATGCAATTGATTTACACCATTCCTATGCCTTCAGAGGTAAATCGAGGAAAATAAAAGTTACACAGGTGTTCCTTTGGGATTGAAAACAAGATGATGCTTTTGCACCATTGTAGATAATTATAGTGTACTGGCAAACCAGATCTTAATGCCTGTGCACTAATATTTAGACTTAAAATACTGGGTTGATCCCCTGACTATATTTATACATAACTGGTTCTGTTTTCCTGCCTTTCCTCTGTTAAACAGATAACAATACAAGAAATTAATAGTAAGCAGTGAATAGTATATGAATACAATGTCTTTAATCTTTTTAGAATAGGACAACACATGAATAAATTAGCGATTGAATTAAAAGCTCAAGTCTGATGAAAACCAGTATTTAGTTCTGAATTTTCCCAGAAATATCACATCAGGCTTTTAATGCCCACACACTCTGGTAGGTCAATATTATTGTGAATATTAGAATGAATGAGCCCTATTCTAATAACACTAGCACTAATAATATGGTCTTATTTACTAATAAGAACAGCCGCTTAAGTTTCTAGCACTACTTGCAGGTATAAAAAAACTTCTGCTGGTGAAAGTCACTTTTGTTTTGATTATTTGCTGATATTCTTACCTTTATAAAGTGAGTGGGAATGAAGGGCATCATGTTAAATAATGCCTCTGGTCCATGACAACACACAAAGATTTTCCTGAGACCAGTACCAAAAACATGCAAACACAAAATGCACATGTTGCAGCAACTACTAACCACTATGATCTGTGTTATCTGTGCAGGAAAGAGATCCAGGGGAGAAGAGAAATTACGTCTGACACCCATTTACAAGCCATCTATGGATTTTACAATTAGAAAGGAGTGCAAAAACCTGCTGAGGTGCCAAGTCACTTACCAGTCCCTTTTTCAGTGTATTTAGCACATGAGTTTTACATATTCACATAGCCATACATTATTATTATAATTAGGATTATCTAAACTGACACAAAAAGGCTGAAGAACAGTATTTCATGCATTTCTTAGTTTCTTTACATAAAAGAGAGATTTCAACTCCGGCTAAATGTCCACCTTATTACCTTACTCAAATCATCATTTCCAGTCATTAAATATTGAAAGACAGAACTATAAAACCTGGTCCCAAGGGTTCAGATATCAGTAATTGCTCTATACTGGAAGAATAGGGAGTGGGTAGGGTGCTGAAATATCATTTACAGTTGTAGGAAAAGCTGATAGTTTTGCAAAGTTATATCAGACGAACTCAGCAGACTTCACAAGACAGAAATTTACCTAAGAAATAACGTCACTTATCTTTATTAACCATAAAGGTTGAAGGAAGGAGGCCACAAACACCACTCTTCTATTTTGCCGGAGCCGTGTGGCTCTTGTGACAAGTGTGGCTACTGTGCTCTGGCATGGAGACTAAAAGGTGGGGAATTGCTGGGGAAATGGGTGTTTGTGGCAGCTGTGAGGAGGTGGCTGAAGGAATTTGTTTTTACAGGGACTCACGAGGAACTTTAATGTGTGAGCTACTTTTCCTGGGGATGTAATGGGAATTTGTGGCAATAAAATGTGGCCTCAGGAGGGCCATTCAGTTTTTATTAGTTTTTGTGGAAAGATTAAAAACTCATCTAAAGACCATCCTGCTATTGCTTTTCAATTATCCTACCCCCCAAGGGCTGCTTGGCCAGCATTTTGGGGAGGAATGCTGTAGTGTGGGCAGTTGATGCTTTAGACTTTCCATAGGCCACACTAATTTTCTCCTCCCTTCTTATTTCTTTCCCCTCTGTCTTAACCACCTTTCCTCCTTCCTAACACACAAACTTACATACACGTTGCTACTGATTGTGCACAGCACTTTCTGTGCTAATAAGACCCCCTTTCTGCCTAGTTTAACATCCTGAACTAGAGGTAATGTCAAGAGTTTAAATACAACCCAGAGCACATCTAAAACACCTTGTTTACTCTAGAAATAAAATAGTTACTTGAACATATTTAACTCCACTCAGACTCTCTCAGTCACTGATGATAGATCTTCTCTTTCCCCAAACCACTTCTACCGAAGTCTGAAAGAAAAAAGCCAGAACTTCTTTGGCTGTCTGTTTAGCCTTAGTGAAAGGGGCATTAGCAATGCAGAGACTTCTTGCCTCATAGCATCATTATGATTTCTACTTCTGTGCATGGCAGAGAGCTATTAATTCCTGCCTTTCATGTCTGTGTGGATATACACCACTTTCTCACTTGGCAGCAGCCAAACAAATTCCTGTGATGTGGGAGCGGGACGCCAACACCTTGGCTCATGTTACTGGCACAAGTACTTACCCATGGCACAGAGTGGAGGAGCTGCTGTTGCCTCTCCACAAAATTAGGATGTGTTTTGGCTAAAACCAAGAAGGTAAGTGATGCTTAACCACACAGCCTCAACAGCCTTCTAAAGACACTTGCTGATTAGTGCACTCCCTAAAAAAGCAGCTCGTTTTGATAGAAGGCTACTGTTGTAATTTCCTACAGTTGGCTGGAGCTTTATCAGTTCTCAGCACTTTTCATAAGGTTAGTAATTTTTTTCATTGAGGTTGGGAAGCCTCCAAGGAAAACTAGTGGCATGTAGGGTGCAGTCCTGGCAACCTCAGGATTTTAGTTTCCTGACTGAGCCTATAGAATAGCAATATTCTAGAAAAACTATTCTGATGATGCATCCAGCCCAATCCCTACATGACTGTGCATGTAGAAGGTTAATTTGACCTCTTGATCATTAAGGGATGTGATGGTAGGAACAGCATTCACCCTCTGTCATTTACATTCAAATCAGTCAAGGGACCCTTAACGATTTGTTGGACTGAGAGCTTGGAAGGGATAGCAGAGAAAGATCTCAGTATTTGTACAGGGCCTGTGGAAATAAATTCCTCCTTATGACTAGGGGTATACAGCAAAGCCAAATGAAAAGATGAAATAAGGCATTTTATTTGAAGGCCTGATGTGGCTTATGAGAGCCCAAACGTGTGCTCCCTAGCTTTAATATTTCCCAGTTTGAAAATAAAAATAAAACCTTACGAATTCCCCTACTAAATGGCAAGTGGAACACATCTCTGACTTGCTTTCAAGAGCATTAAGGAGTAGGGGGAAAAAAAAGCATGAAGTTTGTCTTTATTTGCTTTGGCATGTCGCCTGTAATGTTAATTACATGCTGTTGCACAGTGGATTTGCTTCAGCTTACATTTCAGGTGTGGAAGAGCCAATTCCTTTTCTTAGAAGGACAAGTACTGGTCACCCCATCCTTAGCTTTGAGGAAACAGACAGGCTAACTTGACCTCAACAAGCTGGATATCAAAATTGTCACTTCCACACTTGTCACTGTCACTTCCACTTATGAACTTTTTCAAGGGCCCCACACCCATGGCTCAGCCCAGATTGCCAGGTGAGATCTATTTCATATTTGCTATCCTGAAGTGTCCTTCATTTCTCTGATGGAGAGAGTCCAACGGAGAGCTACAAAGATGTTGAGGGGTCTGGAGCATCTTACTTATGAGGAAAGACTGAGAGAGCTGGGATTACAGAAGAGAAAGCTGAGAGGGGATCTTTTTAATGCTTATAAACATCTTAGAGGTGGGTGTCAGGAGGATGGACCGAACTCTGTTCAGTGGTGCCCAACAACAGAGTGGGGGGCAACGGGCATGGACTGAAACACAGGAAGTTCCATCTGAATATGAGGAAAACTTCTTTACTTTGAGGAACCAGAGCCCTGACCCAGGCTGCCCAAAGAGGCTGTGGAGTCTCCTTCTCTGAGACATTCAAACCCACCTGGACACCTTCCTTTGTGATCTGCTCTGGTGACCCTGCGTTAGCAGGTGGGTTGGACTGGATAATCTCCAGAGGTCCCGTCCAACCCCAATCATTCTGTGATTCTATGATCCCTTTCCATTGAAGACAAACAATGAATCTTTTCTCAAGGCTCTATAGAAATGCTCTCTGAAATGTGCCAGTTCTGACATATCTGCAATTATCTGACAGCAGGAGCCTTCAGATCTTTCTTTCTCCAAGTCAGTCATTGCAGCTACTGTTGCTCTAATCACCCTGTAATAAGATGTTGGGCAGAATTAGGAGCCCAAGCCAGTTACCTAAACATTCATATGTTTAGGCAACACAGGGTACCCAGATAAACCTTGTGCTATCACTCCAAAAAGAGACAAGTCTTGCATAGCTTTGGTGTCACATTTAGTTTCATATGAGTGTCTTGGGGCTTCAGTTTGCTCTGGACCAAATGCCAAAATTTGGGCACCTAGAGCTCCAGTGACTGCAGCTCATAGTGCACATGGAGAATCCTCTGTATTGAACCTAAATTTAGGAGACTCAGTCTGTGAACTGAGCAATAACACTAAAGTTGCATGAGATAAATCCTCCCTCTTTTGACAAAAAGAGTGAGTCAAATCTCATTTAACTGTGGACATCTACATTTTACACATTCACATCTCAAGGCATTAGCCCAGTCTTTGAGCTAATGAAAGATTACACATTTGCAAAGAGGGTTTTTAAGAGTTCAGGTTAGTTGCATGCCTACAGGCATCTTGAGCCAACTGAGATACCTGAGGGCATCTGATACATCTGCATAGGTCTGCCAGATGTGACATAACAGCTACAAGGGACTTGTATCTTTCTGGAGCTGCAGCTGGAGGCAAAGTAAAATTATTTCAGACATCTCAAACTCCATTAGACATGCTTAGACAGCTGAATTAGCCCCTTGATACCTTTGAGGGCGGAAGATGAACTGCTCTCTAAAGGCATGATTCACCTGCATAAACATTGGCATCTAGAAGCACTGGAGAGCACCTGGAGCTCCAAGACATTTGTGCGGGGCTGGCAGATATGACACAGGTCACACAGGAGACCTGGCCCTTTACTGGAGCAGATGCCCAAGGCTGAGGCATGGAGATACCTATAGTGCAGCAGACAGTAGTGTTTGCACAACTAAATCCCTCCCTAAATGCCTATTTGTAAAGAGAGCTTTGGGTGATCCGCTCCAATTCTGATTCACGTTGGCTCAGGTGAGTCATACCAATGATTTATCCAGCTTCCAGGAGATGAGTTCTTCCTGTCCTTCCATGAAATTCAACAGATCTCAGACATCCCCTTTTCTCCAAACATGTAACTGCGAAGACCCACAAGCCTCTCAGAGCAGACACATGCACTCTGTGGTCCCTGGGCAAGTCCTTCATGAGAAGGACTTCATGAGGGAGAACCTCTGACACCTTGGGAACCGCTGCTTGAAAGGAGTGTTACCCCTTTATAGATAAAGCAATTCATTGACTGATGTCTCCTCTGAAGACCAGAGGAAAGGTGAAGGCTTCCTTTCTGTGCAGTGCATAGGATAGTTTGGGTTTGAAGAGACCTTCAAAACTCCCCCAGTGCCACCTCTGCCATGAGCAGGGACATCTTCACCAGCTCAGGTTGCTCAGAGCCCCGTCCAGCCTGGCCTGGGATGTCTCCCGGGATGGGGCATCCGCCACCTCTCTGGGAAACCTGGCCCAACATTTTACCACCCTCATTGTAATTCCTTCCTTGTGTCTAGCATGGTTGAGACCAGACTGATATCTCAACTTCCCTCATACTGAAAGAGCTGCCGCCTCTTTTTCATCTTGCTGGGCTGCGATTGATGCAGAACAGTCATATTATAAGGAAGAGGTTTTGCTGATCACAGAAGTTTTCTCACTTTCATTCCAAAAAGCTTGTTATTCTCTGCCCATTTCTGTCTGGGATGGATTCTCTCACCTCCACTTGTCTGCTGCTCCTAAGGTGCATTTGCAGCTCAGGAATTGGGTGAGGGCAAAGGAATGGAGCAGAGGCACAAGTGTATTAAATTAAGTAAGATACAGATAACTCCCAAAGATCTGATGTATCAGAAAAAGAAGCTTTGGGAGCAGGATTTTATTTTTCCCCTGTGGTTTTGGCTGTGAAGCGGAGTTGGAGATGGAAGTTGACTTTTAGCATTGGTATGCTTTGTAATTTGCTACCAGATGGCAGAGGGGGAATTTTTTCCCCTATAGTGGCAAATGATATTGGTTTAAGCCTTCTGCAAAGCCCTGGAAGCTCCCTCCCTGCTTTGATTTGTGTCTCCCGCTTGCTACTGTGCTCTATATAATTATGTACAACCACATTCATTTTTAGCTGTGCTGTGCATTCCTTTTGCAAAAATTATGCATTTTTGTGGCATCTCTGAAAACACAAATATGTAAAATTGATAAGATGTTTTTGCATTGGAAAGACTGAATCTTCTGGTGCACTGATTTTTTAGTTATCAGCATTTTTTATCTGATCTGTAGAAGCTTTTCAACAGAACTGGCCAAAGAGCCACAATTATGATACTTTGGAGTTCGGAGTCTTCACTGGATAAGTTTGCAAATATTTCTATTAATCTGTTGAACCTGGTAATGTATTTGCATGAAGAAATTACTGGTGGAGGTTTGTAATTTGCTATCTGAAGAACCTGTAGTTATTTCTGTTGCCTTCTTGGGAGAAGATAGGAATTGGGCATAGATACACAGGAGAGGGGTTAACCACTGGAACAGGCTGTTACCAGGGTGTATATTTTCCCTCTCCTTTTGCTGCTGAACCAAGACTAAACTTCTTGCTGAGAATACATCATTCAAATAAGTTATTAGGCTTAAAACAATGTAACAAGTAAAATCCAGTAGATTCTATTATCCTTCTTGGCTTGAAAACCTTTTAAAACATTATTTACTCTTCTGACCTAAACCAAGTTTTTTTCTTTGTATAATGAACTTTAATTCAGGATACAAAATGCATGTCTTTTGTAAACTCTTGTGCAGACAAATCATTAGACCTGGTATGTTGACCTTAGCAGACATTCTCATCTGCTAATTGTTTTTCCACCAGACAGCAGAAACAATTTTCCTGTTTGTCTCCATTCAGAACAGAAAACTTCAGATGTCTATGAGTTAGTTATATAATCCTAGCTATTTTTCTAGCAGCAAAACAGAAAAAAAAAATTCAAAATGTAGATTGTGGTTCCAGCCTTATAACAGGAAGGTCTGACACATGCACATGCCAATATATGACTGTTTTTTTACATGAGATGGCAAATAACTGGCTTAAAGTAAAAGGTGGGCTTTCACAGGGCTATGATTTACAAAAATTAGCCCAATACTTAGGATCTAGTAGGCACAATTCTAGGTGGCATGTCAAGGTAGCTGTTGTCAGCATGTTAGCTCCCAAAGCCAGCAGGCAAGCAGAAAGCGATGCAACTACTATTTGCATCTGCCTACACCTGAGCTGACAGACAGAATGACCAGAACATCATTAACTGATGAGGTACAGCTGTAAGGATCCACCCAAACCAAGGCTCAAAGTCCTGATTTGGAAAAGACTGAGGGGAGACCTTCTCACTCTCTACAACTACTCAAAAGGAGGTTGCAGCATGTAGGGTGCTGTGTCTTCTCCCAAGTAACAAGCAAGAGGATGGGAGGAAATGGCCTCAGATTCCACCAAGAGAGGTTTAGATTGGATATTGGGAAAAATTTCCTCATGGAAAGGGTTGTCGGGCATTGGAACAGGCTGCCAAGGTATGTGGTGAAGTCACCATCCCTGGAGGTGCTTAAAAGATGTAGAGATGAGGTTCTGAGGGACAGGATTTAGAGTTTGGTGGTTGGACTTGATGGTCTTAATGGTCTTTTCCAACCTATGATTCTGTTCTATGATTCTACCCACACTGGGAGGCTGTCTACTCTATAGGGTCTTCCTACCAAGGCCTCCACATGACTGGGTTTACAGATTCCTCTGTGCCAACCTACCACATTCTTAGCTATTCTAGCCTACAGTTATAAAGGTTAGCTTAAATCATGATGGTCCCTGTTATTAAATGTGGCAGAGCTCAGCTGAACCACAATTTTGTTAGCAGGCAAGTTGTTTAACACATAATAATGAAGTTGCAGCTGTTCCTGGTGTAGAATTAAACCTAGAATGTGGACAGAGCCTGTCCGTGTGTATGAACACAGAAAAATAAGACAGGAAGAGTAGCTAGAACTGCAGATTCTCAAGTCAAATCCAGATGGCATTTGGCTTGAAAATGATGTGACTTAAATTTAGACATCCAAAGGTAGGAGTATAAATGTATTACTGGTGTCTAACCTCCCACCACAGTCAATGAAGAGGCAGTCAATCTTGTCAACAGGAGACTCAATTCAGCTGCCCACAGGTAAGCACCTAATGTTAAATGAGACATCCTAATGTATTCAAGACATCCATCTGTGGGTAGCAGATAGGAAACAGGATTTGTGGGAAACCCTCTACCTCTTGCAGCAACAGCTGTAGGCTAAGTGGGACAACCGTTACCATTGTTAATAAGACGATGCTCCAGTGTCAGAGCAACTGAATTGTTTCCAGAGTCCACAGGGTAATTCAGCTCACTTTGAAGTAAACACCTGAGATATGGTTCAGGTTCCTGAGTACAGGTCTCTAGTGTCTCATTTGAGACATCCCAAGGCAGCTGAAGCATATTTCTGGGCAGACAGAACTTATGGAAGATGCATTTCTCTCTGAAATTATAAACAGAAACCAAGCAAGGTGGTCTGAAGCTCATGGATGGAAGCATAGCACTGAAAATCTATATTGAAGCAAACAAATTGCCTCCAAAAGATGATTCACTGGATTTGCTTTAAATTTACTTACCTTTCAGACATGTAAGTTACTGACTTTCTGGTTTTTCTCACTATTTTCCAATGATAACCTTGGGAAATAAACTCTCACGGACTGAGAAAAGGGAAGAGAGCCAGCAGAACTAAGAGCACCTCTCCACCTTGAAACCATATTAGCTAGATCTCCAGCTGCCACCACCTTATCTCCATGGATCTGTCTCAGGCCAGATGACACAGGAAACCTGAAACAAAGCAGAAGTAGTAGTATACATGTACTACTAACCTGCCTGACAGTAGCTGAAGCTACAGGGATGTCCACTGACTTCTGATAGAGTTGTTGCCAATCAGCAAAGGTGTGCAGCTGACTTTGTAAGGTACAAGTGCTTGGCTTTGTATACTGGAAGAATGGGAGAGATTACGTCTTCCCTCTGCCCCTCCTAGGACCATTAAATATGCCATTTCAGAACTCCTCTGGCCTTTTATTGTCTTGATTTAAGGTGCAAGACCTGTGGAAGTGCATTATTCTGGGTTGCACAGTGGAACAAATTCATTGTGCCTTGCTCAGAGATATGCGGTTCTGCCCAGAGATGGAATGATAAGGTTTAGACCATGTAGAAGAACTTGAGTTTTCCACTTTGTTTGTATTATTACAGTAGATTCCAATTAATAGGTCCCCCAGTAAATGTCACCCTCCCTCACCTGGCAAGATTTGCTGGGAACAGACTCAGTGTGAGTCATTTCATTGCCTTGAAACAACGAATAAACAACACATCTAATCCACAGGAAGGGCATGTTAGGTGGGATGGCTTAATAAGCTAAGCAACAGATTTAAAATGTGTAGACTCTCTGGAACCATAGAATTGAATTCAAGTAGTGTCATTAGTTCTGTTTAATATATATATATTTTTTAAATTCTTTCTTCTAAGGGTTAAACTAAAGGAGTATCAGCATACTGTAATATGCTGCAGTATTTTGGACTTCTTTACAATCTTAATTCCTGATTGCTCCAGATGGACCTTGAAAAACACCAGACATATTTCATATAAGTGGGAATTTACCCTGTTGTCCTTGGACATACTTTTCCTCCTTCCTATTGTTATAGCCAGGACAGGCTGGATTTCAACACCAGCTATCTGACCTTTGGGTGTGTAATTTGCTGAGTGCTTTGGGATCATGAGGGATGAAGGGCTCCATTTAAACGCAAACTTTTTATTATTAGCTCCTGTGAATAGACTGCAGGCAACAGGTGTGAATTGGTGCTTGCTTAGCTAAGACTTCCTGCTGTGTTCACTGTGGTCATCTCTGCATGGCCTCCAACCTGCCACCAAAGCTCCGGCTTACCTCCACAAATACTTTCATGCTTCCTACAATACCTATTTTTATTGGCATTACTGAAATGGAATGATACCCTAAGGATTCCCTGTAGCCCCTAGGGTCAAGCAGATACAGAGAATAAATCCTACTTTAGAGCTTTTCAGCCTCTGGTTTGCATGTTCCTCATGGCCCAAAGACCACCTGAAAGGGGTCTATGCAATATAACTCAAGCCCATAGTTAATAAACATCTTCACCTGTAGCAGAAAATGCTTAAAGATCTAAAATTAAAAACAAAACAAAACCAAACTAAAAGCAACAAAATCAAAAATACCCAAAGACAAAACCAAACCCAACTGAAAACTACTGTTTGAGTCAGGGATATAAGGAATAAAAATTAATCCAAGGGGTCAGTCTCCCGCCGTAAATTCAATCTTCCATCTTGTTGCAAATGTCCTGTGTGACTTTAAGCAACATACCTCTTTTTTGCCTGTTAATAACACTTCTTTTTCTGTTCTTTGTCCACGAGGATGAGAATCAAGCTTTTACTCTGTATGTGGTATGGTGCCATTATTAATTGATTCATTAATAGTAGGTAATAAGACCTACTTATTAGCAAGTCTGGGAAAGTTCTGGTTGTGGTTATTTTATTTTTTTTTTTCTTTTTAAATAGTTGGAAACCTCTGGTGAAATTGCATTGCTCCCTTCTGCCCTCATCTGCTGGTAATTACAGCATGATAACATCAGTGTCAAATGACACAGACAGGCAGTCACTGGGAAACAATTCCAGGAACAGTGACTGTGGAGAACTGACCTGCCAGAAGTGGCAACTTGTTCCCAGGGTTTGCCCCGCGGGAGCCAAACTTTGAGAAGAAAGTGGAGACTCTTGCAGGTTGAGCCACTTAGGAGCTAAAACTGATGGAACTGGGTATTTTGGGCAACTCTGCTTGTTTTAGAAAAATGGGCAAAATGCTGTTTCTGTCTTCCAAAAGGCATCACTCGGTGGCAGAGCATGTCTCTGCTAGCAGCTATAAGGTCTTTTCCATTTATCCCCAAATGCTCTACCCACACAAACCAAACCAAACAAAAACACCAAGAAAAATTCTGAACAATTCTGAACAGAATTAAAGCAAATCAAATAACTATGGATAGAGCATATATATTAGTGTTTGTTGGCTGAACATAGTTAATCAAGAACACAAGTACTTGACAGCTTATTGAGATATCTCAACACAAACTGTAACAACATGGGACTGATCAAAATCAGTGTCCTAGTGCTGGTAACACAAGGATGGGATAGTTCTTTTGATGAGATAATAATTTATTCTCCCACCACCACTTCCAGAGCAAAACTTGATTTTTTCTACAAGTTTTTCCATGACATCTTCACAATGTTCCCAACACCACCCTGGAGAACTCCATCCTGGGGATCTGATTCACATGTACCATAGGGCATCTTCAGCCCAGCCTAGTAGTCTAAAAAAAGCCTAATTATGAATGTGTCCACATCTTCATCACTACTTTTAGCCAGGTTGCAATCAAAAGTCAATTAAAGAGAAAGAATAATTGACTATTTTAGATCTAGTCACTGACAGAGAGAGAAACAGGGAGTAAAGAGCCAGAAAGCAAACAGAACAGAAGGAAGAACAGAAAGTCATCAGTTTGGACAAGAGAGCAAAGAACAAAAAGTATATGAAAGAACTGGGTAAATTACAAGGAACTACTTGAGCTCAGAAGTAAATCATTGAAGATTCAAGTTCATTATTGTTTTAAAATCCCAATAATGATGAAACAAAGAATGAGAGAATAATGGAAGTCCACGATGACAGAACATGTTACTTTTTAATATGATATATTAAATACAAAGTTTAATCCATAATACTACAATTATGTTGAATGCGTAACTGTAGTACAGAAAGACTCAAAGCCCCTTGGAAGGACTCCCATCATTTTCAGAGTGTCACAGAAAAAGGCCTTTGTTTCTTTAAATAATAAACACAAGGACAATTAGCCAGGGCCTTAAATGTAGGTCCAGGAGTGCTGAGGTCCTGCTTTAAAGCCGTTAAACAGCCACCTTTTCAATGGCTTACCAAATTTTGGATTTGGAGCTACTGGGCATTTACTTCTTGATTTGAAAGATTATTAACTACCAGTGCTACTAAACTCTCATTCTTTCTGAAGAAATTGCTAGAAAACAGTGTAGAAACTGAAATGAGATAGGTAGAGGTGTAAACTTCAGGAGATGGTTCATAGATGCAACAGGCAAAGGTCTTCTGCCTGCAACATGTCAGATGTTATCTCTCTCAAAGAAAGAGAATGTGCTGACTGTGGCCATCATGCGAAGGAATAATAAACTACTCTGTGTTTCTCCATGAATACAAAAGAAAAAATAGAGAGGGTTGCAACCAAATGTTCCAGCCTTCACAGATGTGCATGATAGGCTGAAATTTATAGATGTGATTCTTCTTCTTAAGATCAAGTTTTATTCTAAATTATTAAATGGAGTTTGGTTTTAGGATGTGTTTGTGTTTGCTCCTCTGAGATTGCGAAAGCATGATGAGTCATAGCAGGAGGTCGGCACAGATTGCGTTCTTCAGAGGTTCTAGTTCAAAATTGTGTTAAGGAAAAGATGGGTAATAGAAACACTTGATGTGGGAAGAGCTGTACTTTTCCAATACATCTTTTGTTTATTTGCTTGTTTGTATTCCTATAGAAGGCTTCAGAATTTGAACTTAAGTGGTATTTCCAGGTACGGTGGAAAACTAGAGAAGTATATCTCCCCTTTACGGGATCATTCTTTTAGCAGTGAAACAGTTCTGAAGTGAACTTGTTGGGATAAAACAACAGTTCTGAGATTACTAGATAGGGTAATAAAACAGAGGTTAGATTTCAGAGTATTATAGATATAGCTCTGTTTTGCTCAGGTGCATCTTTAAGTGCTTTTTTGATATAATCTGCAACAGAGAAAAAGAGATCTGGTGATGAGTTCTGAAGATTTTAACAAAGTTAATTTGGGCTTGTGGGACTGTAAACAAGGAGCAAAACCAAGAATAGGTCACAAATAAAAACTGAAATTTATGACAAGGGTCCATGACTCGTTTGGTACAACTATGCATCTTGTCTTCCAGATGTGTCACATCATATAGACATATTTAGAAGTGCTGAAGACAGGCTTTCTTTGGACATATGGCTTGGTATTCCTCCATTGAAATGTCCAGGCACCTCAGACTCTGACTTTATCTGCAAATGTCTCCTTGTTCTTTTGACTCCAAGAGACTGAAACAAATGTTCATAGAGTTTTCCTAGACCTAAGAATGTCCCAAATTATAAAGTAACCCCTGCCACTGGGGCAAGTAGATTTACGAGGAAACAGGTGGATTCACCTAGGTCTATATTTCATTCTTTTTAATCCTGATTATTGTCACCAAACAGACAGGATTTGATATCTGTTCAACCATAGCTTTCCATACAGCACTGCTCAAGTTAATGAAGAACACAGGGCTACACAAGAGCATCATATGAAGATAATTCAGAGAGAAGTTAAATATTTGTTCAGTCAAAAGCACCATGTCCTCTGGAGAATGTAAGTGAAATCCTAGCCCCAAAACTGGTTTGTTTGAGATCTTGGGAACTGCAGTGGCTGGAAAGGTCGTAGAGAAAATCACTGCTCATTCATTCAGTGGAGTCCTGAGAGATTCAGTTGCACTGCAGAGAAGGGAAGGAGCCACAGCGAGTCCCAAATGAGAAGGGAAGAGGCTGATGTCAGTATATCTTTCTCCTTCACAATCTGTCACACTTCAGGGACAGCGGCCTGATACTGTCAGACACTCACCCATCTCCTGATTCTGAAGTGCTGACTCCAAAGCTTGTGTTCGTTTTGGTTGATTTCATAGGATCTGTATCAGTTAAAACTTCAGGGAAACGACAGAATTTTCATGTGAGGTCTCAGTTTTTCTCTCTGTGTGTTTCCATTTTACAAGGCTACATTGTCTGACAGGAAAAGTAGAAATCTCAGAGGGATTTTATTTATCTCTTACAGTTACTTGTTTCTCCAGTGGCATCTGAATTTTGAAGAATTTGCTTCTTAGTTCTTACAGTGCTATTTTAGAAGAGAGGATGCCATCTTTTTTCTTTTTTCCAGTAAAATTTTGATTTTTTTCCTGATTTCTAGTGATATCAGAATCACCTTTGTTCTCAGTCTTAACTTAGGAAGCAGCCTAATGTGTAAGTTAAAGAGCAGTGACTACATTCTGGGCTTTGCCAGCTTTACTGGCAGATGAGCAGGCTGTTTTTGCAAACGGGCTTTTTTTATTAGCCACAGCTGAAGTCATACAGAGTCTACATGGATCAATCCCTCTGATTAAGTACCACTGTGGATGGGATCCATCTCATCTCAAAGTCGTTATCTGAGAAACAGACATGGAAATACGAGTTAATCACCAAAGGTTTGTATTGTAGCCAGTGGAAAAATAGGCACTTCCAGACAGCATTTCCTTTGACCGATTGTTGTTACTTTTGGTACGAGGTGAAATGGACCCTTTAGTTGAAGATGGCTGGACATGAATCACCCTAAGAAGAGCAGTGGCAATAATGTTGACATTTGTGAGCTCTAGAAAAAGTATTTTCTCATGCCCAAAAAACTTCACATTTACTCTGTAATCAGTCTGCGTGCAACAAGAAGTGGAAAAACCTGAAGGTATTGAAAATGGGTTGCTTGGATGTACAGTACATCCAGCTTCTGATCTCTTAAAGAAGACTGTGCATGAGTCCTTTGCATCACACGAGCACTATCCATTAACCTGGAGAGGGGATTTTGCGAGGACTTTACGTGGAAGCAGATTTAGGAAAACTGGTGAGGTTTTTCAGAAGTGCTTAGACCTGCCCAAACTTGATTCCTACAGAAGGATTTTCCTGTTAGTTTGATGGGGACAGCAAAAAGCCGACAGTAAGGCCTGGATGTAATTCTGCATACATTGGTGTCTGGTACAGCACTTTACCTGGTTGCTAGATGCCATTTCAGATAGATGAATGTTACAGAACCAGATTTTTTTTTCAATAGGTTGTCTAAAATGACATAAAAATGCCTCACTCATACCCAGGCAGTTGGCTTTGAGTATAGATATCTAAATGTATATCTATTATGTAGATGTCAATAGGTGAACTAGGGTAATGATTCCTTTGTCTGATTTAATTAATTTGCTCCATCTGATGCTCTTTAAGCATCTTAGTTGATCCTGATATACCTCTTTAGGAAGATATAGTCTCCTTTAGATCCTGTCTCACATGTGCCAGCCCAATGCAGATGATGTGGATGTCTTAGGTCACCTCAGCTGGCAGTAGGTACCTCTGGTATGATCCATGAATCACATTCCTACATTTGGTCAGTTGAATAGCAATTTGGATCATACTGACTTTACTGACTGGTCTCCACTGATTTATAATGAGAGTTTAGATACCTACTGACATGTAGATACCTCAATTTACATAGCTGTGGGCTGAGAACTGGATTTCACAGTAAATACGTATGAAAAAAACCACTCTGCTGCATGCTCACAAATCATCTACTTACAGTTTAGTCCTGACTATATTTCAAACTGAGCACGCTGTGTAGGTGGACATCTGTTCCCAAATGAAGATCAAAATATAACTACAAGTCATGACATCACATGTAGGAAACAGCTAACAGATGTCATAAATGTAACCAGTATACGATACTAACATTAGACTTCCCAGAAAACGTCAAGGATTCATACATTTTAGTCACGACTGGTCTTGGATTCTGTAGTCTGACTTGATGCATAACACAGGTTGGAGGAAAAAAAGTATATAATCATCTACTCCACTTCAAGTATGAGTTCAATAATTGTTTGCTTAAATATTTTTTTCAGGCAAAGGATACCATCTTGAAATGACAGCATCAGGAAACTTATTGTAGCTAATGACTCCAATGAAAACAAAGGAAAAATCAAACAAACAAACAAGAAAAACATTGGAGAATCACAGAACACAGAATAATTTTAGCTGGAAGTGATGTCTGCAATTCATCTAGTTCAACTACCCACTCAAAGCTGGTCCAGTTAAACTAAGCTGAAGATCTTTTTCAAAAAAAAATAATTTGCATCGTTGCAATATTGTTCTTCTTTTGGTGGGGGAAAGATATTGGAATTAAAGAGATATTTTTAATGCTCAGTGCTATCTTTCCATGAAAGCCACTCAACATTTTTATGAAAACTTTGTTACGGCAAAGATACTCACAGAAGGCTGTTGGATAATTAGTAGAGCTACAAAGCCTGAAAATACAAGTGGAAATAACATATTTTGGCCAATATAATAAGCTGAAATGTTAATTTGGAACAAATAAAATATTGCACCATAAATGCCTTAGTCAAGCATTTAAGACTTCAATTTTTGAGAACTGGAAAAAGGAAAAATGTTATTTGAAATCATGTCATAATAAAATATATTCTGTATATGTATATATATGTATACATATACATATATATATGTATATTCTATATATGTATATATATGTATATATATATATATACAATATCACAGACATTTAATACTGTTGACATGAGGAAAATGACAGCTGTATATGGTAGATTATCCATGTGTGCACCTCAGAGGCTTGGTCTCAAATTTGGTCAACAGAAGTGACATTTATATGTGTAACTTTTAGAGCATTCTTCTTCGGTAAAATTATTGAACTTCGGATACACATAGAGCATCTGGAGCCCCATAGGAGATCGAGCTCTACCTAATAAAATAGAAACTACAGTTTAAGATTAGGAGTTTGAACAGAAGGTAACTCTGCAGATGCTGACCAAGGAAGGAAGATTTTAGAGGCTTGGATCAGTTCAATAAGCGTAAATGTTTAGTGACATTTCAGGCTTCCTAGAGCATTCAAGGCATACACACAGAGTTGGAGATAATACACAGGATATGTAGGAGAACCATCCTCTTCCGAAAAAGCAGGGGCATCCTGTGACTTCTCAAATGTCACAAGACACCTATGTTTAGGAAACCAAGCCGAGTCCTTTGTGATTTGCTCATGGTAAGACAGGAAATTGGTGTTCAAAATAAAGCTTGAACTCCATTTTCCTGAGCATGCACCTGTTCTTCCGAGCCATAAAAGCAACTTTTTATTTTAAAGAGCAAATAACTTTTGAAGGGTGTGATAACATTGAGACAAAAAGAGACAATTTAATGTCCTTTACTTCCATAATTAAAAATAGAGGAGGAAGAGAAAAAGATTTGTCAGACCCTAAGATACATAGTTAGGGCAGTCTTTGAGAATCAGTATCTTAAAATGCAGGTACGTCACCATCAACTTTAGACATATTTCTGAAACTTGGATATAAGTGGCTGCACAAATCATGTCTAAAACTAGACGTAGGTCAATTTGTGGCACAAGCTTCCTGCGAGGATTGTAGGATTATGCAGAGTAAAAATAAAGAACATGCTGGTCTGGTCTTCAGACCACTCCTGGACCTTCAGACAGATACAGGTGAACTGAGCCTAAATCTCTGATAACCACATCTGCAGCTTGGACTCCTACAACACATATACATCTCTAAATCCAAATATTTAGCAGAATCTTAACTCTCAAATTGACTTTTTCTTTTACTGTCAGATTTCCTTTCCCTTTTTTACTGTGCTGGACCCATACCATGAAGTTTGAAATCCAGGGAATTTGAAGAAAAAATATTGATAACTGCTGTGTGCTTTAGATAATAACTTTTTTCTTCTTTAAATGTGTTGTGCTGTTAGCATGGAAATCCAGGGACCAGGTCATATTGACTTCACAAACAGGAGTTAGGCAGTCTGGCTGCAACCTAATGAAGCTTGTAAACTAATGCAATTTTAATCTTTTTTTAATAAAAAATGAGAAGATCTCTGGAATACTCATACACATCAGTTCATCCCCATTATGTGAAATATACTACAATTTATTGCATCTCTATTTCAATACAATAGTTTTACATGTCTACTCTCATTATTTTTAAATACTCTAAAATAAGATGCCTGTATTCAGAAACAAGCTAACAAGAGACAGTTGTTGCAGCTAACTTGAACACTTTTTTACCCCCACAAAACAAAATCATATACATCACAATTACAAATTAACCTTCAGCTAGAATATGCGTCAGTAAGACAATCGTACATTAGTGAGTTTTTATAAGAGAGAAGAAAAAAACTCATGAGAATACTTTAGTGAAATACACATGAAATAGGATTTATTTTGTGCTTTTATAATATACAGGTTCATATTTGGTGGTCAAAATCCTGCCAAATAGTGATAGAAACCATTAATGTTGTTGTTGTTTTTGAAAATCACCCAAAAATTTCACTACTTTAGAACCAAGATTTGTTTTTTGGAAAAAGTCAATAAGAAAAAGATTATTTTGGAAACACTTCAGTTCCTATTGATTAAGATGTAGAGTTTTGAACTGAAATAAATTATAAAAAATTATTATCAAAATTAGAGGTAATTATTGAAATCATGGTCACAATTGAAACAAAACTTATCCAGATATTTTTTTTAAAAAGTGACTATGTGACTTTCCTCCACTACATTTATGGTTTTGAAAAATCTTGTTATTCTAGATTTTCTAGATCAGTGAGGAATAGAAAGAGCAGTACCAAATTTGCAGAATTTGAAGAGGTGGTTAAAGCATTTCCACTCAAACCTAATTGTTCTACGTTAGCTGTATAAACTGAAGAAGGTTTGAGTCTGAGAAAATAGGTTCTTTATGAAATTTTACTCCTTCTGTATATTGGTTCTTTAAAATCTGAAAGCGTTTTGGGAAATTTTGATCTATGTCTATTAGAACAAGGGGTTTATTACCAAATACTCACTGCTGTTAATAAAGATGAGCAGTTCGCGACAATGTTGTGACCGATGAGGAAACGCTCATTCCTCATGGCTATTGGGATGTACAAAAAGCCATCCGTGACCTAGAAAGGTTGATGGATGGCAGCTCATTGAACTATGGCACCCCATCCCTCATCCCTAGGAAAGTGGCAGTGGGGGGCTCGTACCCACAAAGTGGCCTGTTAAAGAAGGAATGAAGAAATGGTCACTGGTGAAGGACAAGAAAGGATTTCCCTTTGATATTAAGTGAATGATCCTCTGTATTGTGGGCTGCATGGAGAGATGAGATTACAGGTTGTAGATTTTGATCAGGTTCTGGATTTTGGTGTGTTGGAGTTACACAACAGGCTTTAAATAATGTAGGAGTTATATTTCAGCTCTTGTTGCTTGGGTAGGAGGAAGAACACAGTACTTAGAGCTATAGAGCTTTGTTGGTTTATTTTTTGTTAGAGTGGAGGGCAAAAATAGATAGTATATCATAGGTAATTTAGATTAGGCCGTAGTGCTTTTGAATGGAAGGGATAGTAGACTCATGGGCATGCGAAACACTATGTTGCTAACCTTCAGGGTTAGACACCTATTTCTTGATTGGTTTATTTTTCAGCAACATTGTAATCTTTGAATCTGAGGTCAAAGGTGGGCTTAGGACTCAGCACTAGATTCACCTTGTCGTAGGGTCATAGCTATGCCATTTTCACAGGGAAGACCTGGGGTTTTAGCACAAGCCACAGAGGTTGGTTCTTTTTCGCCTTTGTACATTTTTCACTTCTGATGAGCAATTCAATTTGGTCTACTGAGCTTCTAAAGTAACCATCTGAAACTCTCAAAACCTATTCAGCAGCAGCTGTAAACTTTTTCCAAAGAAATTCAAGTCCAATCTCCCTATAGAGTCCAGTCTCCCTATAGATTCCAGTCTCTCACAGCTGGAGTGCTCTATTTTTCCTAGTGGAGAAGCAAATTAGATGCTTTTTTTGTTTCCTTCTTTCTCTATGAACTTCGCTCCTCAGGCTAGATTATGCCCGAGGGAGAGAGGATGAGGACAGAAGGTACCACTTCATAAGGAGTCCTGGGAGATGTTGCAATTCAGAAACATCTTCCTGAGATTCACTTCTTTCCTTGCTTCCTCTTATTTTGAGAAGTATGGGGATTTCTTAGTAATTTGACACTTGTCTGTGCTGGCTGGACTTCTCAACACCCTGCAAACTATTTTTTTTGCATTGACTAGTGAACTGCTTTCTAATAGCAAGGCTATGGTCTGCCCATGTTGTGTGCACAACATGTATTTCTGCTGCCTGAAAACTTGTATTTCAGGAAGCAAGGACAAGATCCTAGGGAAGAAAAACATTAGATATTTTTCAACACTAAGTAAACATACATCTCTGTCTTGTGAAGGATCTCCTCAACTTGAGCAGGAATGTTCACACAATGAGCCCCTGCTTTCCTTTATTTCACCCACAGAGATGTAGCTTCCAAGCCACAGTTTGGCTTGGTTGTATCATGTGAAAGATCAATGTTATAGATTGTTTTTTCCTTCCATTGTTGGGACCACCCTTGCAGTAACCTGCCCAGGCACACAGAAATTTCATATGGAAATACATATGGCAGAAGTTTCTGAAGGACTGATCTCAAACATGACTCATCAGCAACAAGTACAGCATGAAGCCAAGGAACTGTTCATCAGCAGAAGAACATCAAGCTATAATAATATATTTTATTTCAACAAGAAACTGATAATATTAATAATATTACAATGCTTCAGAAAAAATGGATGTCAGAGCAGTAAAGTACGTTAATTGCTCCCCAGTGAATGCAATTTAAACCCCCATCTTCTGTCCCAGGCTCACAAGTAGGTATTTTCCTCATGGAAATTTGCTACATACACTTTGTTTCTGGGCTGACCCAGATAGAAATTAACTGACAGAATCAAACTAGAACTAGACATAAATTGGTATCGCATTTTCATCTCAGAAGATCTGCAAAAATTAGTGTTGCCTGAGGATTCAATTCAAAACACCCATTTAACCTCTTGTCTTTAAAACTGCAATTAGCAAGTGTGAAAATGAATCAGAAAGTCACACACCCCAAAATTGCATTTGGCTTTGTCTGAAGTACTTACTGTGAGTTATGAGTTGGTTTGCTCCCTCCTTCCTCCTGTTTGCAGAAGAAACTCAATACCTGTCATGGCAAGATATTTTGGGCTTGTTGTGTTTTTCCATGTCAAATCCCCTTCAGCCAAGCAAATATAATAATAATACCAGTGTCACGCTTCATGAATTCACGCTTCACAGACCAATAGGTGAGGACTAAGCACTGCAGTGTGGAAGAAAAGGAGAGAGGATATAGGCTGTAGTTTAAGATCCTTTCAAGACATTGTCTTTTCTCAGCTGTAGCTGAACTTCTTCATATTGCTTTAACAGCTTTTGAGTCACTTTCTGGCAGGACAGTTCCATTAAATATATATATATATATATTTTAAAAAAAAAAAAAAAAAAAAAAAAGAAAAAAAGAAATAACAAATAAACTCCACAACTCAAAAATGGGCAAAATGTTTGGTTTGCCTCCACTGACCACCCAGTACAAGCCTAATAAATCAAGTGATTAAATTGTTCTTAAAATATGTCTTAAAACATGTCCCTAAAATAGATTTGAGTGAACACTTTGAAAGCTAGGGACCATGTTAATCATAGTAATCTACAACACTTCAAGCTCGTGTAGTGTGAGGATGCCAAAATGCTTTCCGAGCATTAATTAATTGAGTTTCACATTACGCTGTGTGAGCGTGGGGATTATCCTTGCTGTATAGCTGGAAGGAGATGGATGAATTGCTCAGGGCAACCTCACCCACCAGTCAATGCCAAGTCAGGGAGCTGAATCAAGATAAGCAAAGTGCAGGAATCCAGAGGCTTTTTTCGTAAGGCAAGAAGGTTCTTGGGTATTTGTCAGTGTTTGAGCCCAGTTTCAGAGGTCACTTGGGTCAGGAATAGTTCCTCTGACACTAGTGTAGCTGTTGCATGGCGCTACCTTTATGTCGGATCCAGATATACTTATACAGCAATACTTTGAGGGCAGCTGCATGCCAATCAACAGCCAAGGAAAGAAGACTAAAGCTAAAATAAGTCACTTGAAGTGTGGCAATGCAATCTGCCTAATATTAGTCTCGTATCTATATGCATCCAGGTTGCTTTCCAGAAATGTGATAAAAGGTACCCCCTGTGCATCCAGCAACTAAGTTGTCTCTTAGGAAGTCACCAGGCAGAGGAATGGTACTTGCAGATGGTTTAAATTTTGCAGAAATTTTACAAATACATTCAGCTTTGTGGCTGAGAGGCGGCAACTTTATCCACAAATTTTAAATAAAAGATTTCCAAAGAATTTTTGAATACTGAAAAAGAATTGTATGTATGGTTAAGAGAATATGTATGTTTGTTAAGGGGATGTTCATATGATCATTTTTTTCCTGTAAGCCCTTTACCAATCAGAGATGCTATGTTGCAGTGCACAGTTGCCTCAGATGGTGAGGGACTGAGCTCAACATGTATCTTTTATCAAAGTCCTCTCTAAATATGATGCATATTCCTGTCACTTCCTAGACCTATATCTAGACATGATGGCAACCGTCCTTTCTGGTCTTTTTTCTGACACAATCACACTCCTCATCTTTTCCTTCCCTCTGACCTTACTCCTTACCATGTCACCATTTGCTTGTCCCACACACGTACCTTTTGATGGTGGGAGGACACAATATTTATTTTTTTATTTCTCCAACAAGGCTGCCTCCAGAAACATGTCTGCTAATGGCTGATATTTGCCTCTCTCCTCCCTTTCTGGAATCCCAAGCCTGGACATGATGCCAGGCAGCAAAAGTTTCTGTGGGCAACTTGTATAACTTTGTACACGTGCAGTCTGTTTTTCAGGAAGTGCCTTCCCCTTCTGCCAGCACTGAGTCATAGGCACTGAGCAATCCTATAGCCATGCCAGGAAGAAATACTCAACCCGTGGATGGGGGGAGGTTTTTAGTTCAGTGAACCCAGTGACCGACTCTGGGAAAATCATCAGGGGAGTAAAATGTAACAGGAGGGCACATCAATACCCATAGACAGTGTGAACACTACCAGCCAGGAAGGTTCAGTAGGTCTGATGTCTTCTTAAGTCTAGTTAGTATGCAAGGGTTCAGAACCCAGCAATTAACCTGACCTGTCTTTGGACAGCAAATATTTCCCCATCTTTCCAAAGTCCTTGCCATGCAGATTTATTTGATTGTTGGATTAAAAAAAGCATTTCTACCTGTTTGCTGTCAGTGGCTGGTCCTCTGGATAGTTACTAACATATCTCCTCTCTAAAAAGAGAAAAATAAAATTTTCAGTCCATACCCAAAAATAATTCCCATCACCTATTCTTTGTGTTTTCTGAGCCTGTTCTCTTGAATAAGTTTACCATATCATTATAAAGATGTGGCTCTGTTGGTTTTGTTAGTATAACTGTGGCACCAAAGCAATTTAAAACAGTGGTGGATGACCCCTGCAAACGCTTTATTTTATTCAGTCAATTTAGGGTAGCCTTGCCACACTGTTCATAAACAGTGCTACCTTCTCCCTCCTATCTTTCCCTTCACAGTCATGCTACCTCCTTTATTTAGGGTTGAGATCATTGCATGGACATTGAGTCAGAGCAGAGAACTAATCCAAGTAAAGGCTAACTCTGTCAAGAAAGAAGAAAGTAATTTTCAGCTAGGTGTATAGCCTGCTTCCCCATGGTAGATCTATACATGTGGTAATAGAATCATAGAATCTTTTTGGTTGGAATTGACCCTCAAGATCATCAAGTCCAAACATAATCTAACCGAACTCTATCACTAAACCATGTCCCTAAGAACCTCGTCTAAATACCTTTAAACACTCCCAGTGATGGTGACTCCACCGTGTGAGCAGCAGATACATTACTGGAATGAGCATCTTGGAAGGAGTGGTGGGACCAAGTTATTTCCAAGCAGTTTGGGTTTCAGTTGATGTAAAGAAGTTAAAATGCAAAACACAAGGAAGTTCGAGTGATACTCTGCTCATTCATGTGTCTCCTCTACAGTGAGGTCTGTACTTCATACATGTACAATAGCCCTTCCTGCTCCTCAACACAGCATGACATGTGCCATCACCAAATTTTAGACTCTTTTTCCTACACTTCTAAGTGCTCAGTGCAAGAAGAGAGCTGTACCCAGGACTGCAGAGCTGCTCACCACAAACTATCCATGAACCGCAGTGGGTATGTGCGATGTGTTGGGATGGTTATAGAGGGAGAAAACTCAGCAGAGGGAATTTTCTTTAGCAACTGGATGTGGACAGCAGGAATGTTTGAAAAACACCATAAAGCAACTCAAAAGGTGCCATACTAAATAGAAAACATCTGGGAAAAAAAATAATATAGTTCAATCCCCATGCAAGTGCCTGAGTTAGTCAGTGGCAAAGATTTGGCATCAAGCGGGGCATAATCAAGCCAACAGACATAAACAGCTTTGAATCATGCCCTGTGTATGTCATAGATACCACTTTGGGATTATTACTTACTATTGAATTGCCAGTACTTACTCCTAAGGAGTGTGAAATCCTTCTGGCAGCCAGACTTCCACTGCTCTCCCTGAAAGAAAATGTGAAGAGAAAGTGAGACTGAGAGATGTTGGACTTTCACCTGATAGATAACCTGGCAGTTTCTTTTACCTGCTTCCTAATTTCTACCCTTGATACCTCTCTGGCCACATTCATCCTGCTATGAGCGCATCTCATTTGTCCTTGTAACATTGCTCTGGATGATGCTGCTAAGAGCTGGGGTTGTTTAGCCTGACGAAGAGAAGACTCTGGGACTGTTTTAGCAAGACCTGTAGTGACAGGGCAAGGAACAACAGTTTTAAATTGAGAAAGAGTAGGTTTAGATTGGATATAAGAGGAAAATTGTTACAATGAGGGTGGTGAGACACTGACTGACCACAGAAGTTGTGGATGCCCCACCATTGGAAGTGTTCAAGGTCAAGTGGCACCTGAAAGGACAGGGCTTTGAGCAACCTGTACTACTGAAAGTTGTTCCTGCCTATGGCAGGAGGACTGGATTAAATGATCTTTACCTCCAATCCAAATTCTTCCATGATTCTATGATTCTATGAAATAGCTCTTCATACCAGCCAGAGACATGGAAGTTGACTGTGCAACAGGAAAGATGAGAGTTGAGGAGGGCTTTTTTGAGGGAGGGGGGAAGGGGTCAATTGCATTTCTGTGTCAGATGATGGCACAGTTAGATACATGGTTTAAACCGTATTTCACAAGAAGACTATGTTTAGTCAGAAAGGAGAAAGATATCTGCCTTTTCCTGTCTGCTCTCTGTGTTGGAAAGGGCTTATGGGAGGAGGAAGAAATTATTTCTTTCCTGAAAATACCTGATCTGGCTTAGTTAGGAGAAGCATCTGGAGAACTGGGAGCAAACAGAGAGGGAGGGAGGCATCTGACTAGGACTCCAGGGTAGGAGGATGGGCTGGGATGTTTCCCCAGAGGACCTGGAGGCTTGCCTCTGGCAGGGAGCAAAGCCACAATGAAGCCTCAGAAATGACAGAAAAAAGGCACTTTCTTCGGGATTCAGAGGAGATGGAGTTCATGCAGGAAGTGACAGGAGGTGGTGGGAAAGCAAAACAGAGGCAAAAGGACCTCCCACAGACCTCTGAAAGGCACAGTGGGGAGGACTTGTTTGCAAATCTTTTCATTGAATGTCTCACGCCAATCTGCATTTCACTGCTTAATGAGTTACACTGATGATACGTACAAGAAACCTAGCTGTTGAGCTTGGATCTCTTGTCTCATGACATACTTTATTCAAAAAAGGCATGGTCTGATTTGTCTCCAGGTTCTGACTAACCTGGGGGTCCACCACAGCCCTCATAAACCAAGGCATAAGGCACTTGCCAGGAAATGAGAAATCTGTCCTCTGCCTCCCCCACCTCCCCTTCTTTCAGTTTTTCAAAAGGACTTACTTCAAAAGGTAATTTTTCTACGATCTATGGGAAAGGCATGATAGGAAACCTTCCAGCTATCTATGGCATTACCCTAAAGCTGCACTACTGGAGAAAAGACAGGAAGAGAAGAAGGAATTGGACAAAGTCTAACAGTTGTGCTCACTGTTGTTTTATATATATTTTATTTTTAGAAATGGGAGATCTTGATTCATCCCATAATGTCATCTCTTGAATCCCAGTCCTAAGTATCTAATTTGCACCTTGCACACAAAAGGTATCTCAGCAGCTCAGTCTGATCAGCAGCTAAACGCTTAAAGAGGTGCACGTGTTGTTCTGGAAAAGATAAGGATAGTGGGGGAGGACCACTCACTTCTCCATGAGTTCCTCAATGCTTTAGAACTTCAAATTGAATGGGTCCTGAGAATCCAGTCTATAGATTAGTATAATTGCTGCATACTGATTAGAATGCTATCTCAACTCTCAACATTGAGACAGAGACTCTTTTTGTGGATCTAACCCTAAGAACATTGAACCCACAGCTTCCTCAAAGGTCACACCAGGCCATCTGTCTACTCATTCACCTTCTTTCAACTTCCAGTTGCTTCCAGTTGTTTTTGGACCACCAATAAAAACCCCAGGCTCTTTTAGTCTCTTCAACAAATGACTGAAGAAGGTCAGGGCCTGCCTATGTTTGTAGCAGGAGCTAACATACTTCATGCTAAACTACATGCATGTCCAGGAGTCCTCTGCAGCCATGCATGACCAGAAGAAAACTGCTCATAAAGCACAATCCTCCCTTTTTACAGCCAGAACATCACCCCTGGTAGATGTTCACAGTTTGGATTCCCAGCAGCCTGGTCTCCTCTCTGGACTGGTCAAACTCCCTCGTTTCCACAAGTGACAACCCAAAAGAGCACTGTTTTTTGGCTAAAGAGGTGGGAATCCTCTGTGTGGTCTCTATAGAGTCCCTTTCCCACACAGAGCCGTTCAGTTGTACTTCGGGCCTAGATCAGCCACACAAATCAGGGCAAGTCTCTCTTCTCCTCAGCCACTAAGTGAATCCATAAAATGGCCTGTTGACTCTGGTCTTCTGAGCATTCTGAGTCAGGAAAAAGACCACCAACAATTTGCAGCAAATGATGTGGAGTGTACGTTTGAGAAAAGGACTATTTCACAGCAGCACGTGAGCTCTTAATGTCCTTGGGAAAAGCCAATATAAAGCATTTTTATTGTAATAATAAAACTTGAAACTTGCATGTGGTGGAAGGAGGAAGCAGAAAAAGCAGTCTGTGGCAAGTGCTCCTGCGATTCTGCTACACAGGTTACAGAGGAGAGAAATATCAGAGATGAGAAACATACGGTCTAAAAATGCCTTCTTGGACATAACCTTCTAGAAGTTCTTGGGAATCTAAGAGATTCATTGAAACACATCATTATTTTCATGCCAAATGCTGTCTTCTCAAAAACTTTTCTTCATCCTTAATCAGAAGATAAAAGCAAACATTTGGGAAAAAAAAAATGAGGCAAAAAGTTCAAAAACATGTTTTGGAAAAATATTTTGTCATCTTGAAATGTATTTTTTTATTCTATCTGTTTAATCTTTTTATATTAATTTACATTGGTCCATGTTGCCTCGAGTGTCATGCACAAATGCCTCACCACTACAAATGGTTGTTGTGACATGGTCATCTATTTTTTTAAAAGAGTCAAATAATTTTGTTTTGTATTTATGGTAATTAAGGACAGATGCTTCTTAATAGTAATGCAAACATCTTTTTTTTTTTTTTTTCTCTAGATAAATTTCCTCAGTTCATCTTCTCCTGAAATAGTCTGACAATTCATTTTTTTCTTTTCCTAGCTAAGGTCCCTAAAAAGCCTAAAAAGCGAACTGAATACTGTTCTTCAACTTGACTTCAGGCTATGGAGATGTGAGCATTATATGAGGAAGAGTGGCTGCTTATGGTATGGTATTGAGAAGTTTATTCATTCAGTAAAGTCACTATAATAAAACAAACTGATACAAGGATGTGGGAGGGGAAAGTATTAATTTTATGTAGGAGATTAAGTGTATTATGGGAGTTCTCCTGTTTAGAACGTGAAGTGTATTAGTTCAGGCAATGTTAGGTGTTAAAGCAGCTACACTCCCTTTCTTGGACTTGAACTAGTTCAGTGAGACGTGTTTTGGGACTCCATGCAAATCCTTGAAAAGTACCATAAAAGTAAACTGCATGTTGAGCACACGATAGTGTCTGTACCATAAGGAGATATGATTGGAAACTCTCCATGGACCCAAAGGTTAGTGCATGGAACAGGGGCAGAGGGAGTTGACCGTGTGTAATAGATTCACCCAGATTTCCTACATCCCTTTTCCAGAACTTTTTGGGATTCAAACACCAGACCCACACACTTGCCAGCTCATGCAAAGGCAGGTCTTCTTCAGACTTACCACCTTCTCCCATTCCTTTTTATGACCCATCATCACTCCACTTTTCAGATGCATTCATTGCAGCCAAGATGGACTTGGTGCTGGGGTCCTCAATGTGGGGCAGACATGTAGACATCTATTTCCATCATACCTTGACAGAAACTCTGTGACAGCCTGACACGCTTGCAAGAAAAGGCACAAGTCTGGAATTGGTTTGGGTTTTGATTCTTCCCATCTTGACAGGGACGTTTCAGATGTCAGGACTCATGAGCTATTTCAGCTGAGGATAGTGTACCTTGCTCTTAAGGCCCCCTTGTTAAAAATACGCCACCTTCCTGTGGTTCTCCTACATAGAGAAAACAAATCCTTTCATTAGTCAGCTGGAAATCTGCTCAGCCACCTGAGATTCATTGCGGATGAGAGTGTTTACAATGCTTGGTGTAAGTATCTCCACTCAAATGTCAGCCAGGGGCCCTGTAAAGTCGACAGGAGCTTTTCCCATTGACTCCAGTGTCCTCTGAATGAGCCTGAAGGTGGTGGATGTTTCAATACTTCATTGTGCAGAAGCCTGATTTTGCAGTTAAGGCTCTAGTGTGGATACAGGAGAATTGCACTTGGACCCTAACCTGTACGATTAAGGCAGAGGCAGGGCAAGGCAAACATCTGATTTTCATCATTTTGGCAGTTCATTAGAAATTAAAATAGAAAATACTAGATTTTAAAAAAAGTATTAGTTATTTTGATGAGTCAGAAAGTTAAAATATATGTTTTGCTTAATTCAGAGTGATTAATCATTTTTACATTGCAGAATTCTATTCTGCTTTCTCAAGCGAGCAAAACTTTTGTGAATACACTGTGTCTGTGTGTCCTCACATCTTAAAATTCAATCTCAGGCAATTTAAGAGAAGGTAAAAAAGGTTCTGAGAACTATAGCAGATTGGCATTTCACCATTTAACTGTGTTATTAATGGAAAAAAAATCCATATTTTGGGACACTAAAGCGCATTGTATGATTCTTTTCAATTCACCGAGTTCTGAAAGATCCAGATGTTCAGATGACATGTTTCCATTTCTTGAAATGCAAATTTTTTTTTTCTTGATGGCATTTCCAGTATTTTTAAACTGCTTATCCATAATTTCATACAACCCAGGATGGTTTTCCTAGCAATGGAAGTAAAGAAAGCAGCTTTCCTATGGATTTATGTCTGCTTGATGTGTGACTTTGGTGTCTCAGAAGACGTAAGCTTTGGCTGAAGCTTTTCCTTTGGCTGTGAAATTTTCAGTGACTCTCATCTGTATTCTTTTGTGCTTAATGTTTAAAGCCATTTCTTACAGAGTATTCATGCTGTATCTAATACTATGGACTCCCAGCCTCTCTTCGGCACTATGGATGTTACCCAAACGTACAGAAAGTTGTCACAGCTTGTAACATCCTTATTTTTTCTCCTTCTTTCTCTATTTTTTTTTTCTACTTGTCTATAAAGCAGAGACTCTGCAAGCCTAAACTTAGAAAGAAAAACATACATGTTCTGGCAAAATGGAACAAATATAATTGTGATGGGAGGACCCCAGTGGCTCAGGCCATAAAACATTTCAGAGTTCAGGAGTTTAGTCCTACAAATGAACACACACTTCACCAAGCAATAAAAATGAAACAAGATTAACAAACAGGCAAAACCTCCACTTCAGCATCTGTGGTGGTAACAGACACCTTGAATCAGCTTCCAGTTGCTTATATCTGAACCTTTCTTGGTTCAAGGCAAAGAACAACCTGCCCATTACTCCTTCTGGGCTTGGGTAGACTCAGGAATCTTCTCTGGACACTCCAGATCTTGTTCTTCAACTCCATCCCCCTGGAGCAAATCAGGGAACAACACTCCAGAGAACCCATGTATTTAATTGCACCAGATCCAGGCTACATCAACACGGAGGCAACACACTATGAGTTTCTCACACAAAAGACTGTACATTAAATTAAATGTCTCTAAAGCATTACGTTTTCTCAAATGTAATCTTTGGGGAAGGGGTGGACTTACCAAACCAACACAGTACATCTGGAGCAATTATCTCATTTTAATTCATTAGAGCAGTGTTTATGGAATTCATACAGACTCAAAGACATCCACTGCTTAAAACTAAACAAAACAATAAAACAAGACAAAACAAAACTTCAGGAGAATTCTCATTAAAATATGTGTTTAGAATGTAAGATGTTCATTTCATGTTCGTTTAAGTTACGCTGTATTTGGTATTTCCAAAGTTTACATGAAAAAAACCCTAAATTCCAATGAAGTGTATGTTTTTTTTCAACTCAGCACCTCTCTATAAAGTGTGATTTTATTTAATATCTTAATGAGTTTAAAATGAGCCATGTTTTAAAATAATTTCAAAATGAAAATTATTTCAGTTTTTCCTAAAGAAAAAGTTTATTTTCCTATTTAGAAAACAAGTTTTTTTGTGAAAAATATTTGAATTAATTCAACTATTTTTTTTCTGTCCATACACACATACAGCTGCAATTAGATGGGCTCTTTTGTGACATGCTAAAATTTCAATTTCCATACAAATTACATAATATTTTAAAGTAACTAGTCCTGTCAGATAACAGGAGAAATGGCACTTTGTAATTGCCATACTTGCACCTAAAATGAGCATTAAGAGATTGGAAAAAGGAGGATAATTATTTTTCACCTCTGATCTCCAGTTTACATTATACCCTGTTTGGAGTACTCAGGCTGACCTCCAGCTGCTGCTCCAGGAGGGCATGAGTGTCCCATAGGTTATTTGTCTCATCTGCCATTTCTACATCTGTCTCCTAAACACCTCTGAATATCTCACATATCACTAGGTACTACATTTGAGGTATCTGAATGTGTCACCATATCACCACTATTATAGAAGCAGCATTCCCAAGCACTGTCTTGCTGTTACATGATCATAAATATTTGTTTTACTTACAAACTGGATTATAACTTTCCCAGAAAACCTAACTAAATGCTCAACTAATGTTTTCCACTCTTCTCTCCTAGGGTCAATTTGATTTCCTATACCCTATGGTAAATAACATAATAGAAAACACAAATATAAAGAGTTTTTCTCAGCTAGGAAAATGCACTGATATGTGCATACATGTATATTCCATACAAGCATACACAACAGAAGAACCCCACCAAAAACAACTAAACAAAAAACCCCAACCCCCATGAATACATAAGATTACATCCCATAATATCCTAGTCTTACTGTGGCTTCAATCTGGGACTGAATGACTGTATCCCCCGAGTACCTGAGTACCATATCACAACCCAAATGGAACAGCAAACTCTGAAATGGCAGCACAACTGGGATTATTAGTGATGAAAAAGAATTTTAACATACACAGGTTCTTAGGGGCATGGTTTAGTGTTAGAGTTAGGTTAGGTTATGGTTGGACTTGATGATCCTGGAGGTCTCTTCCAACAGAAATTATTCAATGATTCTGTGATTCCGTGATTCTGTGATTCTATGATTCTGATTCTATGATTCTACGTTTCATGAGAGCAAATAGGTAACCACGTTCCTTTTTCAGAAACAGCACAAAGGGACAGAGCTTCCCTTTAGTAAGCAGTTACAAAGTTCCCTCCAGCCATGGCAGACCCAGGATTAGTCATCTTTTCTGCCAAAATAAATTGTCTGTTCCCACCCTAAATGATAACCAAGTACCATCACTATGACAGAAGGATGCCAAAGCACCATGTCCAATAAGCTTCAACTCTTTCCCACTGTGAGCTCATTTCTGGATTGTGATTCCACTTTCAGGCACACAGTCCAAGTAGGGTCATGCCCCAGCTTTGAAAACTCTGATCCAAGACTATTCTAGGGAGACTGTGCATTTAATCTTCTTGGAACCATTTGAGTTTCCATGATATGCTTAAATATCCTTTGAAGCAGGCAGAGAGGGACTGGTTCTCACACATGTTAGGTTTTCCTAAGGATTACACAAATCAAAGCAAAGTAAGGAATAGGCTGAAGAGGTTTTGCCTCTCAAAGGGGTGTCCTAACTATAATGTGCTAGAGGGTATTTTCAAGTGTTGTATCACATGCTGTCTTTTCCACTGGGTATCTACCCCTCAAATATGAAGAAATAAAAGAAATAAAAGAGAGAAATAATGAGAGTGACTGATTTTTTATTTTGAAGGTTACCCTACAGAGAGACGACTGACCGGTAGATTTTTGCTTCAAAACAATTTAAAATAATTTATATGAAGTGCCAGAGGGGATTGAGCTATGGAGATACAGGACTGTGAGACCAAGGTTCCAGCCAAACATCACAGTCATTGCATCAAGACTGTGCTAACTAATGACATTTCTACAAACTGAATAATTGGTGCAACATAAGTAAACCACACCTTCATCAGGACAAAGAATTCAAGGATATCTGCACCACAGTATGCACAAATTAGTTGACATGTTTATCGATAAGGAGTAGCTAAATTAGTGAACTGTCTTCCTTGATTCCCTGTAAGTCATTAACCTGGGCTGCACGAAAGTATTTAAACTTTCAGGCATTTTTCTCAACAGTTTAGAGTTCTCATAAATTGTTTCAGATACAGTCCCTTTTCTGGAAAGACTTTTTACCAGACCTTTCATTCCTTTCCTAGAAAACAATTTTCTTCTCCTTTTCTCAGCATATTTTAGGCAGGCTTGTAATACTACTGGAAAGTTTCCAAGTGTTTAATTTGGAACATGATACCTTTCATTTAAAAAAAAAAGAAAAAAGAAAAAAGGTCTAGCTAAAAGATCAGAAGAGTTTATGCTGGAGCTGCAGCTCAAGGGAGAGTTGAACTCCAATGAATAAGGCCCTGAGGGCTGGCTGGGAAAAGCAGTTAAATTCATTCTTGTTCGCCTTTTAGTTTTGGGATAAAATTGCAAGGCTGAAGTGGAGAAGTCATTGAACAGCTGTTTGCTGGAGGACATCAGCAATTCAACCCACCACAGGACCTATGGATAATGATGCTGTCTCTGCTTCCTATGGGCCACCATATGGGAAGGGGGCACAAAGGCTAAGAGACACGAGCCAAAAAGCATAAAGAGACTTCAAACCACATAGGACTCTTTCCTCTGGGCATCTGTTGGCCCTTGACAGTAACCCCCATCCTCTGAAGAGTTGTCACTGTAGTATAATCACCACCTAAGTAAATGGATTTTCCTGTGTGAGGCAAAATGGATACATAAATAATTTTGTGTAATTTGATCTATTTTCTATGATAGCACAAGGATCTTTTTTTTTTCTTTTTTCTTTTTTTTTTTTTTAAAATTTTTTATTTTTTTAAAACATTCTTCCTCAATTTCTTTTCTCCCCATAAGGAAGAACTTTAGATCTGCATTTATCTTGACAGATTTCCCTTTTTCTCCCGAAACTTCCAAGGTTTGTTTCACTGGAAATCCTAGTTGCAGAAATTGAGTGCATGAGACTAACTGTGCATGTGCAGTCAGTTTGTACACAGAAATACAACACCCTCCTTTTAACAGGTCATGTGCCAAGGGTGAATAATAGGACAACAACCTGGGACTCCTCACTCTTTCCTTCATGGCTGGTAAGGGGAAAGCAATGGTGCCAGACAAACCTACAGCCTTCTCCATGGGCTTCCTTAGAACTCTTGGTTGTGATTCACCCTCTTGTACATGCTGTTACCCTCCACTTCAATAATTTGCTTTTTATTTATTTATAATTTTGGCCAGTCAGGCAGCTTGTTGGGGACAAGGCTGATCCCCAAACTGGGTCCTGAATGAAGCACAAAGCAGAGGCGAGCTGATGAACAGGAAGACCTTGCATGAGTATTAGGTTACAATGGTGAGTTTTTGGTAACTACAGAGATATAAACACAAATTAAACAATACCAAAAATGGTTTTTTTCATTTGCATACCTCCCTCTATTCAGGGATCTCAAGGCATTTTGCAGTAAACGTTAATTAAAACAGTTTGCTGATCCTGCAAGCATTATCAAAACCCCTTTACTTACTCAAAGACCCATAAAGAAATATTAAATTGCACATCAAAACTATAGTATGGCTAAAGGAAGCCAGAGTAATCTTCTTGCCATCGCTGATGGACTTAAGGACTATAAGCTCTAGACTTTTTCAGTACTTGGAGTTCAGCACTAGGTGCAGTGTTATTAAAAAAAAACAAAAACAAAAATACAAGAAAAAATTATAGACTCGGTTTCCTCTTCCTGAAAGCAGAATGTCTTATTGTCGGTAAAGATCTAGTTAGTGGACTATGAGGGAAGTTAATTGCATTGTAAACTGGATATTTAAAATATAACTGAATTACTTCCTAATGCTGCCACATTTTCTGTGTCAAAAAAAAAGAGAGTCTGAAGAAATTAGTTCGATTAAAAGTGTCTGCATTGTTGACACCTGAGGTTAGGTGAGATAAAATTCATACCCAGTGACTTCTCTGAGCTTTCAGACAGACCCTTGCTCCATTGAATACAGTAATGTCTTGACCACATTTTGCCAAATTAAGGAATTGAACTGAGTCACTCATGGGATTTAATTTTTATTTTAGGCCCAGCCATAGTGATTTATTCTCCTTAGAGACCCTAGTTCATTAACTTCTTAGGAGATTTCCTATATGCCTGGACCCTTCCTGGTAATGTGGTCATGTGAAATTCCTGGCAATCACAACCATTACGGCACATTTTGCTCTGTCCCTAAGGGCCAAAACATCCTGTTTAGCTGTTGAGCTGTTACTGCAACACCTCTGAAGGAACTTTAGACCAGAGTGAAGTGATTTCAATACAGCCTAAAAAATGTATCCTGCTCCTCTGTTTATGCTGCTCTGTTATATAGGTGGGCAAGATTCAGCTCCTACAAATATTATGTCCTCAAGTACGGTTGTATTTCATCAAGTCCCAGCAGTGGTCCTTGATATATCAACCTCTCTTCACTCAGCAGAAATTTCTGGTCTCTCATCCCCCGGATATGTGTGTTATGAGACATCTTCTGTTCTTATACACACACAGGGTTCAGGATTTTTTAAGAGCTCAGCTTCTTTCAGTATGTGACAACAAAGGACTCAAGATCCATCTCACCTCATTTTAAACACCTAGAGTACAGATCTCACCAGCTGACCTAGTGACCACAAGCTCTCATGAGAGGTAATGAGATAAATGGTCATCTTTGGGCATATTTAATAGCAGATATCTGCTTTAGGAGGAGATAATGAGAGCCTGAGTTTCCTTTCATTAGGGACATGATTTAACTGTCCATACATGGCCCTTTGCCCTGTCCTTGAACATCCTTCCTTCTAGTTGCCATTCGATGAGCCTGAAGCTCTCCTCTCCTGACCACCAACTTCTTTTGCATGTCTTGGATACTCTAGAGCAGGGGTGTCAAACTCGTTTTCACCAGGGCCCACCTCAGCTACTAGTCCTACATTTATACAGTAACTACTCCTACAATTATACAGTCCTAAAATTACATTTGAAGGCAACAGTGAGGCTGATGTGGCCACTGGTTAAAATGAGTTTGACACGCCTGCTCAAGAGCATCCCAAATAGGCATATAGATTCCTCTGTGTGAGCAGCTGCTTTTTTAACCTGGGTTTCTATACAGACACAGATGTCTTCAGTTATTTCAATGTACATGGGCCTGAGTGAATGAGGAAGAATGTTCCAATAAGGTCTTCATTTTTTACAGTAATGAAATCTGGAGAAACAGGTTCAGCTGTTGACATCAGCTCAGAGTTCCTACCTAACGGTGGCATGGACTCTTCTAATGCTCATATGAAAACTGACCAGATAACAAGTTGCTCTGCCTAACCTAAATTCAGAATTATTCATCTTTCTAGTCCCTGGCCTTGCTGTCTTAATTTTATCAGTATGTTCTTTAAAGAGCCTGTCTGTGCTCTCTGGTATTGAAAAAAACATCCACAGTGGGTCATACTTCTAAGATATGGCGTCCTCCCCATCCCTCCAAAGTAACCATAGTCAGTTCCCTGTTTTAGCTTGTGCAGAAATGCTCATTTTTACCAAATATTTTTATTGTTCTTGTTTGTGAAGCTATTCAACAAAAGAGAAAATAATTTTCAGCAATACATTTTCAGTTACTGTTAGCTGCAGCCTCTAATAAAATCCTGAAATGGCAAGAATACTGGATATATTAGAATAAAAGTGACACTGCTGCTATACCTGTGAATGAAACTGAGGATAGAATATAATACTCTGCTTAACACACCTAAAATTAGTTGTCTAGTTTTCTGTGTCTATAAGAGAGCTAAAGGAGATCTAATTGATAAAATAATGTACCTGTACTTGGTCACCTGAACCCCTTTTCAGATTTCACAGACTCTGCCTAGGACTTGATTCAGCTGCTTTAAATTAAGCATTTCATGCCCTTGTAGCTATGATTTCATCATGATATGGATATCCTGACCTAGAAGGGAATAGGTCTCTTCTACACTCTATTTCATATTTTAGATGATATGTCTTTAGATGCCTATGTTAAGGCAACTGAATCAGATCCTAAATCTCCTAAATCTCTCAGATAAAAACCTGGGTACAGGTGCTAAATATAAGTGTCTAGGTCTGTGAGATGAAACCTACCTTGAGAATTGAATGCAAAGTATCTGACATGAGTACTTAAACTTTGCATGGTCTAGGACTGATACCAGGAAAGCTTTTCTCATTTCTGTACCCTATGTCCTGCCCTCCACATAGGTTTATTTCTTCAAGTTAGAATCCATGTTTGCCTTGAATTTCTTATATAAGCTATGTTCTTTTTGCCACATAATTTACGTTTTATTCTTCCTGTTAGATAATAAAACCTAACAATAGCACCACTTAAAAAATCTTACCATTGCTTTTAATTCATTCCCCCGTCAAAATGTTACAAAAGTCAAGTCCTAGCAAGCTCAAGACTGGTAGCCATGGCTCATGCAGTGTACTGGACCTGCAGCTAAACCGATCTCTACTACTTTGAACTTCAACCTCCAACAGACTTTCCCATTGCCTGAGGGGTCTTGGGCTCTTTAGTGTGAACAGATTCAATTGAGATCAAGCATTTTCACTGCTCATAACAAATCATCACTCATTTACTAAGTCTTTCAGTATCTTCCTCTTCCCCACTCTCCCCTCCAAAAAGAACCTTTAGACTCCAAGGCAATTAAACCTCCCAATATATGTATTTGTATCCATGTACCCTCCCAGAATATGAACATTAGTTTTCCCAACATGCCAGAAACACTTACAGGCCTTCTTTATACCACTGGGGTTTTTTAAGATTTGGATAAAACATCCATTGTAAAAACATCTGTGCCTCTATCCACAGATGAACAATTATCAGAATAACCATAGCTTGGTCATGTGGAGGTCTAAGTCATTATTACACACAAGAACCAGAGGGAAAAATACCTGGGCCAAAATAAACAGATAAATAATAGTGTAGAGTTAATGAGGCAGGGAAAGCTGACACTCTGAAGGAGAGAAAAAAACGCCTGGGAAGATTTCCACTGTGTACCTGAAAGGGTCACATATTACTATGCGATCTTACAATCAAATGCTTCATAAATTTATCTTACCACACTGTGTAGGTCAAGGGAGCTGTCATCAGTCATTGTTTATGAAGGGAAGAAGTGGTTCAGTGGTGTCTTAGGGGCTATATTCAAACTAGAGGCATATGGTTCAGTTGTAGTGATGATAGTGTTTAAAGTCAAAAAAACAAAGGACAGTTTGAAACACATACTGTTCAGGGCTGGTAAACTCTGTTCCTCTGTTAAAGATAATGGAGACAAGTAGCCATGGAGTTGATAAAGAGGTGAGGAGTCTTCCATTTCACTTGACATACTTTTACCCAGTATCCCTTACAATGGCTGTATTAATTTTGGACCAGTGACCCTCATACTTTAACTGTGCTGAAGCTCCCCTGTGGTGGGCCCAGCCAGAACTGTTTATGGTGGTATCTGATTGCCCTAACAGAGTCAAAAATATGTCAGATGCCTTCTTGTTGGATCCCAGTGGGATGCAGGCAATAAGGTTGTTGAGATGGAAAAGGCAATATAAATAAAGAACAGGCACTTATGACTGCATTCACCATCCCCAAGTAGCCATAGGATGTCTTACTGAAAAAGAACTGGCTGCCAATAGGGTGTTAAATCCACTAATATATTGGCAGAATAGAAACAATAAAAATTAAAAAAAAATAAAAAAATCCATCTGTATTGTTAGATTGAAATGATATGGAAAGCATATGTACCTTTGTAGGAGTTACCGCCAGTCTCCTTCGTAAAAGGAAATAAAATGGGGAACTTCTGTGGAGTGGAAATGTAGGCAAAGCTAACCAGCAGAAGTTCCACACAAAATCCAGTTTGGAAGATGTCAAGAAGCAACAAACAGAAGGTGGTGGGAGGTAGAAGAGATGAGAACATAATTTCCCCATATATTTCATTCTGTTTTCTTTTGTCTAAGTTAGAGAGAGGTCAAGTGTTGGGAGTTTAGTTACTTTTATTGTGATAAGCTGGAGCCGCCTCCACTGCGGAACATGAATTTTGTGTACTTTTTATACTGCAGTGCAATTTATACTCAAGCAAAAGATGTGTAAAGTATTGTTATATAAACTCATCCATTCCAGAGTAAACAACGTGTGAATTCACATGGCATCCTCTGTTGCAAAGTCTTTTCTACAATTTTGTCATGAGATAAATGTGGCCAACATGCTGCAGGCAGTCTGATGTTGTAGAGGGTTAAGCCTGCACAGAGAAATACACCACAGAGTAGCCAAACTCATGTTCATGTTTAGCTTACTCAGTAACTTCATCCTGTGCCCTTGGCCCTAAGACACATCAAATTCACACAGACTTAATAAGACAATCAGGCCCACGAGATTCACTTTAGAGACATGTTATAACATTTTTCAAAGGGCAAAAGGAAACATATAATTACTTCAGTAGAGGTAATACAGATTCAGTAAGGAAAATGCTGACAATTACTTAACCGCAGAATCTGGATAAGTTAGCAAAAAAGACACTAGCAATTATTTAATCATATTGTCTGGAGGAGTTACCTATTAGGATATCAGCAATTATTTAACCACGTAATCTGGAGAATGAAGTAAATTTGAGCTCTTTTGAGCATATAAATGCAGTTTTTGTTTCTAAAGATCTGGTAAAAAAAAAAAGGACAGTAACAATTATTTAATCACAGTGTCTGGAATATCAAAACAACTGGCAATTTGGCTTCAGGATTTGGAGAAGTAAGCAAGAAATGCCATCCTCCAAATCTCCCTGGAGTATCATCATGGTTTAACCCCACCCGGCAACTAAGCACCATGCAGTCACTCGCTCTCCTCACCATGGTGGGATGAGAGAGAGAATCAGAAGGGTAAAAGTGAATAAAAATATGGGTTGAGATAAAAACAGTGTAATAACTAACACAAAAGCCGTGCACGTGAGCAAAGCAAAACAAGGAATTGATCACCACTTCCCGTGGGCAGGCAAGTGTTCAGCCATTCTCAGGAAAACTGGGCTCCATCATGTGTAATGGTAACTTGGGAAACCAAACACCATCACTCTGAATGTCCCTTCCTTCCTTCTTCTTCTACCAGCTTTATATACTGAACATGACATCATATAGCGTGGAATATCTCTTTGGTCAGTTGGGGTCAGCTGTCCTGGCTGTGTCTCCTCCCAACCCTTTGTGCACTCCCCACCTTCTCCTTGGCAGGCCAGTAGGAGAAGCCAAAAAGTCCTTGACTACTTAGCAACAACCAAAACATCAGTGTGTTATCAACATTATTCTCATACTAAATCCAAAATGTAACACTATCTCAGCTACTAGGAAGAAAATTAACTCTATCCCAGCCAAAACCAGGACAATAATGCATATCCTTTAATGCAGAACCAAATCTTAGCACAGGACTCTCTTCCCCATGGAGTTACTGGGGAAAAAACAAAATGTCCTGGGTGCAAAAGGAGCATTTTTTCAATCAAGGAACATGTAAGGAATCAAATAAACATTGTTTTTAGGATTTTTCTTGTATCATAAGGTCCCGGGTAAGTCTCTGAAAATTGCTTTTTCTGTTTTCATATCTATGCATTGGGTATAAAAGTACAAAAGGAAGATACTTTGTTGTAACCTGGGACTTCAAAGACACAATGCCAATTCTCTTCTCTGTGAGGTTGTTTCTGTGTCATCATGCCCAAACCACACAAACTACCTATGCTTTCATTCTGCTGAAGAACGATGACAGTGATTCACTGCCTTGCAGATCAAGACAATAAAGAGCATGATAGATGTGAAGTGTACTGCAATGGAAATATGAGAGATTTCCAAAACAGTCTGATTGGAAGATGGCAGCTGACCAAGATAAAATGGCTCCCAAAACAGAATTAAAATTACATCAGCAATACTTTGGGATGAATAACATAAAAAACTGCCAAAAAAATGTAAAAGATTTCCATAAGGAAGTTATCTTTATTTCAGTGGAAGAAGGTCTTCAGTATATGGCTTCTGTATCACAGCCAGGCTTAAATCCCCAGCAAAAGGGTGCAAATATGAGCAGATGAGCACCCTGAGCCATATGTGCTGGCTTGCACTTATTAAATATGAAGAGTTCTGTATATCATGTGGTTAAAAAAAAAATGACAGAGGACTCAGAATGTGCGTTAAATATCCCTACTCCCTTCCAGACCTGCTAAGAAATGAAGGCAAATGGTTTAAAGCGAGATTTAACTCCTAAATGTTCAATTCACCAAAACACATTTCAGGTTTCACCTATATTTGGAGGTTGTTGAAATCCCCTCACTGCGAGAGTTTCCATGTGGAACAATCCATCACGCAGTTACGTTTCTAGTATGGTATGTATGTACCACAGACTATGGCCTTGCAGCAGCAGTCAGTTCAGTGCTCTTCTCATCCAAAAGCTCCTCTGAAATTTGCAGTAGCGGTGTCCATTATCTCAGTCATAGATCTGGATCCATCATGTGTCTTTATAAAAGGTTGATAGATGCAAAAACGACTGTCAGGGTAAGACTGCCGATGTGTTTCCTGGCATCCTGGAGTGTATTAGAAGGGGGGTGGTCAGTAGGTCAGAGAAGTTCTCCTTCCCCTCTACTCTGCCCTGGGGAGACCACATCTGGAATATTGTGTCCAGTTGTGTCCCCTCAGTTCCAGAAGGACAGGGAACTGCTGGAGAGAGTCCAGCGTAGGGCAACAAAGATGCTGAAGGGAGTGGAGCATCTCGCATGTGAGGAAAGGCTGAGGGAGCTGGGGCTCTGGAGCTGGACAAGAGGACACTGAGGGGTGACCTCATTAATGTTTACGGATATATAAAGGGTGAGTGTCAAGAGGATGGAGCCAGGCTCTTCTCAGTGACAACCAATGACAGGACAAGGGGTAATGGGTTCAAAATAGAACACAAAAGGTTCCACTTAAATTTGAAAAGAAACTTCTCACTGAGGGTGACAGAACATTGGAACAGGCTGCCCAGGGAGGCTGTGGAGTCTCCTGCTCTGGAGGCATTCAAGACCTGCCTGGACACCTTCCTGTGTAACCTCATCTGGGTGTTCTTGCTCTGGTGGGGGAATTGGACTAGATGATCTTTCGAGGTCCCTTCCAATCCCTGACATTCTATGATTCTGTGATTCTGTGATATCTTATGCTCCTGAGCTCCATTAGCACTGTGCTCAAGGCAAAGGGCAACGTGAGCATGGAGGGATTCCTCCCTCCTCTGCCTGTGGGGATATGAAATCCACATGTATCATCTTAGAGTCATTTTTATCCTACACAAAATAGGGTTCTTCTTCTCCTTTAAATTAATAGACAAGTCTAAAATTAACCAAGTAACATTCAGTATTTTTAACAGTAAAAGCTGATCATCTTCCCAACCTCAGTGACTTCTAGTTACAGAAACCTCCTGTGAAGTCATGCTCTAAACCTGTAGATTTTCCACTTTCATAGAATCATGAAATCATTTTGGTTGAAAAAGACCCTCAAGATCATCAAGTCCAACCTGTCTTGAAGAATGTTTTACCTTTTGTTCTATTTGATTGAAGTAAGGAAGGGCCCCCCATACATGCCATGAGCTAGGACACAGTTCATTGCTGAAATATTTTCTTATTTGTGTGTGCTGGTTTGACTGAAAGCAAGTTAATTTTCTTTATGCAGTTAGAAACCTTTATTTTTCATAGCTAGCATGGTCATTGCTTGGATTTATTTTGAGAACAGGAAGATAAAATCCCAGGGCACAGTTCATGTTTTTAATTGCTCTGGTCTGAGACCTAAGGCCTGTGAGCTCTGCCCACAGGTGTGAAGCATCGAGGAAGGGGGACATAGATGGGGTAGACCTTGACTGACATCCAGACTAATCAATAAGAATATTCCATGTAATTAGCATCATGCTTCATATTTAAGGAGAGTTGGGATCTTCCGTTTAGTTTTTTTCGGGTTAAACCATGACAACATGTGAATAGGTACTTAACTCATTGAAGAACAGCACCTAAGTCCTATTGTTTATTCTCTGCTGTGTTTATATTTCTTCTGATAATCTTACTCCAAGGCTACTTGGAGTCCTGCTGACCTTCCTTGGCCAGCATTAGCACAAGAGTAATAATAATGTCATGCTAATAGGAAATAGCAGTCTTGGAACCACCCATGGTGGAAACTCAGCAGGACTTTCACTGGAGCAAAGAGGAGTCGTACAAAAAGAGACACTGTCTCATTTGCATGCCAAGAGATTATTCCCTTCTGGCTCCACCACCACCGCTTTGGCAATTCACCGGCAGTGGAGCAGGATGAGCTCTGCAGACAGCGCGGCTGACTCAAAATGAGCGTAAGATTTTCTTTGTTACTGTTTGACTCCATCCTGTGAGCCCTTCTCTTTCCTCCCTCCTACCTTTTAATCAGACTGCTGTCTTCTCTGGCCCACAGCACACAAAGACGGGATCCTCCAAAGACAAGTGCTGTGCTCTTTTCCCTCTCGTTCTCTCTCTGCCACTTAGCACAGTGCTTCTCTGTCAGACACTATTGCTCCCAGATTAAAACAATATATGACAAAATGATACCCGCTAACTATTGACACTGGCAATTATCTAAGAATTAAACGGGCTGTGTGTTTTGGACGAGCTTCAAAGGCTTGTGGGATTCCCACACATGCTCAGAAAGCTGTGGGGTCCTTTTTAGTTCTCAGACATATGGCCACTTCCAAGCCTGCTATTTCCTATTAACATGAAACTATTATTACCCACTTACTAAACGCTTCCTGTCACTATCCAGCCAGGAAAGAGACCGTCCAAGATAACAGCATCAGAAACCCCAAGAAAAGGGGCTGGCAGATGGGTCTGTTTCCTAAGGAGCCGTGTCCAGCAAGATTTATCTGATTTTCCGTTCCCCTGACGGTGGGTGTGGTTGAAAGGGTGATGTAATTTCTATCAGCACTGGCTGCTGAGCTCGGCATCTGTCATAACAAGTGTGTGAACTTCTTGCACTGGCCCAAGGTATTGCACATGCCATGGGAAAAGTTCCTCCTCATTCACAGGAAAGTCTTAAACCTGCCACAATCCTCAGCCTCCCTCTTGGCTCTTGCTTAGTGAATTATTTTGCAGTGCTAATTCTGAATGCACTTAGACCACTGCACTGGTTTTGGTGGAGGAAAAAAAGCTTCTAAGAATTTTCTTTCCAATAACTTTTTGAGACGCGAAGGGCTATATAGGTGTTTTAATATGATGTCCCTCACTTCAGACATTTAACATCTCAGAGACATTTTAACAAGCAGTGTCGAAGTTGACAAAAATGTTATTCCAATTTTCAGCAGAGGCTAACCTGAAACCTGGATTTTCTGCTGTATTCAGATTTGTAAGTCTCATGAAACTAACGTGTGAGGCCAGTTAAGGATAAAGATCTCCATTGTATCAATTTTGAAGCAGACAGCCCTTTGTGTTTCTATGCTTTTGTACAGAAAATACATATCTTAGCCATTTTAATGTCTTCCTTATTAAAAGTGGGCATTTAGATGCCTGCTATTAGAAAGTCTGGTCCTTAAGGACTTGTCGAAGAACATGATGAGACCATACAACAAAAGCAAGTCTAGAAAGTGATCCTCCAGCTTTTTCTCACAAGGAAGCCTCATGACTTAAAATAAAAGGAAGTAGTTTGTTTTTTGTTTTTTGGGTTTTTTTTAAATTTTTATATTTTTTTTAGGGAAAAGAAAATATTCTTAGAGGGTTTTGGGGTTCAGGGGGAGCTGGGACAGATCTACATACACAGCAGGGGTGCTGATTGTGAGCTTGGAGAAGGACCTGCTCTGGTTTTGATTGAGGCCCCTCATTATGGTTTCAGTAGTCCACACCAAGTCTTTATGCCCAAAGGCTGCTTGTGGCCAGGCTCCCCAGAGCACACTGTCCCAGCCTCTCCTGAACCACATGGCACGGGCCAGATCACCCCCTGTGCTCCTGCTGTGGAAACAGACAACACCAAGCCAAAAAACATAACTTTGCCCTCAATGACACTGAGCACATCCCTTCCCAGAGGTCAAGAGCCTCCCTCAAACAGAAGCCTGGGACCATAAAACAAACACAGAGGCTCAGCTGCTGATGGCCCTTCTGTTATTCTGTGCTTCTATTCTTGGTCTTGTCTTCCCCCACATGGACTGTGGGGATTAACCTAGATTTTATCATGGAGATCCAAAGCATGGTGTTTACTGAACCTCTCTCAGGTCACAGTGTCTCGGTGGTATAAAAATAAAATACAGCCTACTGAAGTGGGGAGAAAGAGAGAAGACAGAAATGTCGTCACCGTCTATACAGAGAGTTTAAACACTGGTCAAAATTATCTGTTTAATATCTCAGCCTCCGTGCAGACATGCAGCCTGGTCCTGAGGTTAAGCAGCCAATGCATGATGTAACCTTGGTACTACTGATTCTATTATAGGAAGGCCTTCAGTCTAGGTGACATCAGGCTTTGCTCATGACACAAAGTGGGTATATGTGTAGCAGGAGATGGTCTTCTTTGTATTCTCATCTCATCCTCAGCCTCCCAGGAAAAGCAGCAGAGATATGAGGAGGACTTGAAACTCAGCTGAACCCAAGTCAGTTGAGGAGTAGTGGCTAACACTTCCAGAACTTGTACCCATATCAATACAGAATCACAGTCGTTTTGATTGGAAAAGACCTTTAAGACCATTGAGTCCAACTGCTAACCCAACACCTAACAAACTGAGGCAAAAAATCCTGAAAGAGCTTTTGGGAACCAGGCCACTGCCCACCCTGCCTTCACCTGCTGCTCTCTGGGTCATCTACCAGCACTGCCACTAGCCCACATATCTAATTACAAGGCAGGAACTGATTTGGGTGGGAAGATCCCTCTTGCCATTTATTCAGCAGTTACTCATTTGAGTGGCACTTGTCTTTGGTCTATGTGACCTATACCAAAACTTCTTTCTTCCTAGGTGGGCTTGAAATGTAAAGGGACACATTTGCAAAGGGTATTTTAGCTACATGATGGCTGAAATCCAACAGATGTTGCTTTGAAATTGTACCCAGTTGTATATATGCTTTACTGCTCTCACAATATATACCTCCACATGCAGAACAGATCATCCAAACTAATACAAATTGTCATTAAAAGTGTTATTATAATTTTAAAAATCAAGTTTTTATAGGGGAAAAAAAAAAAAGTTTAGATGTTTTCTATGAAAAATCCAGCTGAAAAAAATCACATTTAAAAAATATGAAATGTTCATTGCTTTAACCCCACAATAACTTGAGGAGAAATCACAAATAGTAGCAATCACATCCAAGTCAAAACAGAATTGACTTTCACAAGGTTAGTAAATATGAACGCATTTAGTGTGTTCAGTCAAACACTGTTTAGTGAACCTCATTGTACCAGAACTCAGTAGTAACTTACTAATAAGAAGTTGCTACCCTCTTCTACTGCTCTTCTACTGGTTGACACAGCAAAAATTTCTGCTTTGTAAAAACTCTTTTAATTATTTTAATAAGATCACAATATCACAGAGTCTTTAAGCAAGGCAGGGACTGTTGGAGATGACCTTGTCCAATCTTACTGTTCAAACCAGCCACAGCTACAGCAGATTGCTCAGAACAAGGTCCATCCTAGTTTTGGGTATCTGCAAGGATGGAGACTCCACAGCTTCTTTTTCCTTATGTACAAATAGAATTTTGTGGTTTTAAACATTTTAAATGGTTTCACACTCTTGTGTACATGGGAAATCATGCGTTAGTTTTTCTTCCTTGGAACGTGGTTCCTGCATTTGAGTTTGTACTTGCTGGTGAAAAAGCAGTGAGATGACAGAATGGGCATCTGATTCCTACTTCAAGTATCTATGTATGATTAAGACTGAGGAAAAAGGGGTTGAACTAAAGCCTGCTGAATTTTATGGAAGTATTTCAAAGGGATCTGGAGGAAATTCTCAATCTTTAAGTGGTTTTGTGTGTTTATACTTGGAGACAAGTATATTGCTCACTCTAGGCAATGAAATCATAATGTTCCATTAGCCATCTGATAAACGTTACTCATAACGATATCGTATAGAAAGAACTCCACCCACTTCTTCTTAATATAAACAGTACAGTAATACAGATCCTTTTTCTGTCTTGTAAAGGAACAAAATATTGGAGGACACCTCCTAAGCCTTTGAGACTGTTGTAGATGGGGTCATGTTATTAACTCCTTCATAAGTCAATTAAGTGTCGTCTCTATATCCTGAAGAGTATGGAAGGTGAAGTTACCTTTAATGATATATGAGGTGCTGTGGGAGACCTGAAATATTAATATGTGGATCACAGATATAGCACCAGACCTGTGGAAGGCCAGTACCAATCAGGATTAGAAACTGAGCTAGAAGATATTATTAACTAAACTACAATATATATGTATGTTAATCCAAATACTGAATCCCACCCCTGTGGTGCAACATTTTGTTTGTTTGTTTTCTTAAAGCAAGCTTAAAGAATCCCTCTGATTGAAGAAATGTGTGATAGCTGGTACTGTAGGTAATCGAGGTTTTTTTTTTTAATTAAATGGATATATGCAATGTGTAAAGCAAGAGAGATAAGTTTAGGTGTTTATGTGCATGAAAGCATCTAATGATCCACTCGGCTTCTCTATATTGTGCTTTTTCTTCACTTAGTTATGTTTTACAGCCTTTCAATCTTTATCTTTAGTGACATCCATCTATCCCAATGGTACCTGTCAAATGCCAGGATATGAAGCTTGGACTGAGCTGATTAGCCACTGTTGAAGTAAAAAATAGTTGTCTCCTCCTAAGCTTTCCTGAACTCCCTCAGAGCCTTTACATTTTTTTTTGATTCTTCATGAAAAGGTGGTTGTTTAATCTCACTATGTTTTTCTTGTTTTTATTCATCTGGTTTTATATGGATTTAAAATGCAGCTCTGCTGTTGAAATAAGACTGAGTATGAAAACCCACAAACCCAATTACCTGGAAATGGCCCAAGCCTGTTCCAGTCTATTACAATCTATTGGGAGACAAGTGCTGGCAAGTTTATTCGAGATACATCATCAAATTAATGGCCATCAGAGGCCTTTTCTTGAAGCAAAAGGGGAGGGGGTGAAAGTTATAGATGCAGACAGAACATAAATATTATAACTATGGCAGAAAACAAACCACCATTTGTTGTTAGTTATCGTCTTTCAGCTTGGAAGTGACAAAAAAACAAACAAAAGAAATTTGTTATGTACATTGAGGTTGGAGAAGTGTAGGAACCATGCAGCTTTTGAGAACATTCAAGGAAATGGGCTTTTGCCAAGCATACTACTGCTATAAATCTGTATTTCTGCCTGCTGTTTGCTTGTTATACTCAAGATTTTGTTGACAGAGTTGGGAAATTCAGGGAGATGAGTGACAGATTTTTTTGTTTTAGGTAATAATAATGATCTTTTTTTCTCTTTCCTTAAAGTCATTGAAGGGTGAAACCATCCCCAAACTGAAAGGGTGGGACTCAAGAGGAAGTAAACAGACTCCCACTACCTCAGACAAGGCGCCAGGAAAGTTATATCCAGTAGCCTTAGTGTTGGAGAGTGAAATATTTCTCACCTAACTTCAGCCACCTAGAATTGAAACTTCCCCAACAGATAATCCTCAGTCACCTCCGGAAGATACTTCATTATTTATGTATCTACCAAAATCATGTTGTTCTTCAGAGGTACTTGTGTTCCTTCATTGGCAAAATGGGAGTCTACATGCCTAGTTTAGGTTACAGAAAAGTTTGGTGATCAAAGTTAGGCAAGGAGAATCTCATCTTAGCCAAGTGGCAAGCAGCACTTACATGGGTGCTTTTGAAAGGTCTCTTCGTAAAGCAGAGCTCAGCTTTGCTGTCCTCAGTCAAATAGTCAGGTTTGATAACCCCTTCCATCACCATGTGTGAAGACTCTTACCATTCCATAAGAATATCTTATGCTGTGAACAGTCCCCTCCAACCTAATGAGGTTGCCACTTTACAGGACTAAGCTGCTTTCAGACACAACACAAATGTTTATTTACTCAGGGTAAGATAAGTCTGTATCAAAGATCCTGTACCTACCCCTTGCCTTTCCGTAAATGTAGAGCACTTTGCAACTCTGCATCCTCTGGGAACAGCTGAACGGCAGCACGTTCAGTGTGGCTTAGTTCATCTTCAGTGCCTACAAGTGAGTGAGTTCGCCACACGCCTGCTGCTGTTAGCTGAGATCAAGGGTGAGACCTTTAAGTGACAGTGGCTGTCTCAGATGTCCTGGAACCTCTACATTTGGGCAACTGAATCATACTGCTAGACAATAAAGCTAATATGTCTCAAGGAGCAATTCATCGCAACATCATCTACAGTGATCACATTAATCTCTTTCCTAACTCCACTAGTGCATTAAGAAGAGATCAATTGAGCCATGCAGAAAGAGATGTTTCATGAGATTTTAGATGCCCTGTGATACTTCGAACTTGCTCAGAGAGCTGATAGATATGACACAGGACCTTCAAGGCAACCATACCATTCTGGAGGAACACCTAAAGACCATTTTGGTTTGAACCTTATGGAGAGTTTTAAATGGCATCAGAGTCCCATTTGTGAACCACTGATTAGAGATATAGATCTCCACGACTTATAACTGAACTGAGACATCTATGTCTTATGAAGATGCATGTACTGCAGACTAAAGATATCTGTACTGTATGGTAAAATACAGAAGCGCGTCCATAGGCATCTGATGCCATTTTACATGCTCTTAGTTTTCTACCTCACAGGTAGATGTGACACAGAGTCTACAGAAGATTCATGTTGTTTTGCAGCAAGAGATTCTACAGTGAATAAATGACGCTAAAAAGTTACAATTACGTGAATGAAATACACTCATAAGGTGTATTCAACTAGACATTAATAACAGCTTTAAAGTCTAGGCTTTAAGCCAAACCAGTTTCCCTGTGTAATTTAAGGTAACTGTGTTTCAACAACCTGGAAAATTAAGATTCAAATTTGCAACAGAAAGAGAGATTTGGGGAACAGGAAAATGACTACTGGTCCTACAAATTATTGCACAAGACAAAAAAAAACAAACCCTCAAATGAGTGACTTTTTGTTTAGTTAAAGAGACATTGGGAAGGGAGTGGTGGAAATATCTCCTGTGTAACAGCACTGAAGAAACAGAAGTTCTGGGGAGGTTCACAGAGACAGTATTGGCCAAGTTTGTGAGGCCACTGATCAAAAAATCACATCCTATTGATCTTGCCATTTAATTTTACTGACGAAGAGAGGTGCATAATAAATACAAATCTTGTATCATTTGAGGTCATCTGTGAGGGAAAAAGTTCATAAAAATGTTTTCTCCATATTTTGAAAAATGAAACAGGTTTAGTTCAGCTTTAATAATGGAGACAGGGCTCTTAAATCTTCTGAACTACTTTGAGGAGGTCTAGTGCTAAATTACAAAGAAGCACTCTGAAGCAGAAGGAAGCAAGTTAAAGGAGAAGATAATTCATCTGCTTTGAATACATTCACTCCAAAACTGAGTAATAAAGTCAAGAATTGACCCTTGTGTCACCAAACAATACTCTGTACATTTAGAGCAATTCCACTGAAGTTACTGGCAAAAAAAAGAAAAAAATAGTTTTACCCTCCAAGACCAGAATTGACCATTTTCTTGCAGGAACCTAGTCTAGAAAAGTCTTGGAATATTCAGGTCTGATTGGAATTAGTTGCAGGTTACAACGGATAAAGAAAAACAATAAGTGAAGCTCTGGATGAGGAAGGGAGGTGCCTAAATTCACACCCAAAAAAACAACCAACCAAACAAAAAATATCACATACAGAACAGTGTATTTCTACCAGAGCACTGGACAGGCACTCTCTGTAAGAAATTTGCTGTTTTCTTGGTAGGCAGGGTTGACTGACAATCCCTAAGGAAATGCTGATTTAGGGAGATGCCAAGATCCCAAGGAAGACATTTTTTAAGAGGAGCTAAAGTCATGAGTCTGGTTAGATGGAGAAAGAAACACCAAGCGGAGAAGTTGATAAAGGGATCATCCTGGAAGTGGAAAATGAAACCTGTACGAATGTTATTCTATGCCAGAGAGTTCTATACATTTAGCTGCTTGATTATGGCTATGTGAATCAAGGATCATGTTTCTCACTACATGCACATTAACTTCAGTCACTCTAGCAGAGCATTTGACCTGGATGGAGTGGTAGGTTCCTTGAGATCATGGCTGCTGTGCTTTCTAGGTTCATGCAAGGGAGATGCAGCCTGGCTCACTGATCTGTAAAATACTTTTGAAATCCCAGAGAACAAAATGAGCCATGGAAGTGTCAATCATCTTCACTGAACATATGAGCAAGCAGGTATGAAGTTGGGAATTTTTGGAAACTCATTCACAGCTGAAGCCTGATGCCTGCTATTTGGATAGAAAGTCAAATGATTTGTCCTGCTTTTACATGGAAGTAGAATTGACGCTAGCTGACTTTGGCCAATACACATGCTCTTTTTTACATGCTATCCTTGGCCTCTCATATGCAATATTAGCAGTTTAGTTTCCTGTACTGATTCTTCAAGTCAAGTGGCTAAAAATTATTAGCACCAAATGACTGATACAAATGTCAGTGAATCAGTAACTTCCTTGTGGCACTAATACGCTGTGGCACTAATACATTAATGAGCAAATAGTTTCTTTAAAACCAGTGCAAAATCTCTTCCCCTGCCCCACTTTTCTTTTAATAATATGGAAAGTTTCAAGCCTGTGTTCCCAAATTGCACCCTGGTGAAATGCCAGGTTCTGGTTTCACCATGCATATGATTCTCATTTAAGAGACACATTCTTAGATGAATCAACGTCAAAGGCTCATTTAAACAGAGCAATTCTGCAATGAGCTAATAACTCGTGCACAACAAGGTATTTCGTTTGTTAGCTCTAAACAAATTATGAATGTTAAATAAACATCTTCTTGTTGCTTAAACTAGTCAAAGGGAGAGGAAGGACCCGGCTGCTTTTAATGAAAATGTTGTGTAAAATGAGAGAGTCACAGATGGCAAGGTTTATATTTTATTTTCTAAAGGGTGACTTTAATTTTTATTGAAGCTTGGTTATTTCTTTTCTTATTTGATTTCCCTAAAGCAATGTTCCAGCAAACATAGTTTTCCCAGTTTGGATACTTAGACAGCAAAGAGCTGAAATTCTCATCTGGAAGAGTTTTTCAGTCTTTCGTATAAGATGTGATCCAGTGCCCATCAAAGTCAATAGGTTTCTTTCTACCGATTCCAATAGGCTTTAGATGAAGTCTATGGGGTTTGAGCTAAAGCCCAGTAAAATCACAGAAAAGTCTTCTTGACCTTAAGAGAAGGTGGTTGAGATTACTGCATCCTGCCCCACTTGCAAAGCAGTGGACCTTTTCTGAAGAGGTTTCCCCCCAAAATAAAATATTCTACTTACTTGGAAATTGTGTTTAAAACTTTTCAGATTTTTAATTCTGTGGAAAGAAAAAGAAGGTATAGTTTTGGTGTGAAGTTGTGTGGATTTTAAAATTTATTACCTTTTTTATTAATCCGTTGATAACAAAAGAGGGAAGAAATGAAAGAAAACACTGGAAAATTATTCTTTTTTTAGTTCCTTGTCAAAAAAAAAAAAAAAAAAAAACACAACAAAATCACTGAACTAAAGTACTGTATTCCATAGTTCCTTATATTATTCACGACTAATTTTCAGCAAGAGAGGAAAAGGAAGCACATCAAGGGTATAAAGAGTAAAAGAAAATGATGATTTTTACTTCAGGCACCAGAGTTCTTTTTCGAATGGTAAACTGAGAGCTAGCAAAGCTCTAGTACTGCCATTTGAAATCTGTGTTGTTTTTCCAAAGTTACACCTCTTTACTTGATCATTAGGTGTAATATTAATGAAAGATAATAGAGAAGCACATGTTAAGAACTGTAAATGTAATTACTGAAATATTTCAAATTAAAGTTGGAAAATGTTGTAGGAAAATTCCTGAGGCACCATACAAATTTATCTACATTCTGTTTCTCTCTTTTGAAAAGGGAAAAAAAAATAAGTCAAAAAGATAAATATTTTCACCTTTGGTCAAACAAGTGTTTTTCATTTCAAACAATAAACTCATGATTGACAGTGTTTTTCAAGTTGATTGAAATGTTACTTCAAAGCTTTTTCAAACCCTAACATAAACTTTTTTTGTGCTCCAAAAAATAATTTAAAGAGGTATTTATAACTTTGTTTTTAAGTTAAAAAAAAAAAATAATTATTACCATAGGATTTAAATACTAGTTTCTGCTTAGCACCTCTAAGGTATAAACAGTGACTGGATATGACATTTAAACCTGGTCTATAAAAATGAATTTAAACCTTATTGTGCTGCAGGATGGATTCATCTGGCTCAGCAGAAGTAGGTCCCTGGTCCTTTAGACCTTTAGGTCCTATGTAGTGAGCTATGTACAAACCAACTGCTTTGTTTTGTGCTGTTGACTTTAAAAGCATTATTTTGTTTTCTCCACACTTGCTAGGTAACTGTACACGTTTTACCAGACCTTTGATCTCTTTGACTTGATATTGTTCTAGCTGTGAGTAGAAGGAGGTGAGAAAGGGGCTGTCTTGAAGACCACTCTACTGTTGTGATGATTCACTGGACTACTGGAAAGTATCAGTGAACACAAATTGAGATCAGAAGGGATGATTGCATTACTCTCTTTTTCAGTCCCAGGGAATACATTGGCTCTTTAAGTAAAGGAAAAGAATCACATAGTTCTACTGCAGGAAGCATACATCCACTCCACTAGATCAAATATGAGAAGATTTCTCAGTTGCAGCACAAAAGAATGTCCAAAATAAGCTCTAGTCTTTTGAGAGTGGGATATTTAAAGGAATAAAGTACATATATATATTATTTTTTAAGGATCAACCATTTATTTTGCATTTTTTCAGGTTCGGTTTCAAGGGACCAACAAGCAACAAGTGGTGTTTAGAAAACTACTTGCAGTTTCTCTGTGAGAAAAATGTCAGTAAAAAGCAAATGCGAATACAAACAACAAAGTAATTAAGCTGAAATATAGGAAGATTTTATTCAATCTAAAAAAGAAAATGTTCTTCAAGAATGAAACATTCAATTTTGCTGCAAGAAGTCTTTCTTTTGAGACACTAGAAGACAAAAAGCAAAAAGAGAGAAAACATGTTGGATACATATGGAAATAGCTTAAGTAAAAAACACAGACACTTCTATTGACGTATACACTATTGTTCTTTTACAGCTTATTTAATGGTCCCAAAAGAGATGGACGAGGTCTTGCTGTGCTGTAGCCCAGATCCTTGGTATCGGGCAAAGAAATCTCACCCAGAAGCAGAGCACTAGTAGCTGAAAGCAAGATGTCCCTGGGCATCAGCAAGCAGAAAGAGTGAGCAATGGGACACCCAAAGGCAATGCCTACCCTTAAAGGTTCAGCAATAAAAAATGCATATCCTCCATTTCGTTCACATGAAAGTTCACCAAGACAATCTGGAAGCTGATGTGAACAAAACTGAGGCTCTTTGTTTGAGCCTTAGTAGCTTGTCTGGGCTTTATTTTCTCTTTCATTATTTATGGCTTTGGGTAACCTAGGGACAAATGAGCGTAGGAGCATGAAGGGCACTTCCCCAGCTCTCTGCTTCTGATTGTTCAGAGGTGCCACTCCCAGTGGTATTAATCAGTGCAAGACCATCAGAGCTTGGCTCTGGCTCCAAGTGAAGCAAGACCCTGCTCTGTTGCCTGGAAAACATCTGCTGGGGTGGAGAGAAGGAACAACAAACACAGGAGAGAGGAGGGAGAACAGGGACAAGGAGGATGGTCAGTCGATAAAAAGCTACAGACCTTTCAAGGTCTGATCCAAAGCCCACGCTAAGTCAGTGACTCCCACAACTGAGGTCAAAAGGCTTTGGATCAGACTCAAAAAGGCTGTTTTAATCTTTGCAAAGCTAGAACTTTCAACCCGTGGCTTGCAAACCCATGATGGGTTACAGTCTGGAAAAGTCAGCTAACAAATTCTAGAAGAAGCCTCAAAAAGAGGTTTAAGTTCACTGAAGGATGAGGTAGGCTGATTCCACATGAAAACCTTGAGTGATCTGTAAACAGAAAAGGTAGATCACCATCAGAGAGCATTTCACTCTTTTTTCTCAGCATCACTCCTGTGCTCTGTTACCACTGGGAGCTTCCTTAAAATCTGCCTCCTCAGGTGGACAGTAGAAGAAGCTAGTAAAGACTTATCCATAGAAAAATAAATTATATCTAGAAATTTGGATACAATTAATTTTCATGAGCTGAAGAAATTACACTGATGCCTATTCTCAGCTCACTCAGCCTGCATAATCCTGACATTTTCTGATAGAAACTTACCCGGATTTATTTGCCAAAAATCTTTGGAAGGAAACTAATGGGGAAGTTACAAACCACTCAAACCCCATAGATCTTTGTTCTTTTGGCTTTCTTACAGATATTGCCAGATGGCAAAAAAAAATTGAGTTTGAGAATCAAAATTTCCCATACAATTAAGAGTGCTGGTGAATGGCATAAAGTTGCTACTACAGGACTTCACTATAACAGACATGTTATTGTATCAGGAATCTCCTGGCACTAATGTTGTTTGTGTCTCATCTATGCAATCTGTAATGCTTATTTGCTCTTCTTGCAATATTTTTTGAATCCTTCGATCAACTGCTATCAACTTTGATAGAAGGCAGGGACCTTTAGGGTTCCTAAAGTTACCATGGAACAGTGTGGTTAGGAAAGTGAAAAAAATTCCATTAATATCTTACCAAAAGAAAATCTGAACTTGCCATATATTAAGCACTAAGAGATCTACAGAGGCAGAAGGTAATATAAAATCTCTAATTTCAGATTTCTTTTAATCTGAACTCACAATTTAGTAGACACAGAAGACTCCAACTATGAGCACTTGTGCTGTTTCATCTGTTTCATCACTCAGGACTTATTAACTCTCTGGTTAGCAATATAATTCTACTTTTTCCTTTCCTCGTTTCTCTTGACAAATATTGTTAGGCTCTGAATGTTTGTGTTTGATCACTCTCTCCCTTTTCCTTTTCCAGAATCTCCTTGAATACCAGGTCTTTGAACAGCCCTTCATGAAGCAATTGCCCATGTACTTTGGATTACTCTGTTCCAGATAGGTTGGAGCCAGCTTTGCATTAAACCAAGTACCTTTTAGGATTCCACCCAACAGCTCTGTACTTCTGGAAAGCTATTTATTGTCAGAAGCCCAGGGACTGTGATCACTCTGTGATTCAAGTTTTCTTATACACTTTTGTGAAGAATCATGCTGTCCATGATCCAAAAGAGGTTACTGTGCTGATGGACATTTGGTTGGAGCCAATTCACTTAACCTACCTTCATACTATGTTGAATCCAAGCAGAACAGCATCACTGATTCTCACATGACCAGGCCCTAAACAGCCTCTTAGGTTGTTTATGTTTCTGTTAAAAATTAAAATCAAATGAATGTTTTTTGAAAAAACATTTTCAGGAAAACATTTCCACTTTTAACTAGAAACAGGTTTTCCTGTTCTTAACAACAGATTGTGGTTTTCAAAAGCTGAAACTTTTTCAATATTGAGATTTTTTTTTCCTTTTTCTTTAATAAAATAATAACAAAAAAAATCCTAAAAAGACAACTATGTCCAAATAGGATCAGTCCAGAGGTCTAGCTCCATGTTTCGTGACGAACAGTGGATACCCATTAAACCATGTAATTGATGAAGTTTAAAGTAGTCTACCTGCTGAGACAAGAATGCCTCACCACTTCAGACCACTACAAGTGGACTGAAAAGTGTGTTAGAAAATGGTCTATAAGGACCAGAAGAAGCAGAGAAACTAGATGGGAGGTAGACCCCTTGTCCAGAGTTTCCACATATATTAATAGACCTCTACCTGCTGTAGTTAACTAAGCTGAAGCAACAAGCATCACGGGACTGAAATACCTTTTTCTCAGTCTTCCCATTGGCATTAGCTTTGGAAAACAATCAGACCAACACACAGGGAGGTAACATACCAGAAGTCATCCCTTATGCTAATAGGGGACTAAGTTTTCTTCAAGCAGTCCAACCCACCATCAGTAGCACAAGATAAATCTGCTTTCCAGTGCTTTTTGGCTTTTCCCTCTCCAACCACAGTGGCTGGATAGATGGCTGAATGACTTACTCTTTATCCCTGAAAATAAAAATAAATCTTCTATATGTGTGTGTGCATGTAATCTTTGTTTTATGACCCTGCCTGAAGGCTAGGTCTGTCAAGCTTGAAGTGCTTAAGAAAATCATTTCTAGGATTTGAAGCCACCCTACTCCTGTTCACGGAGGTGTTGCAGACAGCAGTTCTGATCTCATATTTTACTTGGGACGGATTACATGTGGTATGAGTTCAATAAGAAACAGCATATGAGTTCAGCAGTGTAGTATTTTATGTGGCTGACATTAGGCTCCTGTTTAGTTCATAAGACAGTCTCTTTGTTGAGGGTGAATTGTGATCTTTGCCCCCTCTTAGTGATACCTCTTGAGCATCACTGGGTATAAATGTCACTGCTCAAAAAGGACAGCACAAGGATTAAACTCTTTCCCTTCCCAGTGACTGCCATATGCATTCTGCTTATCACTTTTTCTTGAAAGACCAAGAAATGAAGTCTCCATGGCGCACAGACACATAGTGCACTGCTAATGCAGGGTCACCATTAGGGTCCTATGTTCATAAAGTCCCTTTTTGCCCAGCCCAGCTAAACATATTCTCCCATCATTTTACCACATCTGCAACAATGGCCTGGGCAGCCTCTTTTTCAAGGCACTGAACATACCTTTCTTTGACTTTTCTATGGGTAGAAGCTATGTATGGGCAGTTGCTGGAGCCTGGTGTGAAGGCAAGGTTTATGGATCCTTTACGTACTCCAAGGTTTCCTGTGATAGAGCTCAGACTGGGCGCTATCTACTGCTCCTGGGGAGGATGTGGAAGATATGGAGAAACACATGACAGTAGACAAGTCATTACAAGGATGTTTTTAAAGCTACCTGCATAGTATTGAACTCCCAAGGTTGGATGCCAACAGTGTGAGGACTTAGCTCTCCTACATGCGAGTACAAACAAGCTGTAAGGCCTATTGTTTTATTGGTAGGACTGGGGAAAAGGATGGACTCAAAAGACCTGTTTTCCCACATGCTGCAGGTCTCTGTGACACTGTACTTCACCCATAGTGCACTAAGGGGACCTGTGACATCTGTGTCTCACAATTGTATCTTGAGCTACATTAAAAGGAGCATGGCCAGCAGGTCAAGGGAGGTGATTCTGCACCTCTGCTCTGCTCTGGTGAGACCCCCTGGCAATGCTGGTCCAGCTCTGGGTCCTCAGCACAGGACAGACATGGACCTGTTGGAGAGGGGCCAGAGTAGCCACAGAAATTATCCGAGGCTGGAACAGCTCTGCTGGGGACAGGCTGAGGGAGTTGGGGTGTTCAGATGGAGAAGAGAAGCTACGGGGAGACCTAATAGTGGCCTTTCTGTGGTTGAAAGGGGCCAATAAGAAAGATGTAGACAGACTTTTGAGCAGGGCCTGTTGTGTTGGGACAAGGGGTGATAGTTTTAAACTAAAGGAGAGGAGATTCAGGCTGGACATGAGGAAGAAATTGTTGTCCCTGAGGGTGGTGAGAGCCTGGCCCAGGTTGGCCAGAGAGGTGGTGGATGAACCATCCCTGGAGACATCCCAGGCCAGGCTGGACGAGGGTCTGAGCAACCTGGGCTGGTGAAGATGTCCCTGCTCATGGAAGGGTGGCACTGGATGAGCTTTGACCTCCCTTCCAGCCCAAACTCTTCTATGATTCTAAGTTACATGAATGCAGATGCTCAGATACAACAGCTCCTCTTGGAGCTCCTGAATTTCCTAACCATGCCTGGTGTGAGAATTATGACAAGTCTTCCTTTATACCTCATTGTTTTCTGATTCACAGGTGGTCAAAAACTCTTGATTTGATCTCTTATGTCTCCCTTACTCAGTCTGGACAGCAAAAGACAAATATATAGTCTGGTTAGGAACATAGGTGTAAGATAGCAACAGAGAGAAGGAAAACAAAAGTGAAACACAAACTGAATATGTATTTTACAGGACTGTTGTCTGGGTGATTTCAATATCCCTTTTTCTATAATTCTTTCAGTTTTTTTCTAGCTGTAGAAAGAGGGCTCCAGTGTGCCACCCCAAATTTCAAATGACCCCGTAAGACCACAGGGCTTCCTTTCTGGTTTACATTACCTCTGATTCTGTGCAGTTAGGTATGGCACACAGATGAAACTGTCCTGGATGGCTCTAGTTGGAGTCAAGAATGCTGGACACTTAGCAGCAATTTCCCATCCCTATTTCACACCTAATCAGCCCAGGGGTGCATGTGAATGTGAGCTATGTAAATGTTGTTGATGGCACTTTGCTTTTCCAGCTGCAAACAGCCTGGCTGCTACTCCTTGAGCTAAGAGCAAAGTGGTGTGGTGTTTAGGATTGATCCCTTATCCTTGACCTTCAATATTCTTTTTCCCTCATGCTGGCATGAGAGGTTGACTTTCCTACGTCTACTCCCATGGTGATATATAGTTCTTTAAAGGATAAAACTTAGCTTTAAATACACATTGTGTAAGAGATCACCTTCAGTACTTGCCTCATCAGAGAACGGTCTTTTGCCTACAGGTAGATGGGAGATGTGAGTTGGGTCCATGAAAATTTGTTCTATAAGGTACTATGAATAACTTAAGGAAAAAAAAAAATAAAAAAGGAGAGTTTGGAAAATTCACGTTGAATCCAGCTTAGCAAAATAGTGTGGGATAGTAGAGAGCAAGAAAGGATTGTAATTTGAGATGTAATTTTATTGACACCAGCGGCTAATGGGTTTAGAGTGTTAGCTTCTGTGGATGCTTATTGTCCTTTACAAGCTATTGAAGGAGGCTGCTTCTAACAAACCTAAGATATTTCTGGAACCTAAACAGCACACAAGTTACACAGATTTGAAAAGTTGCAAAAAAACCCAGATATTATGATCAAGTAGATGCTTGAACTCCACTCTCAGTATGGTACCTGTAAAAGTAAGAGTCAGTCTGGGATTGCTGGATTTCTTCAGTTTTAGAATGGCATTGGTACTTTTCTCTACCAAATGCATGTAGAATCAGTCCCACCAAGCAAATGTTGAAAACGTGATGATTAAAAAAAAAAAAAAAAACAACCAAAAAATCAAAAAAGAGTACCACAGCTAAAAGGTTTCAGCTACTGGATGCTGTGGGAATACAAGTTTTCTGAGCCATTGACAAGTTTCAGAAAAGCTGCTTGAATTTTTAAGGCATATTCCCCTAAAAGAGATGTTCAGCATGTTTCTACTCTCTGTTAGTCTGCTACTTTTCTGCATTCTTCTTTAGTTTTGTTGGCAGGTTGTACCAGGCATTATTTTTCAAAGATGTCTTCTGGCTTCTCTATTTGAAAAGAAATCACTCTTCTGTCATAACACACAACCTTTCCTTCCTCTGTTGACTAATATTGTTGGAGAAAATGGGGTATTTTTGTTCAGTGAATAAGCTTAAATAGTACCACAGGACTCCTCCTTGTATTCTATGTAATACCTCACTTGCAGAAATTTCACAGTAGCTGATGTGCACCTCTGAAAGGCTGAAGATCCTTTTTTGTCTTCCAGTTGAAAATGTATAAACCAAAAAGGCAATCTTCTCTAAATTTTAATTTTAAAATAAAGTGTTCTACGTCTGTTGCTACTGATAATAACCTCAGATCTTTCAGTCCCAACAGTGTATCTTCCCCAGACATGAGTGGTGTTCTCTCTTTTTCTAGGTGGCTCTTAAGCAGATCGACCAGTTCTGTCTCTGTTCCTCCTTCACCTCTTTATAAGTTCATGTTCAACTCTGAGGGGCAGGAAGCCAACACCTGGCTGCAGTCTCAGGCTAGTTTAATTTGGCAGAAGCAGACAGGCCATACCAAGAGGTAATACCAACTTTAAACTATTTTCACACACAGAATGCTCTGGCTTGTGTAAATGATGCATCTCAAAACCTGTCTTGGAGTACTTTTCTGCAGCTCTCTGATGATGAAGTAAACAAGGAGGATAGTGCTAGTTCGACATATTGGCTTTCAACTCTTTCTGAACTGTCGTTGCCTCATATGTTTTCATTTTTGGCAGGTGTTCAGGGTCTGCACAGTGAATTTAAACACACTGGCAACAGAAAAGGCACAAGATCTCCCACATTCTCAGGTGAGGCTCTAGGTTAGTCTCTCATCAAATATGGTGCCCATCCACCAAGGACTTAAGAGTCATCAAAAGAAGATGCTGCCTCCTGCAACCACTCTCTTACCCATTTTCTTATAAATCCTTCATAGGTTTGCATGACATCCGTTGACTCCCAGGGAACTGTATGCCAGTGCTTGTTTCACTCCAAAGTGACACAAAACCAATAAAAAGTGGCAAAAGTTATCAAGTCACAGCCCAGGCCTTTGAAACATTACAGAAATCAGACTAATCAAGATGAAAGTGTGTATTCTCAGCATGCATTAGTGAGCTCCAACAAAGCTAAAGATGGAGAATGATCCAAGGACTGATATATGATTTTTAAGGGAGATTTTACTTCTGTTTATGCAATTCTTTAAAATGAACTAGTTACCTTTGAGAAAGAGAATTTACATTTGATTTAGAGGTTTTTTTGGTTTTATTATTTTGTTTGTTTGTTTGTTTGTTTTTTAATAAATGGAATCTATCCAATTCCTTCACAAAGTTTGGAGTAGTAAGATGGTTATTTGTATGCAACAGTGTACGCATTTGAGTGTGCATGGATATGTAATAGATTCACAGATTTCGTGGTCCTGAAGATCCAGTATGACCTACTTTACTGATCTCTTGCTTCACACAGGTGTTACACATTATACTGAACAATAGTTATAATTTTGTATTCTGGGAGGTATTCTTAGATTGCAAGATCTCCTTTCATTCTAAATTAGGATGAGAAGATTAGTTCTTCTTTCTTTAACTAAATGGAAATGCATCTGTCTAAATGTTTTCCTTCAACATTTTTTACAAAAAATGAAATATTTCAGCATTTCTTGAAACTGGAATGTTTCACTTGGATTCACTGATCTGACCGGAAGTATTTTATATTGATTCAATAGTAATCTACTTTTTTTTTTTTTTTTTTTCTTTTTCCACTGCAGCACATTGCCATTTGGAAGCTGCAGTCCCAAACCTGCTGGTGTCATTACCACCTTTGATACAGATTTTATAGCTGTGTTGTCCTTCCTCACTGTTCTTCCTATAACTCTATAGAAGCATTGTACGATCTCCAACCTTGGCCATTTTCAAAATAGAACAGAATTTGTTCTAGCTTTACAGTTAGCCTTGAAAAGCAGACAGCCTTTGAAAAGGTGGTTGGATGAGATACAGCCAGATGTCTCTTCCAACATAAACTTTCCCATGATTCTGCAGTTAAAAGTCTGTTTAAGAGGACTGGAGTTGTATAGATTTGGTAAATCTAGATTTCAGTTTCCAGTCCCACATTTGACCTCTGTCGAGTGCTGTCATTTGTCCAGATAATTTGCTACACTGGCTCTTTCTAGTTGTACGTGTTCTGCACTTGTACTTGATGTTGCCCAAAGCTCGGATTAGCTTGACGTAAAATGGTTTCTTCTGGCCTTAAAACATATCCAGGTTCTGCATGTTAAGAGGGATGGAGCCTCATTCTCTCCCAATTTCTTTTCTGTGCTCCTCTCCCTCTCTTTGCTGCTTTCCCTTGGACGTTGCAGTTGGGTCTAGGAGAAGAACAATCCTGTAACTTCCCCTGATGCTGATGCCAAGTGTGCACCAAGGACTCTGGCAAGAATGTGGCTCAAGGATATCGAGCCAGAGGTTTCTCTCTGGAGATTTTCCCAAAGTAATTCCATCTAACAGAACAAAAGCTCCTGAAAAGTACTGCATTTCGTATAAAACAGATGTTTTAATGCCTTGCCAATGCCTAATAAATGGCAATGTATGCAAACTGTCAAGGTTGTAAACTTAATAAATTACATTTAATACTGATATAAATACAGAAAACCACACTGAAAATAGACAAGAAAAGTAACCGTGTCTTATATAAGAGCAAAAATGCTGGTATGAGATTTCACCCAGGCGCATGTGGACATGTATCTGTATATATCTGTACATACAAGTGAATGTTACCAATTAGCTGAATGGTTCTGGGTTACACAATCAAGACTCACCTGCAAAAAAAGAAAAAAAAAAAAAGAAGAAAAAAAAGAAAAAAAAAAAAGAAAAAATAGAAAAACAGAAAAAAAAGAAAAACAGAAGAGGGGAATTTGTAATGTCAGGAGGATTGGGTAATGCTTTGCAAATCGTCATTCAAAAGTCAAAGCTAAAGTCTTCACACTAAGGATTTCCACAATTCACCTTTCTTTTCAGCTTCACTGCCCTGACTTACACTACAGAAGTAAAACTAGGACTAAAGCTATTTCAGGAAATTCTGATGGCAACAAAAAGGTAACACTTATAGACAACACTTTGATAGAGTCAAGACTGAATAACCGCCTAAATGTTTCCACCTCCTGGCTCCAGAGACTGAATTCTACAGATTCTCATCCACCATCTTGCAGCACGTCCACAATAGAAACAAAAATGATAGATAAAATTAGCTACAGTTCTTCCTAATCATTTACCCTCATGCTGGAAACTCAATTTACATGGGCAGTGTCTTGTAGCTGAAAAGTCTATTCATGCCTCTGATCTTCAGACTGGACCAAGTGAAGGACATGAGCAAGCAATAAGTTTTCTTAGCTGTGGGTGTGTTGTTGTTGGTTGTGGTTTTGTTTCTTTTTTTTGTTTGATTTTGTGCTGGAACATGCTGGCCCATGGTTCTATATGCGGGATTGCTATATTAATGCATTTACAGTTCTGTTCTCTGGTGGTTCCTGCGGTCCTAGTGAAATCTGTGTGCTATCTGTTATAATTGCCACATCTGAAGCCAGACTGAACGTTTCCAAAGCCCAGGAAAGTCTTTTTCATTGTCATTTCATTTTCATTTAATCTGTTGTTGCGGCATGGGGGATACTTTGTACCTACTTTGCTCTTGTTTAAAACCTTCTAACAGCTGTGAAGCCATAAAAAAATCAACTTCATCCCAAGTCAAAACTGAAGAGCTGAAACTCAGGAACAGCTGTATAAGGGAGTAGAAAGTTTTTCCCTTTGTTCTGACACTTCATGAGCATCAGTAATTCAGTATTTTCTCTGCCAAGGGCTTCTCCCCACTCCATTTCACACTGGAATTTCCTCCTCTTTGGCTTTTATCCAGAATTTTTTTATCTTATTTTATTTTATTTTATTTTATTTTATTTTATTTTATTTTATTTTATTTTATGTTACCTTCAGGGTGAGATATAAAGTGCATTTATTTGCTTTTTCCTCCTTTTAAAAATTATTTGTTTACCTCAGTCTAAAGGGATGGATGTTCTTCAATGCTGCAAATAAACATCTCCCTGCTGCAGAGAACGGTGCTGCATGGTGAAGCGTGGTCCATGCAGCATGATGTACCATCTTTTCCTCTGTCTGCTGAACAGATATCACAGGCTCCTGCTCTGGGTGAGACCCTTAGTCACTGTCAGCATTCAGCTTTGCCGAATAGAAATGCTTGTATTTTCCTCCTGTTGTCCTGGCTCCTTCTCTTGTTTGCATTCCATCTTCCACCTGAGTCTAAGGTAGGCTCTGCCCTTCTTTTTATGGGTCTGGGTACATCAATGCAGTATTACACAATTGCTGAGGTTGGGAGGAGTTTCTGGAGGCTGCTTAGTCCAACCCACTGGACAAGGATGTTCAGGGCCATGTCCAATCAGGTTTTGAATATCTCCAGAGATGGAGATTCCAAAACAATTCTGGGTAAACTGTTTCAGTGTTCAACTACCCTCACAGCAACAAAGAGTTTTCCTCTGTTTAAACAGAATTTTCTGTATTTCAGTCTGTGCCCATTGCCTCTTGACCTTTCACTGGGCATCACTGTGAAGATCCTGGCTTCATCTTCTTCCTCCCCATCAGGTCTATATATGCATTGATAAGATCTTCATGAGCTTTGCCTTCTGCAGGCTAAACAACCTCAGCACTCTCCCTCTCCTTGTATGAGAGGTGCTCCAATTCCTGAACTACCTTCATGGCCTCTACTTGGGATGGATCCACAATTTTCATGCCACTCTTCTCCTGGGGAGTCCAGCACACTTTACAGCACCCCAGATGTGTCTCACCAGTTCTGAGTAGCAAAGAAGGGCCACCTCCCTCAACTTGCTGGCAACATACCAGCTAATGCAGTGGTGGGCATCCTCTGCTACAAGGACACATTTCTGGCTCTTGGTCAACCTAATGTCTGCCATGCAACATTTTAATCACCCTGATCCTGTCAAAAACTGTGGCCTGATGAACAAATTTGTGAAGTCCCACTCTGTGGCTAGTCTTTGGGGAACAGGAATCCGTAACTTTTCCAGAGACTTTAGCTCAAGGACTAGTATCGCTTCATTCAGGAGGTTGCCCACTCCATCTCTGGGGTCCCTGTGACCAGCAGAACCACAGATCCACTCCTCCCCATCTGTGGAGCTTACATGGAAGACTAATCTGTGGTGAGGTCACTTCTTTCCAGCAAGTCACTTCAAAGGGCCTATTTTTTTTTTCCTTTGACTGTAAAGGAGGCTTAGCTTTAATGAATGAAAACATTCACACAAGATGCATCTGTTTACTCAAAGGAAACCCATCCATAAGCTTCTGGGTATCAGTAAAACAGGGATATAACTATTCATTTTAATTACCAGTTCTCTGAGGCTTCTTGTAATTAATCTCCGTAGCACCTCGCTTGACATAGATCTCATCTCAGTGTTGGCCTCTAGTCACAGCCACACAAGGTAGAGGATGAGATGCCTTCCTACCAAGGCAAAAGAAGTGCAGATGTAGATGTCTTTCTGTTCAGGGAACTGCCTGTTTGTCGTCTTCACATGGAAGCTGTGTAACCATGTAAACAGAGTTAGGATTTTCGCTTGATTGCAGCAATATGCCTATTCTTTGTTTTTCCTATTAACCTTCCAGTGATGGAGCGAAAAGATTAGGAAATTAGCTACATGAAAGGATTCTGAATGATATTCCCTATCAGATCTGGCTGTTCCTGAGGTATGTTAGAAATGAGCCTTTCAAATGGGGTGAGGGTTATTCATCAGAGTCCTTTTAAACTTGGAATTCACGGGTCAAAATGAATGTGTGTCTCTCCCTCTTTCTGTTTCAAAAGAGTATCTGAATAAAAGGGGACATGTTGACCTTGGAAATTACCTCCTTCTGTTCCTGAAGGAGATGAGAGGCAGAAGGAAAAGGTTAGAAGTGCGAAGTGCTTTGGGGTTTGGATGCTGAACACTTCAGCCTTGTGTTGCAATATGTTTGTTAAACAACACAAGTGATGAAAAATAACATTCTTCTGCTCACAGGCCCTTTATCAGCCTTCACATCTGACAACAAGACTGCGAACCATGGCTAACTATTAACAATTAAATAGGAAAAAGGGTGACCTGACGACCCCCATAGTGCTAGAAGAAACTTTGCAAAGCACCTAAGACTTGGTTTGGTGCAAACCACTGCAGACAACAGCATCTGGACAACAAGATCATGTCAAAAATAACCAACATTAAAAAAAGGACATTAGTTCTGAGCAAAACTAATTAACAGTAGGCTCGGTTTCTTTCATTTTCCAACCTGCTTTACCATAAGCCTTTATTCAAAATCTAGACAAGCTAACAGAGAGACTTATAGCAACTGGATACAGGGTTACTTTGGCGTGTCTGGCAAACAACACAGTGCCTGCTCTGGCAAATATTGCCACAAGGAAACTGTTGCAGGTCTGAGCCAGGTAAATCTGACACTGGGTGGGATAGAAGCAAGGGATCAGCTATTTGTTTTTATTTTATTTTATTTTATTTTATTTTATTTTATTTTATTTTATTTTATTTATTTTATTTTATTTTATATTCTTAGATACTTCCAGTGTCACTCAACAATGGCAATCTCCTGAGTGCTGTCATAGGTTCATGTGGATATTTCAGATACACTGTCTGAAATCACAGAATCATAGCATCATTTCAGTTGGAAGAGACCCTCAGGATCGAGTCCACCCATAACCTAACTCTAGCACTAAGATCGTGTCCCTAAGAATCACAACTTAACAGCTTTTAAACACCTCCAGGGATGGTGACTCCACCACTGCCCTGGGTAGCCTGGTCCAATGCCCAACAGCCCTTTCTGTAAAGAATTTGACCTGAAACACACATGTTTAGGGAATTGAGCTACACGGTTTGCAACAACATAGGTGTCTATGTGTGAGCTCTCTGTGCTCAGCTGCATCGTCCACACTATACACTGCTTTGGTGTGTAGTGTCATTTGAAATACCATAAGGAATTGAAAATATCCCCATTAGGCTCAGTGATGGGATGCATGAGCTAGAGGAGAAATATTTTGTTCTCGAGCAGCACCTGGAGGTCACGAGGTGTGTCCTGGGGATCTCAACTGGAGCCAGACAAATTATGTGCAGAAATTCATTGATCCCAAGGTGAGAGCTCCTGTTACTCTCAAGAAAGAACCTATCCAATATGTAAATTTAAATTTCTTAACCTGTGAGCCGAATCCCATATGTCCTTCTTTGCAACACTGCGATGGCTTGAACTTGGCTGAACTCCAGGCATCCACCAAAGACGCTCTGTCACTCCTCAGCTGGACAGGGAAGACTCGTGGGTCAAGATAAGGACATGGGGAGATCATTCAACAATTTATGTCACGGACAAAACAAATATTTGCAGACAAAGGCAAGGAATGTTATCAAAAAGAGTTAAATGCCACAAGGAACAGGTTAAAAAATGAGAAGAGAGTGAGAAAAACTTCCCAACAATGAAATATTTTTATTATGTGCAACCTCTCATCAGACATTGCCACTCAGGAAATAAAAAAATTGAAAGATCTGCTCAAGATACTTCCACATACCACTATAAGTTCAGACATCTAAAAGTAGATTTCTAGTGTCAAAATGGAAACATAAAAATATTTTCATTTTATTTTATCAATATTGTAATGAATTTAATTTTCCGTGCTCCTTTAAAAAGACTGGATTTTGAGTTGATGGAGAGTTTGAGACCTTTTGGTTATTCAATTTCTAATGTTATAAAGGGAAAATAATCATCAAAAGTCACAAGAGAATAGCAAATAAAGTTTTTATGAAGAAAGTATTAATTTAGAAATGTTATTTTTATTTAAACAATATAGTCTGGAAAAAGCTTGACCTGCATTTAAAAATAGACATGAAAGAGCAGCAGAAAACTTTATAGACAATATATTTTCCCAAAGGAATCTAGATGACCTTTTCCTGTTCTATGTTTTGAACTGTGTGCCCAGGTACTGGTTTCTGGTTACTCACAGTAATGAAAACTGAAACTATGTATTCATTTTGATAACCCCAAACGCAGAAGACATTACATAGTCCATGAATTTGAAAGTGCTTCTGAACTATGAAAATGGTAGAAACACATTTTGGAACTTTGAGGATTGTTGTGTTCTTTTCAATCCCCCCCCAAGTACAAACAAACTAAAAAGAAAAACTATTAAAAGCAGAGCAAGAGTTCTGTGATGGTACAATGAGAAAGGAGAACAATATGAGAGAAAATAAAATAAAGAGATAAATTTGAAACAAAACTAGAAATTTAGTATTTTTAATTAAAATATTTTTATTTTAGTCATTAAGAAAAAGAAAACAAAAACCCGACAAAACCTTTTAATTTTGGTAAAACAGATGGACAAGTGAAGAAACATTTCTTAAAGAAAGCTTGAAAAGCTAAACAGCAGAATTATTAATCATAATGTAAAATTAAAAAGAATGGGCCTCATCAAATATGAATTATTCTTAATGGGCTGCTGTAGTGATAATTAATGAGGAAATTTTCAAAGCTAGTTAGTGATGGAATCCACCTGATCATTTACAGACAGCTACAACCAAGCTGATCAACTGGGTTAATCATCACTTGTAGCTGAGGGAGATTTAATGGATTTAATGTATGATTTGTCCACAGCAGGGATCTAAAATGGGAATGATGAATGAGGGCATAGAAGCTGTCATTTTCCTTCATTGGGTTTAAGTGAGAGTCAACAAGACAAGTTCATCTTCAGAGGTTTTAATTGTAAAATTAATCAGAATTAGTCCCATCTTTTGTTTTCTTCAGCACCTCAGGTGCTAAATCATCCATGAACATTAAATACAAGAAATCTGAATAGACAACTTGCAATACTTGTAGTATTGTCTTTCACAGAAAACTGGTAAGTACAATAACCATAATTTTAAAGTGATGGTAATTTGGTACTGTTTGAGGTCTTAGCAGTTTGCTTAGACTGAATATCTAGGTAGCCCATAACATTCATCTGAAATTTGTACAAATTTGGATGCATTCTTTAAGTTTTGTTATTTTAATATGTTTTGTTGCGATTGAAAAATGGAGGACAAGAGAGGAAAAGAAATGTAATGGTTGTCACATAGTCACATAGTCACATAGTCCAAGGGGACTTTAAAAACCCATCCCACACCTCTAACAAAAAAGGATCCTTTCCAGACAGTTGAAAGTGGACAGATTCATCAAATCCCTATTCCTCATACCCTTTCTTACAAACAAATCCATCTCCAGGAACCCAGAGAGTTGATGAACATCTGTAAAGAAAATGAGTTGGGGAATTAACCCACGGTTCCTAAGCCTTCTTTACTGGCAGGAGAACTGGAATCTTTTAATTGCACCCCTATTAATCAATTTAACAGCAATACAGTCACGCACTTGGTTATGAGGTCACCTTGGGTTACTTGCTGAAGCACGGAATGACCTCAGACCTTACTAAACCACTAAAGGGATTTTGGATAATGTACTTACATGTTTTCTTTACATATTGGAGAAAACCAAGGAGGGAAAATTCAGGGAAAATTTTTGCTGTATCCTTTGTCTGTTGGTTTTGCTCTCATCCTAATTTAGTTTAACATCTGTTGTGTAATTGGAGAGTTTTCCCATAACTAGAAGATATTTGACTTTTTTTTTGGAAAACAGACACCCAGCAGCGTGAATCTTATCCCTTCCAATATCTCAATGGGTGTAATGCTCCTTGCCACTCATATGAACTGAGAACTTTTGAGTTTAATTTTAGATGTTCATTTATATTGGGTCACTTCATGCATAAATGCTGAGACAGAGTCCTGGCAAATTAGCTGATCTCCTGGATGTTCTGCTGCATTAATTACAGTATAAGATTTTTTTCACTGATTAAAAACACAATTTGGATTTCAATGCCCTAATTTTCTGGATGTTAGCTTTTGTAACTCATTTTAAGAAATGTTTTAAAACATTTCTATGAGTCTCTGTTTTGTTTCACAAATGTGCTAAAAGCATTCAGAATGGTATGTATTATTCTTTTAACTGTATTAAGATCTAACCTTACAGGGTTGTTCAGCTTGTTTTTAAAAGAAATAAAATAATTGAAATAATTGTGAGGGGCACAGTCCTTTATTAGAAAATGTTTTCTAATCCTGTACCGCTTCCAGGAAATGAAAATTCTCTAGGAGACGATATCAGGAAAGAAACACTAAAGACTCTCTTTCCAGATTTAAAATAAATTGAGAAATATCCTTACCTGAAATACATAGTCATAGACCTTATTTACACTGTTGGAAGACAGTTGATATTGTAGTCCATTTTGACTTTTCCCATTAGTTTTCCCTCTAATTATCTATAAAGAGACCCTAGAGAAAGATTTCTCAGTCTTTTTCAATTCAAGACAGATGAATTCAGGTGAGAAAAAAAAAAACAAAACAACAAAACAACAACAAGAATACAAGAAAAAGAAAAAATCATGATCTAATTTCTGCAGTACTGACTCAATGTTTTCCATTTACAACTGAATAAAACATAAACTGAACTTTAACACTTTCTGCATTGCTTTATATTCCATTATTGCTTTTATTTTCTCTATTGTGAGCACATAAAGTACGCTTGTGGTTTTCAAAGCAAAGAAATAAATACTGTCTTTTCATATAGATAGGTCTTAGAACCCAGATTATAATGTCAACATTTCTTCTAATTTTTCTTGCATTTTCTGTGGGGTCCTGTAAACCATATCAGATTGCTTTGAGAACTACCCATGTTTTGTGAGATATAGTGCCTTCCCCTGACACAGCAGCAAAGTGCAAGTGTACAAAAACTGGCTGTATCTGTCCGAGCATCCTGGGCCAGGATCCTCTCTCCAACACGGGATGCTAAAGTAAGTACAGAAGGAAAAAGCAGAAGAAACTCAGACAGTATAGAGTTACTTTTCCCCACCACACCCTCCTGGCTTTCAGCAATTGACTTTATAGACTTCCTCAGAAAATCATGTTTAAGTCTCTGCTGGATTTCTCCCCTGTGATGTGGCCTAACCCTGTTTCAGCAAATTTCTGTTTTTTCCTTTTGGAACATCTGGAAGGAAAGACTCACGCACATTTCTTTTATTTTTCAGAGGAGTGTGAAAAAGGTTTTCCTTTTGTGTCCTGATCACACCGGCCACCACTAACCTGTTAGTGCTGATGTGCCAAAAAGGATTGCAGAATTCACTAGATTTATACCCCGGTGTGATCCACCTCTGTTTCCTTGGCCTTTAATCAAAGTGTATTTCATTGGCATTTACACTGGGATTTTCAAGCAAGTTGAAAATTATGAAGTAGATAGCTCTGATTTTAATAGACCTTTTAATTTAAAAAAAAAAAATTAAAAAGTACAATTTCAGCTGCTTAATAAGCAACATAACTTTACCAAATAAGTGTGACCAAACTTAACATTTTTAGAGATATTTAGAAGACTTTTCTTAACTAGATCCAAGGAAATTAAGAGGTATTAGTTTTACAAGGTAGGACTCTGATTTGACTATAGAGTGCTACCCAAGCCCCGTTTGACATGAACTCACAGGGATGCTTAACCAACATGTCAGTTTGAGCTAAATATCAGCTGAAACTGATGGATGCTTAACCAATATGTCAGTTTGAGAAAAATATCAGCTGAAACTGTGTCTCACACTGGACACAGTTCTCCTGGAGCTTCTCAGAAAGGACATCCCCAGGAAACAACCAACCCCCTGGGTCAATCAGGAGGTTTCTCCCAGGAGAAATCACGTAGGATTCTTACGATGAAACGAGCATTTGCAATGAAGATGTAGTTATACCTGAACCTCTGCTTTATCTTTATATTTGGAGGATACTGAAGCAATCCCATCAAGGCAATCTGGGGTGCAATTCATCTGTTTACAAAATGTATATTTCATTCTTATCGGAACTGCTTGCTAAGAGGGGCTATTTTTTCTCTGATACCTACAAGGAAGTTGGGATGTCCTTGTAGCCCTGCTGAAAGTACCCACCCTGCAGATGAGACAAGCAGGATTTTTGCCTAGATTAACACCCAAATTGACTAATTTGGATCTAGCAGATCCTTACCTCCTCTGTCCTTGTCATTTCATCTGTCTTTTAGCACCAGTATTTTCATAGAGTAAGTCTTGGTGTTTTCTACATGGATCTCCCTCCTGTACCCCCTTTTTCCAGGCTCTTTCCAGCAAAGAGATGATAAGGGTATGGAATAACCCAAAGACAAACCCCAGGATCCATATGACTACTGCCCTGTCTCAAAAATTGGACAACTACTTCAGTTTCTTCTTTATAGCCTGCTTCCACACTTGCTCCTCGATGAAGTTTCTCACGGGGCCCTTCTCCTTAAAACTTGTTCAAAGCTCTTCCTTTATTCCTTGACTCTATTTTAGCACAGAAAAAAAGAGTCATTTCACCTACTGACCTTTTTGTCCCAGCAAGCTTTCGAGTAAGTAACTTTTATCCCTCAGGTGATGATCCTCAACAAGTCCTGGTGCAAATAGCAGTGCATCCATGCTAGAAGAAGCCTGCCATGAGGTTAGCTGTACAATGGGATTTAAAGAGTCAACTTCCTAATGTTTATTGCTTGATCAGTTTTTCAAGAGCTGTACAACTGGTTCAGGGTGCAAAATTGATGTCTGACATTTATCTGACTACAAATTTCAGGGGAAAAACAGTCTGATTCGAATCATCCTAGAGAAATGCACTTTAACATCATATGGTAATATTTCATGTAGTTAAACTACTGTAACTAGAGACTGAATTTGCTATCAGTTAGTGGCTTCTTACCAATTTTTTTTTCTATATTTTAAATCCAAAGACCCATATAGACTATTCCATATTAAAGTCTAGCCCCTGCAGATATTTTCTTGATTAGGCAAAGACATTTTTAGCTCAACATTTGGCAAAAAAAAAATTGTCTGAAACTATTGATCACAGAAACTTAACAGGTTAGAAAAATGTTTGGACAAAGGGAGAAGGTAATAATAATAAATTACATCTGGGTTGATAACCTCCTTGCCAACATCTTCAGCCAGCTGGCATTGGAAATGGCAATGATATGAAGTTCTGTGTACACGGCGGTTACTAAAACTTTAAGCAAAAATAATGTACAATAAATAGTGAAAATATGACTTTGTGATCAGTGTACTGTTTTTTGGTTTTTTTTTTTTTTAGAAATTAGAGTCTAAGCAGTGCCTATAAAATATATATTTGCTTTTTTTTTTTCTGTAGGAAAAGCTATCGTTGTTGTCCATATCATGTAAGAGAGTGTGATGATAGGTCATGGAAAAGGGATTGTGATGGCAGGTCATGCAATGGAAACATTTCACATGCATGGTTCAAGTCAATCACAGGTTTGTGTTTTCCCTGAATGGCAGCTGTGACGTTGAACCCTTGATCTTACATGATGGACAATTGTAGCTGCCATTCACCTTTGAAACAGCAGTGGATTTCTAGCAACAGTTAGGAAGATGCCTTTTGATGCTGGAAAGTCCCCAGCTAGTTCAGACTCATGGAGGGTTCACTGCTTAGTGAACCTGACCCCAGGCAAAGAAAAATAAGTCCAGAATGGACTTAATTTTAAATCCATGGTTAATTAATTTAATGGATTACTTTATTGTAGAATCATAGAATAGTTAGGATTGGAAGGGACCTTCAAAGTCCATCCAGTGCCACCCCTGCCGTGAGCAGGGACATCTTCACCAGCTCAGGTTGCTCAGAGCCCTGTCCAGCCTGGCCTGGGATGTCTCCAGGGATGGGGCATCCACCACCTCTCTGGCAATTAGAATGTTTAATTCAAAAAGGAAAAGGAAGACCCTCTTGTAACACACTGCACAGATGATGGCTCTGTATGTATGTGTATGAAGATGTAACTCACATCCGTCTACAAGCTAAAAGAAGCTGCATCTTAAATCCAAGGGTTTGGTGCGAAGTTTGAGAACTAACTACCTCACATTCTCAAATGCTTTTGTTTTTTTTCTTTCAATATAAGGTTACTTATCTCCAGATATGAAAAACTATCACTGCTACATGTAAAAGCAAGAGCACTGCGGTTTCAATAGGGCAATATATGTGTGCAAAATATGTTTGGCATGTCTCTTCTACATGACTTAAAACTTTTTAAACCAACCTATGATACACTGCTACTATGGCCAGGAATAACTGACCTCTGAGATGAAAACTCCTGGTCTAATTTTCAGGTTAATGTCTTTTCATTTTATATCTTTTATTTAATTGAAAACATGTCCTTTTTCAGATAAATTAACTTTCCAAAAAGAGTGAACATACAAAAAGAAATAATAATAAATTATTATTATCAAGATTATTATTTTGGTTTTGTGGGGGTAATTGCGTCATGCCTGTTCTCATCATGATATCTGATCAAAAATGTCCCTGAGGTGACCAAGAATAATGTGGACTGTTTCTCTAATACTGATTAGGAAGCCTGGAAGAGGGTGTGGAACGGGATTGACTAAGCAGGAGGTATATGATGAAAGAGAAACAGAGATAGCATTTGTGTGGGCATTGTGTGCTGTGGGCTGAATTCAGCCTGCTAGAACAATTCCTGTAGCTCTGACTGGATCTCTGGCATCTCTTTATGTGTTTTCTTCAGGACATGCCCACAACTCCGTCTACCACAAGACCTGGATGTTTGCAGACTCAGCTCCATGACAAAGTGGAGGCTGGTTCTTTGCCAGGAGCACACACAGTTATCCACACACATGATGGACATGGCACACACGCCTTGTGATATCATCAAAATCACACTATTTTACAACACTGGCAATACCTTCACCTGAAGTGACATCCTTCCAGCCATGTGGAGGGACAAGGATGGAGGACCAATGCACGTCTGCAAAAGACTAGGACAGACTGTAGCTGGGATTCATCTTCCCCAGTCAACACTTCCAACTGATCTGCTCACCCTTGGCTTCCTTTATACTTGATGGAAGCATACTTAACACTGTGAAAGGGATTTAAATTGCGGAACATCTTATCTTAAAGGGGTTGCTCAAAAAACATCAGCTGAATCACATTCAAAAGTGCCCATTGCTCTCATTTGACTAGAAAAAGAGGCTGGAAAGATAGTTTTAGATGTAGGTACATATAATACAGACGTATGTCTGTCTTTGATCAGCTAAATCCCATTGTGTTCTTTAGCACAATATCTATTACATCAGAAAATTAAATGTTATCAAGTTGTCTATGTGGCTTCAAGACAAGGAGTGATATAAGGGAGGCTTTGAAAGATCAGCACAGCATCTTTAAAGATGTTTCCAGGCAGCTTCTCCTGTGTAATGGACAGCACGGCAGAATTTGTGTATGCACTTTAAAAATACAGAAAACAGTACACAGAAATGGGTACAGAAACCAAGAAGAAATCTCATTATACTAAATTAAATATAATAACAAGACTGTGCAACCATGGGTTTAAAACCAAAATTCATAGCTTCTTTCCTGATTACACAACATTGAATGTGACCAAACGCCTCTAAAAATTCGATTAATTAAATTTAGCACAGGAGAAGGGGAACAGAGAAACAACTAAATATTTTAAAAGACTCTTTTGAAAAGTACAGTGTATTCTTCCTCATTTTCTGCCCAAGCCAGGAAGTTTAAAGCAAAAATATGTATTATGTTTTGTCTGGAGAACACACAGTACTTCACAAAACTTTGGCTTAATCTTTAGCTTCTTTAAGTCAGCATTGCTCCTTCATAATAGGTGCTCGTAATGTTAATTGACACCAGCTGAAAATCCAGTCCTTTGGGTATAGTTCCTCTGAGATACATTTTCCCTTTGGAGCTGAAAAACAAGCAGGTTGGAATGTGTTGTTGATTTTCCCATAGAAAGCACTGATTTTTGGTAAAAAACTCATTCAGCTGAAAAATGAAAGCTTTTTGGCTAAAGTCTGAAAATGTGTAGCAGTTTCTCACTGGACTGTAATACCACTATTTTGGCTTCCCTGGACAGCAAATACCTTGTAGCTTCACCTCCCTGGGAACATCATGAGTCCACTTGGTGCTGCAGCAACATGGGAGATGTAGTCCAACTGAAAAATTTGGCCCAGATTAGATAAGGAGAACTTGGGGTACCAAAAATACTGTTCCCACAAGATCCTCCTGTGCTTTGTCCTTGGGAACATCTGTGGTCTTTGGGTATTTCCTTTTACTGCAAATATTGAAATAGGCCATGGAAAGCAAACGCTTTTTGGAAGGATGAAAGAATTATTTTGCCAAGAATCTTAATATTCTATCAGAAAGCAGTTTGAGTGGAAACATTTCAACCAAGCTCCACAGAGACTTTTTGAAGAAGATACCATAGAGAACTTTGCTGAGCTGATGGTGAGCATTGAGTTGTCTTCCAAATAACTATGATAAAAGATGTGATAGAAGAGGCCTCTACCTCAGATATCATAATTTTATGCTTTATTATATTGCAGATCAGAAGAAGAAAAGTGAAAAGAGGTTTGTTTAATTCTCCTTCAGCCTTTCTAGAGTAATATCTGCAAGGGGACAACAACCTTCTCTAATTTAATTTCTGTATACAAGTTAGAACGTTGGATATATTAATGATGAATGGTGGTCAGACTGTCCTTCTCTATGAGCTTGATCATTAAATGATAAATAAAATGATGCAAATCATGAGAGGTAGCACTACTGAAAATGCACAGCACATCCTATGACCTCCTTCGTTCTACTTAAATGTACAATTCACTTCAGGCATTTCTCAGATTAAACTGTATTAAGCCTCACAATCATCATGATAGATGCAAGTATATTGCTTTAGCAAAAAAAAATAGAGTAGATCTTATTTCCTTTCTGGAACTCCTGGTAATTTCCTATATATTAATATAAATAAATACTTATTCCTAGCAACAGCACTGAAAAATCACAATTCCTACATTTTCCTCAGTGTTCTTTCAAAGCCAAAGATGAGAAGTGAGATGTGGCATCATGACTTCATTCTGACAGCACAGAAAGATGGTATCAGTTCCTGAAAGGGACACTTGAACATAATTCATGACATACAAAAGTAGACAAACTTTGTGAAAGAAAGGCTCAAATATGCTTGCCTATACTGTAGTGCAGTGAATACTGTGCTGATCACAAATTAATGTGTCTTTTGGAAGTTTATGTCTGCAAGGACTACAACCAGTGTTTTCAGCATCACCCAGAAAATGGTGTTTCCATCCTATAGGTACCCTCTGGGACTACTGTTACATGCTTCAGGTCAACAGAGGCCTAGTTGGGACATAGATGCTCTCACTGCTTAGGCTTTCCATGTTCTCCAGTTGTTTTCTAGCCAAAATGAGATTACAGTGTCATGACAGGGTGGGATGTTTTGGCTGTTAAGTGACCTAGAAGTGTCTTTTCCTTATATACTGACACTAACATGAATTCTGCACTGGCTGATTGCATCACTCTGTTTTCAGAGAGGACCTCTATCAGCCAGGTTCAAGTATGCCTGTATTAATATCAACAGATGTTTATCTCACTTTCTCATAAACATGTTCACTGATGGAAACCCCACATCCTTTCCAGGAAACTCAGTCTAGTGTTTCCCACTCTTCAGCAGCAAAAAGATCCCCTTAGTATCTGAAGAGAGCACAAAATTCTCCAAGGGACTGTGTTGGAAGAGCTCGGTGAAGGAGAGTGTGTTTCTTGGACACTTTCTCTGTCTAGGAGGTAAAGAGAGGAGTATTTTTATTACAGCTTTTAAGTATTCCCTTGTTTACAGTCCACATAGGATTCCTGGATATGAAACTCATCTTCCATTTACCAGAAAAAAAAAACAAAAACAAAAACAAACCACCCTCAAAATCAATAAACACTAATTAATTTCTATTTCTCATAACGGTCAAATAACTTGATAGAGGGTGGCCACACTTTAGCTGGGGCCTCTCTGGTTGCTTTTTAGTCTGGCGGTGATATGATTCTTGGTGAATCACGGTGCAGAAAACAGTCAATATGGATGGGCTGTATCATTCCAGAACTACTCGAAAGTTTGCTGAATAGAGATGGACCGCAGCCATAAAGTTATAAAACATAAGATTACTTCTTCCAGGAAATATCCCAAGACAGAACAAACAGATCAGTCAGCACTTTCACTATGATCCGAGGAAGAACAATTCGGTCTTTCCCAGTTTCCCTTCAACATTCACAGAGATTATAAAGAGCTGACAAGCTCCAGGATAAGGGATGATGTAATGAACATCCTGCAAAGCCCTCTCTTGTCATTTTATCAAACACTAACACTCAGTAAGTTGACTTCTTGGAGATGCCCAGCACCTGGCTCCTGTTGATATCAAAAGAAGCTGAATGATCTCTGACTGACAGGGCTCTGACAGCGGCATCCCACCCGTGGATACGGCTCCTTCTCCCATGCCCAACTGGTTCATTGTCCTCTGACCTCTCATTTCCTCTGTCAAAGCAGAAGACGTCAGATTTTTGGGTGGGTAAGGGAGTTAATGTTAAGCAAACCTAATCTACAGTAAAAACCTGGCTCTGTAGGTTCAAAGAGCATGTCAGGGAGTGTTTGGGACAAAGTGATACCTCCAGGACAACTCCAGACAGGACTGATGTCCTGCTTACAAAGGTAAAGCACATTGTGGCCTCACCAGTGCTTGTTACCATCACATGATAGGAAATGGACTTTCTACCGGCAATTGTAACCCAAACCTTTCCCGTATTTAATCCCTTGATGACAAATATATTTCCAGACTTCCAAATTGTGCCTGTCAGCTCTAAGGTGTGTCTGAAGGTGGGATCATTATTCTGCTCTTATTTCTGGGAAAATTTTTCTCTGCGGGACAAGGCAACTTTTGGTTCACCCTTCCTGTGTAGATATGCTACACATTCTGGCTGCATTTAGGAGAGACTGGACATACAGGACATAAGTTCCCAATTTGAGGCCAGAAATGGAAGCCTTCAGTTTCTTGCACGTGAATTACGGGAAAAACCTTCTAGCTGGGATGTGCTGTGAGCCTAAGGGCTTTCTGCAAGGAAAAGTGAATTCATACTGACAATGGAGTACAGAAAGATTAACAAGACTCCCTGGAAAATGAAAAAGTGAGTGTTTGGAAGGATACAGGAATTTTTGTCTAGTGTAGACAAAAATCAGGTGTCTTTTTTCATGAGTTGATCAGAACATGGAAGAGGAAAGCATCAAAATAAATCAGTCTAAACTGGTCATAAATTAATGTGGGCTGTAAGTTAAGAAAAGCTTCTTAACAATGACAATGAGCTTCTGGAGGTACCTTCCTTCGTAATAATGAGGGAAAACAAGATAAATGGGGGAAAGGTGGATGATACTGTGTTGCATTAACAGAGGTGCAAGGATTTCCATTTTAATTCTGTGGTCCCATCAGGAGAACCTTCAGCCCACCTTCATATGACCACTTCAGAGTGCAACATGAGTCATAGTTAGATATAACCAATGAAATATAGCAGCTATTTCAACTATTTCAACTATACCAAGCAATTCAGTCTTTTAATTCTGATATGCATTTATGAATTTAATTTTAAGACCACAAAAGTCTCTTGCTCACTCTGTTACCATCAGGGAATCTTTCCAAAACATTGCTCTTCTCATGTATGTAAATCTTCTTCTAATTTCTAACATAAAATTTCTTATGTTCTATGAATTACTTTGTACTTTGGTACCATCATCATCATTTAGTGTACATAGCTCTCTGCCTTCCTAATATTTACATCTCTCAGGTGCTTCTAGACTAAGCAAGAATAACTACTGCAGTTTCCTCATCTGTAATAGGCTTTAATTTTCATCATCAGCCTTCTAGACCTTATTGGATTTATTGCAGTCTGAATGGAATCTTTTTGAACAGCCAAGATCAGGATTAGATGTGTTGCTTTAAAGAATAAGAATTTTGTATCATTTTATTAGTGCCTGGCACATTGCTTTTAAACATTTCCTGTCTATTATATCATCCAGCCTTAAAAATGGGTTTTCCTTTTTCTTACCTGTGTTATTTGCGTCGTAGTTATTCTTCAGTTTACAAACACGTCATGTTCTTATCCTTCTCAGGTGTTTTCAATGCTTGATTTCCAACCCTGTTGCAGAACACTCCCACCTCCTGATAGAAATATGAAGTCACCAGTTTTCCTTAACGATTCCTGTCCATAACATATGTCCATAACATATGTCACAAAAAGCTCACAAGTTGGTTCCTTTTTATTTAAAAATAATGCCATCTGGATACTTTCTATACTTCACTTAGAAATAAGACCCCTTCTTCAGTCACGAAGACTAATGCACATCATGGCTCTGTAGTCATCACCAACCATGAGCTCCCTTGATTCTATGGTGCTCATCTGGACTAATTTTTATAGCTCACTGAAATAAAGCAATTAAGTACATAGAAAAAAAAAATCAGCTCTGCTTTGCTAAGCATATGATTCGTACAATGAGAACTCTAAGAAGGATCAAGAATTGGGAGGGTGGATACATCAGTAATGATGCTTTTACTTACAGGTGTTATGATTAGGTTAAATGCTGGGAAAAAGAAAATAAAACAGAGCAATCCTTCATAATAAGCTACAAAAGAAGATAACATTTGGCCAAAGAGCCTGTTATTTCCACATTTATCTTAGTTAGAGAAGTAGACATATACATGTCATCAAGAAACTCAGCTAATTCGTGACTGTAATATTTGCATATTTCTGTCAATGGCACAAACAAAATATGAACAAACGAATAATAGTTCAGCATCTTGTCAAAAAAACCAAACCAAAACAAAAACCCAACCTGTCATACCTTGAGTGGTTTAATAGATATCTGATGTTGGAGCTTACAGAGTTTCTAAAATAAACTGGTTTTGGTTATTTTCTTTTGGGAATAGTCAATCTGCTGGATAATGTAACTCAACATGCATCTGGCAATAATAACTCCCTGCAGGGGAAATCGAGTGCAGCAAGGGCATAAAAGCACTTTTTCTTTCTCTCCTCTCCTTTGTGAACATGCTCTGATGTACATTCAGTGAGAAGCATAATATGTACAAGGACATCTATTCCCTCTGGATGTGATGGGAACCCTCTAGCACATCAGCCTGAGTTTCTTTCCCAAGCCACAAGTACCCAACAGATCTGTAAAGTCACTATGTTTACAGCCATTTCTAGCCTAGGTCTGTTTTCTGGTTTCTTTATATTTTTAATGTTAAATGCAAACGAACAGAAAACACAAACGTGTAATAGAGTCCATCCTTGTGACGGACTTCTTAGACTTCAAAGACTTTTTAGTCTTTTGGGGTTGGATTCATTCAGCTTAATTTTAGGTCTCTGACAGTTAGGTGTCTAAACCAAAGCCAGTCATCCTAGGATTCTAGTTAAAATTATTGGAGAGAAAAAGGCACTTCCAGGGAGCAACTTGTTGAATATATCGTGGAATTGCCCTCATTTGTTTCCTGGCTTGGCGTAGGTGGCTTGGACTCATATATCTCACTTTAAAACTCCCAAACTAGATCAGATTAACCCCCGTCAGGAGGTGCATGCCCTGAATTGTGAGGTCTCTGCTATTTAGTGGTGGCAACCTCGAAGTCTCCTGATGACACTTGGGCTCACAGAGGGAAAAAGGGCTGTGACACCCATCTCACTGTGAGAAGGTGTGAGGTGGGAATCCCTCATTTGAGCCTCCTGCTGAGTGTGTTCATCATCTTTCAAAAGCACAGCATTTTTCCTCCCAGAAGTCCTGGTTAAATGAAACTAATAGATTAACCCCTCTCTGTATTTGGCCACTGTGATTTCTCTGACTACAACGGAATTTTAGAAAGCAGGAGAGAAACAAAAAAAGAATGAGAGAGGGATTTGAGAAGAGTGGCTGCTTGTTTTTATTTCTCCTGAATTATAGCTCATTTCCTTTAAAGTTCTGCTGACTTTGTACTACAATGTGTTACAGAGAATTAATCCATCTTTTCCTTGCCTGCTATGGAGGTGCACTTCACTCTTCCTTTCTTTCTCCACAATCTCACCCCAAACTCACCCACCACCTCCTCTCTGACTTGTCCTGCTTCATGTGAGAGTAGGAAACATTTTCAGCCTTTAGCCAAGAAGTGACTCGGGACTTGGCAGGATGGATGGACTGGTTTACATAGAAAATTGAAAAAATAAATAAATAAAAGGGGATGGGAGGACAAGAAGGTGTGTTCTCTGCTTTATGGGAAACAGACCTTTGCAGAGCTTTCCAGAGAAGGTAGTCAGGGGACATTTTGCTATTTAAACTGATACATCAATAGCAAAGAGCCTGGAAAATGATACAGCGATAAACTGCTTGAGATTCTGTAGGCTTTTAGGCATGAAAAATAAACCAAAACAAAACAAAAACCCCAGCAACCCTCTATTGGTTAATAGCACAGATGATGTGACTTAGGTTTAGCTTAACACAATGTCAGTTATGCAAGCTCTTCTGTATAGCTAGGCTTATTTCTAAAGAGAAGGAGAAATGTAACTGCATTTAACTTTTCCTTTTGTGACTGCTCTTGAAGTTTGGTTTAATATTACCACAACCCTGGATGTGATTTTCAAGCAAAGCAAAATCTAGTTCTGTCTGATTACCAGCAGTGGACATTTCTTAAAGGTGATCTGACTTCCCTCTGTGAGCCAGTGAGAAGAATAATTGGATGCTTAGGAGAACATTTATAATAACTGCCAATGGATATTTTCACTATTTTTAGCTATTAGGTGCTCTGTGGAAAAAGGAGGAAAAGGAAGGAAATGGAAAGAAAGACAGATTTGCGGAAAAGACTAAAACATGCAAAGTCAACTGAGCAGTAGATCAAACTCAGCTAGAGACAGAGGATACATTTTATTAAATTCACTTATTTAATTCACTATATTTTTCCCTTATTAGTGCAAAGGTGCCAGTTTACTGCAGCAGAATTCGAAGACTTTTTCAAATTCATAGGCAACCATACTGAAGGAAGGTACTGACCACAGATACAGTGACCACAGAAGCTAAAACCCATGTCCCTCTTACTCCACCTTGCCAAGGAAAAGTCTATATATTACACTTTACATCCAAATTCTGAGGACTGAGCTGTATTTAGGGATTTAGGTTGTTTCTCTAGATCTGCCACATATTTACCTGGGTGTCTTTGAGATTTTCCTGTTCGTTCTTCCAAGTCTTCAGGGAGGTTATCTTTCCCTGCCATGAAAAATCCAGTGTACCTAGTGAAAATAAAATAAAATAAAATAAAATAAAATAAAATAAAATAAAATAAAATAAAGGAATAAAAGATGCTACTAAATTCTTTCTTTCAACAGCATGCTACCAGTGGGTGGTATAGTGCTATTACAAGAGCTGTTGATTCTTCTGAAGGATATGAAAATAAATTAATGTTCTGGACATAACTATTTTATCTACATAGTATGGAAAAGTAGATTTAATCTTTTTTGCATACCATATTTTTATCTTATTCAGCAGGGATACTGCTGAGTCTATCAGCTCTAGAATCAAGCCTGACTTTTCAGGTGAAGCTGTAAGGATATTTACAGTTAAGCTCATGAAGGCTCTGATCATGTTCCTTGTGTGTTGAAGTTTGTCGTAATTTTACAGTGTGATACGAGTCTGAGCAGCTCAGCATTTACATGAATTCTGTGTTCAGGGAAGAGAAGTTTGGGTAAGAAAAAGTGGAATAGGTAAATATAATCAGTTAAGTCTAGCTAATATTTTTTTCCCTATGCATTGCTATCTTTCAGTTTTGAAATGCAGCTGCTGACACAACCTTCCTTTGTATACATCTGCTCTCCAACTTTTACCTGGCAGGATGATCACAAATAGGTTGGTTTAATATCCAGTCCTGGACTAGGATTTTTTCCCATGTTCACCTCTTCTAGCTCCAAGCGTTTGACTAAAACTGTTCTCTCCTTTGATTATTTTTTCACTATTAGTCAAAAAAGAGCAATGCCAAGTATCTCCTGGGTAGAGTCATCTGCTTCTAGGAGCAAAACTCTCATGGACTTAATACAAGTGTCTATGATTTTGTCTGAACACATGCCAGTCATGGAAGTACTTACTGTAGAGCAGATGGACACTTCTTAACAGAGACACTTCTAAATCAAGATGCATTTTCAGTTTGATTTGCCTCCACGTTCAAAGCCATTTTGGTCATTATTATCTGTGGGATTGGAAAGGATGTCTTTGGTAGCAGGAAAAAAAAATACCAGGAGGAAGTTGCTAACCCTCGTCAGAACTGGAAGGCACTTGGTGCCAATAAGTTTCCCAGAACAGTGGATCAAAAGGGACTTTTATAACCGCTCTGACTCTGACAACTCACAGCTTCGGATATGAGGAATGTCTTGGTGTCCAGCTCAGTTTTCATTTTAGGATTGCAGAAAGAACTGAAGCAGTGTGTCTTACCAAATACATTGTTAATGAAAAGAATGTTTTGGGAATATATAATATTGAGGGTGGGGAAAATATCTACTTAAATGATCTAATTCCATTTAACATTTAAAATATGAGAAACTTGAGTTGACAGCTTCCTTATGTTTTTGTATCTTTCCATTGGGCTAATGTTTCCACTGGAGAGGTGTTTTCTGCTGCCCTACATGGTTCCAGCAAAGAGCTAGAAACAAACTTAAATAGCTTGTGTTAGCTCTCCATTGTTTTCTTTAATAATCTTATACAAATTATTTAATTTAGCTGTGTTTTAGTTCCTACTTTGATTATTGAATAAGGCAGTACTTTGCCACTGAGATTCAGAGTTTCTCAGGACAGGGATGGCCTGTTGTGAATTACAAGTTTTGTGCAGAACTTAACACAATAAAATGCTAATCTTGTGTGTAGAAAACTTCAACAATAATTATAATTACAATGTGCAAACAGCTTCTTGGGAGGCTGCAATGCTAGACAGTTGGCTGCAGGCATTTATCTTGCATTTGCCTCTTGGGATAGAAAATGGTTTGGAGAGTTCAACTTATGCTCATCTTGACTTACTATTGATTGATTCAGCAAACCTAAAGCATATGATAGGAAACTAATGATCATCTTCCAGGATCAGGGATTGCTTAAGTGTTTCTGAATGCGTTTATGATGGGAGGTTGCACTCTAGTAAGATTTATTAGGCCTGGCAGTGTCTGCACATGTTTGTTACATGATTAATACAGTTAACGGTTCTGAATCAACAACCTCCAAATGTTGTCTCAGACCTTGCCAAGGAAAATCTGCAACTCCAGCCCATCCAGCAAACAGTAGTAGCTTTTATACTACTGTATTTCAGCATTAGCAAAATGTCTTGCAGTGCTAGTGATGGTGGTATGGGCTGGGGAAGAACTGAAATAGTCTTGCATTTGAAAAAAAAAAAAAGGCAAACTACAGATGAAGATCTATGAGAATGTGTGGAGAAAGATGATGAACAGAACTGAAAAGTTAAGATTGTCCTTAATTTAAAGTCCCAGTGGTACCAGTGCAACTTCTTGTGTTCTGCATCCTTCTTCAGAGGAACAAATTAACCGAGGCCGAATTGTGAGAAAAGCCCATCTAAACCACATTGCTCTTATTCTTTCTCTCTTTATTTTATTTTACTTTTTTCTTTTGACACCTATAGAAAATATTGACAAATTTCCAGTACTTTTTGTTCGGCTTAGCTGTGGAGTACCCTTTCTTAACACTGCAGATTATCTTCCCCAAAGTAGTGAAGGTCTACCAAACTTCATGGTTAGGAGAAGACTCGAACAAGGTTAGGAGTGAACCTTTTCTGTAGCTTGTGCACATAAGCAGTAAAACTTTCCAAAATTATTCAAGGTTACAAGAAAACACTGACAATACAGTACTGGGAAAACAAACATCTGGTCACTTACTTGTTTCCGTAAGCCAGCAAAAGTTAAGGACCATCCCATGTATGTGAGACTGTTCTGTAGAATCATTTTTTCCACCACTTTCATAGATCAATAGCATTAAAAGCCAGGAAAGACTATTATAATATGCTGAACTGACCTGTCCTTCACAGTTAGCTGGACTATGGAATTTTATTTTATAGATTCTGAATATAATCTGGAAATCTGCTTTTGAACTGTAATACATAATATATGATTGGAGTTCAAAATAAAGGATAAGTCACAGCTCCATGAAAACTCCTCCCACAATCAATTTTCCTCACTGATTTCTTGCCACTCTAAACCTGACTTCAAATTCTAGTGTTTTGGTATTATTGCCTCTGATGGATGTAAGAGTCTTCTGATGAAAACAGGTGTATGCTACAAAAGGAATAAAAAATACATGCTATGAAGATTTTTCCTCTAGCTCAGGAGCAAACAAATGGTGATTTTACTTCACCTGCCAGTAAATTAGGTCCTACATCAGACACAATAGCTATCCTTTGCATAGATTTTACAATCACATCATGATTACTAGCAGAAAGCAACTTCAACTGTTCATGCTGAGGATGCAGGTACCACTTGGATCACAGAGGAGTGTCTTGTCCATGAATGAATACAAAAATGCAAGTAATTTTCCAGCCCATACTCAGAATCTGTCTTTCTGTGAAGTTTTACAGCTCAAAACAGCCTGTTCCACACAACAATCAAAACAACAGCCTCATCTTCCTTTCAAGTGTAACTCTCCAATGACCTCCTCAAAGCGCAGAATCTCAGGGTGGAAATATTTACGGAAAACAGATCTGCTTGTTTGCACAATGATGACAACACAGCGGCTCCTCAGAAGCATTGTGTTCTTGGCTCATCCCAAGTCCAAGCTCTGAATTAGAGGAGGATCTTGACTGGCACTTAAAGGAGTGAGAGCACTGCTTATCGCACCAGTCCGTAACATCTCATTGTCTTTACCTCATGGTATCTGTTTGTTATTTGCTTGAGTTTTACACTGTTTGTCACAGAGGCCACAAGTACACATTCAGCCTTTAAACAGTATCTTTTCCAATAGATCAGAGCACACAGGCACACCTTATGGACTATTTTACTGTCTAATGGTCTTTAGTTAACTTTACTATCATTTTACAAAACAGAGTTAAGTGATTTATCTGTGTCCTGAAGGCTTATAGAAGCAGAATGTGTAAAAGACTCATAATTTTTCCTTATCTTTTTTTCCTAGGTTCAGGGCAGGCTGAAGCTGAATAAGATCTGACATACAGGCAGCACAGACAGGCAGTGAGTTTGGATATTAAAAAAAACCTGCCAGAGACTCAAAACTGTTGAAACAGACTGAACATCAACAGCAGCAAAGCTCTAAATCTCAAGACAAATACACTGAGAACATGTAAAAGAAACAGATATTTTCCTGTTGGCTTTGGGAGAAAAAAAAAAAACAAAGTCAAAGACAAATATTGGCTTTGAGCCCACATTGGGCACAACCTATTCAAGGCCACACAATGAGCCAATGGCAGAGCCCTTGTTGAACCCTCTGGGTACCAGTTCTCCCCACTGAATGATGCTCCCTCTCACTGCACACTGCATCCACATAAACAACTCTGTTCTAAAACCACCATCCTCACACATTGCTCAATAAAAACTTCAGGAATTGTTACCGCTGCTAAGCTAATCAGGAAGTAAAGATTTAGATGGATAGACAGGACGTCAGCCACGAGCAATCAGCTGACACTGGATGGTCAGCCTTGCTTCAGATTTCAGGATCATTGTCCTGATTCCTCTCCTGTGGTTACCCACAGGCAATCAGGGTCCAGGGTTATTAGATATATATATATATTTGGTGGAGGAAACAAGAGGGAAGGTTGGGGTTGTGTGAGACAAAAAGTATTCTTGCCTGAAAGTTTTGTAAAGTGACACTGGGTTCCTATTTCTTTTGGCCACCACATCCAGCTGCACACGGAGCAGAAAAGCCACATGAACTACATTATAAAGCCAAAACAGCTTTCTCATCCTTTTCTTTCTTTCCTTTTGGAAATTATTTATGAGTATATTGGACACAACAGCTCATATCCCTACCGAGAAGCAAACTCTACAACAAAAGTTGACCATTTCAGGTAGAAAGAGGCACCCAAGCATCACAGCTACATACTCCTCCTATCTCTAACGTCAAAAACGGGACACGCAGGGAGTCCCTGTCTAGTCATGGGTTGTGTCACAGACTGTGTGGAAATTTTAGTGCCTGGTAATCACAAGGTCTGCTCCTGCCAGCAGCCACAGTGGCGAGACTTTGGCATATTCATTACAGTGCAGTCCTGCAATTCTCAGCTGTAGAAAACACCACAAGCCTGCTCTGGACCTGAATATTTGTTGATATGAACATAAAAATTAATAATTCATGAAACTTCCATCTTTTTTAAACACCACCACCTTCCCCGCCAGTTAAATATAGCTGTAACCTTACCAATTAATCTGTACATGTGGCTGTCTATGTGACAAAATGTGTTGGATTTTTGGAGTATTGGGGACTTTTTGGAATATTTGTCAGTAGGATGTTGTGGTTTGGATCAAGTGTACCACGGTGAATCCAGAGACGGGAGTTTGGGTTTCTCTCTGGACTCTGGCCACTACCTGTCCCATTCCTTCAACTTAGATGAATTCAAGTGCCTGAAAAACTGGTTGTAGTGCCAGCCATACAGTCCTCAGTGCCATTGACTGTGGAAGGTGGAATACCTTGACCACCCTCCCAAAAAGTCTTAGCATTTGTATGCAAGCAGAAAAAAAAAAAAATAAAAATAAAAATAAAAAAAGGCACGTTGCATCTAGTTCATAAAATAACAAAATGACTTGTTATTCTGTCATTTGCTGCTTGTGAATTCCTTAACCTCACTCTTTGAACACTGGGTTGTGATGACCACGTAGTCTCCTATGAATCATCAGGTGGTGACCAATTTTGTGGTCTTGTCAGATGACACTGTAAGAGAAGTCTGGCCTCCCATGATAAGAGTTGGGATTTTTTTTGGCTTTACAACATTGAGTGACTCTGCTGTCTCTAACTATTGATATTATCTGGTACTCAGCACAGTCCACTAGTTGTCCACAGAACAACCAGCACAAAAGTAATGAAGCCCTTGGGAAATAACAAGAAATAAAACAATACCAGCAAAACAAAAGAAAACAAAACCTTTTTTTTGTTTTAAATCTATTTCATGCATTCTTGTCTATCCTGATATCTGGTCGAGCATCTGGTACAATTACACGTGTTCCTGTTTGCAAGCGATGCCGACAGAGTCAGCGTGATGTGTTGCCAGTGTGTCCTTTGCATCACTCCTCCCAGACCAGAGCCCTCCTGTGTTTCAGACTTCAGAAAACAAATTGGTCCCAGGTCAGGCTGGCCTGACAGTTTCCATTATGTTGGCTCGTAAAAGTGAAGGACGGGTTTCATCACAGAGAAGGAAAAAAAAAGAAAAAGAAAACCTCAACGTGAAAGTACTTTTCTGCCCATTTCCATCACCCCAGGAGGGCTTGTAGAAGGATGTTGAACTGATGTACACGCTGTCCTGAGTGTCCTCTCTGTTCTTACTTTTGCAGCTTCCTGAAAGCCCTGGTGAAAGAGCCACAGCAGGTGTTGTAGGGCAATTAATTAAATTTTTCTCACTGGAAAATTCAGGAGAAGGCCAGCAATCAACAAAATCTACCCCTTTGGTAAAAATCAGGTCCACAAGGGTCACTGCAGACCTTTGCCAGCTTTCCAAATAGAATCTCCTCTGGATTTCGTGGTTTGAAGAGTGGGATAAACTGATGCTGAAGATTCAGAAATATCTGAAAGATATTCTCACATCTCAAGATGTGGACAGATGTCTCCAGGAAGCTCTTCTGTTTCTTTGCTGGTGGGGAAACTAGAGAAGTACCTTAAGCCCCTAATTTTCTGTTGGCTGTCATTAGGTAGAATGTATGATGCTAAAAGATGGCTAAAGTAGAAGTTTTCTCAGCTTCAGAGATCTGTTGACACCTGAAGATCTACATCTAATTTGGATGTATGTTTGAAACATGGCTGAAAGCTTATAAAACTTTGTCCAGAACAAAACCTAGCTCAAGAGCCTGGTTTGTACAAACCCACATTCTCCCCCAGTTTAGCCTCTGGAGACCTCACAGCAATCTGCAGTTTCAGCTGGGAATGACACTATAATGAAACTACTATGGGAATTATCAGCTAAATTACTTTAGCCCTCTTGGGGCTTAAAATTAGTTCATTCAAAATGGATTTTTTAATGTATATTTTCCACTGTGTTTTAAATGCTCTGGACTTTCATAGTTTGTGACCTGTAAGTCTCGCGTTAGACCGTTTGTATGGAACAGTTGCTCTCTTAATAATTACAGCACAGTTGACATCATCTTTGGGAAATGCCCTGGTAGTGTTTGGGATAGTTAAATTCATCATCACCATTCTTCAGTTAACTCACATGCTGCAGCTCTGGTAGTTGGAATAAAACCAAAAGGAAGTGAAGGGGGAGCTATGCAGATGTTGTCTCGTTAGTAGATGACCTTCTCATCTACGTGCAAGCACAAGGGATGATAGTTGAGTTCCATCCGGCTCATAGTAAATCACAAGGCTGATGTTTCCTGACATCAGTTGTGTCACTGTGGGAGGGTTTTCCGAGATTCATTCACAAGTCACTGCTCTCTTTCTCTCATAGATAAAGATAGTTTGGCTGCTAAGAATGGAAGTCCTGGGAAGTAGGTGAATGTGGCCAGAGGAAGGCCCACCTTTACCAGTGACTGCAAAAGCACCCTTGGTGACTACACCAGCTGGAGATGTCCATCCTGGAGTTGTCTAGCTCTAGCTGTGGAAAATCCTACCATCACATTTATTTTCGTCCTTCTTAACTATGGACTTTACACACGTTCTTTTGGGAAGAAGGCTGAAGGGAGATCTTATCACTCTCTATAACTATTTGAAAGGAGGTTGTAGCATGGAGGATGTTGGTCTCTTCTTCCAAGTAACAAGCCATAGGATGAGAGGAAATGGCCTCAAATTGCAGCAGGGAAGGTTCAGATTGGATATTAGGAAATATTTCTTCCTGGAAAGGGCTGTTGGGCATTGGAACGGGCTGCTCAGTCTGGCCGTGGAGTCACCATCCCTGGAGGGGTTGAACAGACACAGAGATGAGGTTCATAAGATCATAGGTTAATGTTAGAGTGAGGTTAACATTTGGACTCAATGATCTTTAAGGTCTCTTCTAACCAAAATATTTCTATGGTTAGAACCTGAATAGAGGTGTGGGAACAGATCATCTTTATCCTGCATTCAAAGTTGAGAACCTGAACAACAGAGGTAGTGTTAATTATAGCTGCTTGAGGGAAATAAACAAAAAAAATACCTTGACACCACCACCACCAAATAAAACAAAGAAACAAAGAAAGAAACAAAAAACCAAAAACAATTACTTAGTATCTGCTACCCAGAAGAGAGACAAAAAGTTTCACTCATTCCTGTTTTCTGACAAAGAGGGGACCATGATTCCTACACACCCAGGCAACTCAAAAGCAACAAGAGTATATATTTTTTCATCACACTTGTGATGTTGGCACTTTCAACAACATACTAGACAACAAAGTTCTGTCTTCATGGCATTCTGTGTATCTGCTTCAAAGAGGCCAAGCATCTGGATCTAAACATAGTACTTTCCATTCATCCATATATATCCTTTAAAACCATAAGGAGTCATAAAAAAATTAGTATCATTAATTTTGCAGTGATGAGCTTGCCTGTAAGAGGAAAAAACCTGATTCTCATTCATTTCCCAGACAATAATGGTCTCCTTGTGCAAAAAAATAGCCTCTGGAGTAATTCTAACAGCTTGGTGCTACTTATTTTGGGATAAATGGCAGAATATTGGTTCCTAATTACAGTTGCTCTACAATCTTCCAGTTTGAAATGGGAGGTTGCTCTGGTTCCTTTTTCCAGGATTGCGATGACATTAAGACAATTCCCTGTTTCAGCCTGCTTCTCAGTACATGGAAACATTTGTTCATTCATCTTTTTTTTCACTTGACTGCATTATGGTTGTGGTCCATATGGTTACACTCCCTTTAATGTCATATCCAGTATATATTTATTCTACATACACATATTTTTTCCAGCCTGTAAGCCGTAAAGTGAGATGCAACAGCTCAAATGTCATTAAAACAGAAAAAAAAAAAAAAGTGAAAACAAGTTATTTAAATTGCAAATACAAATCAAACCCAAATGTGATTTTGACTATTCCCTAATATTGTGGAAATTACAATTAATTCATTGATTGATTTGGGCTGTAACTTGACTCCTGTAAGATACTTGTGCTGTTGGATCTAGGTATGTAGAAACACTTCGAGGTAAAAACAGGCAAGTAATTCCTCCTGATATCATATCAATTTCTAGTTCTGTATCAGTACTATGATCTCACATCTTTTCTCTCACAACAGTTGATTGCACTTTAAAATGTCCCAATGCCAGCCATGACACATGAGTGGAGGGAAATGGTCTCAGTTAAAAGTTTGGACAACCTTGAAGTGGGGAAGAAAAGATTGTTAAAGTTAAAAATTGTTGATTTTAGATACCTGTTTATCTAAGCAGCTTCCAAAAATCTTTATATATGAAGCGGGTATTGGTTAATAAAGTTGACTTGCAGTTTGGTAATCTCTAATATAACATTGATGAATCATAAAGCAAAATTTAGGTTCGCTTCATGTGAAGCAGTAAGAGATTGCAAGAGAGGGTCATGATCTAACATAGATGTTGGCATCAAGGATAATCACGCTGTTTTCCCTTCACTGTGGTGACCTCGCCACTGTCATCAAAAGAGTCACAACGGTCATGCTGAGCAGACATCTAAAATATATAACTACATTTGTGCACTCAAAATTACTATTTCTTGCTGCTTTATGCAGTAAGGAGCACATCTTCTGTTGACACTTGTGATGTGATGTAGGTACCACTGAGAAGTTGCAGCAGTGCTCAGAATCCATTGTGCTAGGAGGTGCACAGACTTGCTGAAACATAAATATGTCTTCACACAAGGTCTCTACAATATCTTTCTATTTGAAATAAACAATCCCAATCCACTAAAGAAAAATCCTTTGTAAACAAGAAATAGTGAATTTACTTCATTTATAATCATCTAACACTTGGGTTTTGGGGAAAATAGCTTAATGTTTTTGAATATATACATTCCATAGTATATTTCTACTGCTTTCAGCTATGTGAAATAGAGAGTTCTGAGAAAAACGAAACAAAAAAGTGTTAAAATTGTATCTGTACTGTTTGTATCTAAATAATACACACACATGTTAAGGTAACTGCCTTTTAGATTTCTCCATACAAAATATTTAAATTATTTCCTCGAAACTCTTCTCCCTGTTGCCTTTATTTCTTCCAAATCTTTCAGAATCCTCAGTCTTCAGAATCCTTCTTACCACAAAGCAAGGAATGGAGTAAAGTTTAAAGGCTCGTACAAAGTCACACAAGCAAATACAGGAACAGCAAGGATCACAGCTGAAGTTTCCTGAATCCAAATATAAGATTCATCTCACCTTACTTCAGACCTGGGATTCAGCTTTAAGGTGTTTATTTGTCTAAAGATATGAATGTAGAACTGTTTGAAAAGACCTCAGGAACGAGAAGTCCCTGGAGGTTGGTGGAAATGAACATGACCTACAGTAGATCAGCAGCATTGAGGGCTGGGAATGCTAATTCAAATGATGCTGAACCCCTTTGTTTAGGCATAATTAAGTACTTCACCAACACATTCAATAGTACCTAATTAGGAATTTATAATTAAGTGGACATTTCCATTTGAGCTGCGTGTAGACACCTACATCTCACTTTAACTGCCTGTAAATAGGCAATACAGTCCGCAAGACATTTCAGATGTTTCGGGGTATCCTGATGGGCACTCATGTGCCATTGCAGAAATACACAATTTTCACATCATTCTGTTGGCGTATTTGCCAATCCCAATTAGCAGGATGGATGAACTGCAGACATACATATGCAATCAGATGAATCCCACTGTTCTTGTACTGCACTAGCTACAGCTCCATCCTTCTTCCTCAGGGTAAATTTTTTTGATCACTTTTTCATTATGCATTTAATAAAATTACAGTATTCTTGATGTCTTCAAACCACAGACAGGAATTTAAACTAAATAAAAAGAAAGAAAAAAATAGAGAAAAAATGAGAAAAAATGGAACATATTTCAATATAATGTGTGCATATCTAAAGGTAATAGAAGTGGTTTGAAAATTCATTCTCTACACATAAGTAGTTTTAATGAACAAGGAGAAAAAGAGCAATAATTAAAGTTTGATTTCAGCAATTGTTAAACCATACAACTTTTTTTTTTTTTTAATTCTATGTCTTACTTCTGAGCAGTACATTTCTAACTTTATATAAATGCACCTAATTTGAGAAACGTGAAACATCGCTTATAAGAATAATTTTTTTTTTTTTTTTTTTTTTTTTTTTTTTTTTTAGTTTAGGAAAAAAGTTTATCAATTTTTACCTGTAAAGAGCATTGCTGACAATTTACCTCTTAGAATGTAACCACTGAAAATTTTATTAAGAGTTGGAGAGAAGGGAGCTGTCTAAGTAACCTTTTTATTGCTATTATTATTTAGTTCTTAATTTAAGGTTTGGCTAGGAAATATTCACAAAGCTCTACTCATACCTCACCTCATACAGACTTATGTCTCCATTCAAAATTAAACAGGACCCTTCTAATGGCTGTAAAATTTTCAGTTTGCATCCATGCTCTCGACTCCGGGAAGTTTTGCTGACTCTTCCATAAACTATATTTATCATGAATATCTTTTTGGCAGGGTGTGTGAGTGGAGGTTATCAAGGAAGTAGAAGGCGACCTGTTGGAGAGGGGCCAGAGGAGGCCACAAATATGATTCAAGGGATGGAGCACCTCTCCTACGAGGACAGGCTGAGAGAGTTGGGATGTTCAGCCTGGAGAAGAGAAGCTCCAGGGAGACCTTATTGTAGCCTTTCTGTACTTAAAAAGGGCCAATAAGAAAGATGGGGACAGAATTTTTGGCAGGGCCTGTTGTGATAGGACAAGGGGTGATGTCTTTAAAATAAAGGAGGCGAAATTCAGGCTGGACAAAAGGAAGAAATTTGTTACGCTATGGGTGGTGAGAGCCTGGCTCCAGTTGCCCAAAGAGGTGGTGGATGAACCATCCCTGGAGACATCTCCTTTACACCATTCTCTTTCTCTTTTGCCATCCAACCACCTTCCCCATCAAGTCCCCTGGGAAAGGTGCCTGAAGATTAATGGAAAACCAAGACTTCATAAAATGTCTTTTTGCAAGTGGATTTAATCCAGACTCTCAAAATACACCCAAAAGTGTATTTTGGGGTGTAATTAGAAGTGATACACTCCACAGAGAGCTCATTTATTTTGAAATGAGTATGGAAGACACGTTAAGCAAGATGTTTTCTCTTTTTCTTTTTTTTTTTTCTTTCACTTGACACCACAGCATCAGGACAAAAAGCTGCAGTTCGACTGAAAATAATGAAGTGAGATGTTCCATAAAGTTATTTCCAGCTGATGGACTACATGCTACATAAATATACAGGAGACTCCCAGAGGAAACTGGCAGGTCACTCAGGCTTGCAACAGTTTCAGTCCAGCAGTGTATGGGAGATCCATACTTCTCTTGTAATGGGAGTAGTTTCCATGCAAGATATGCAGATGTTAAATTTTATTTATAGATATGTATATATATAGTAGCTTTTCTTGCTACCAGGATAAAACCTACTGTGAAGTTCAGTCACGCATCAGCTGAGGTAATTATTTCAGTCCGTGAGGATTCAGTTGTGCAGGGTCAGGTAAGAGCATGGGACAGCAAGTGTTAAGCAAGAAACTCTTGTGAACCTGCTTAAGCTGATTTTTCATGGAGAAGGTTAAAAGCAGAAGTGCCAGCAGAGCTTTTGTGGAAAATGGAAAGATTCAGGACATTTTGCACCAGACTGAGAAAGGTCAGCATTTCTGGCAGACGGTGAGGCTGGTGTTCTGATTCAACTCAAACAGAACCATTTCTTCCTCAGGCTCCCCACTGACAAATGCAGTAGAGTTTGGATTCGCACGAGGAAAGTGTCTTAGGAAAAACAAGACCTAGCCATCCACTTTTGAACTAAACCTGAACCCGAACTGGACTTGGATTTGAATCTGGAGAAAGCTTAATTTATTTTTCTTCTTTTATCTTTTTTCCCTTCCCTTTCCTTTTCCTGGAAAAATGAAGCAGGAGTTACAGATTTTCAAAGTCTAGAAAAAATCCTACACCCTTGGTCATAAGAATGACAAAAGGGCAGGGGTTTGGGTACTTGCTTCAATTGATCTCTCATATTTCTAGTTGCATTTGAACTAACAGTGGTGTTTTCTGGTTTGAAAATGACCTACTGTGTTATTTGCTACAAGCATAATATCTGTGCCTCAAACCCAGCATGGCTTATTGTTCTATTAGGAACAGGGCTTGCAATAGGCATGCAGAGTTAGAATCACAGCATCATTTCTGTTGGAAGACACCCTCAGGATCATCAAGTCCAACCATAACCTAACTCTAGCACTAAACTATGTCTCAAAGAACCTCGTTGAAATGCCTTTTAAACCCCTCCAGGGATGGTGACTCCACCACTGCCCTGGGCAGCCTGTTCCAATGCCTGACAACCCTTTCCATGAAGAATTTTTTTCCTAATATCCAATCTAAACCTCCTCTGGCACAACTTGAGGCCATTTCCTCTTGTTCCATCACTTGCTACTTGGGAGAAGAGACCAACATCCTCCATGCTACAGTCTCCTTTCAGGTAGTTGTAGAGAGCCATAAGGTCTTCCATCAGTTAGTGAAAGATTTGTTAAAACTGTACCAAAAGTCACTGCTACACCCCAAACATCAGAGTTTATGCATGAGAAACTTGTGCTTTGTGTTGCCTGACCCCCTCCTCCAGTATCACCAGCAGCAGCCAGGTTTCTACTGAAGGGTGATGGTCTTTCTCCAGTCCCACCTCACTTACTACTCCCTCCATTTGTTTTTCCAGTGAGAACAAATTAGTAAAAGTGTCTGTGAAGGAACATTATGGTTTAGGGGCCCAAGAATACCTTAAGAGTGACCTCAGTCTGTGTGTTTTATTCTTCACACTGTCACTTGTCCCTTTGGCAGGAGAAAAAGAATTGCAAGCTGAAATCCTGACCCCTTTGGTGTCAGTGGCATTGCCACTGTTGACATCTGAAGGAGCAGAATTTTCCCTATTAACTGCACAAGAATCAAATTCACGAAATATTTCCTTTGAATAACATATCCATTTAGAAGTCCAAGATTCTGTCTTACTCTGAAAGAATTAGCCTTTGGATCAATAAAGCTTCTCTTGGTTGTAGATAGTGGAAGATCTTTCATCAGAGACAGCTTTCTCCCTTTTTCACCCCACATAATGAGATCCCTTGAATTTCCTCTGATCTTTCGTGAAAGGGGTAGTTAAGATAGATGTTACTGACTCCTGCTAGAAAACAGGAACATTTATATTGCATAAAGCCACAAATGTATCTGCAGATTCAATATCTGTGACACAGTCCAGCTTTGACTTCGTGGTGATCGATGGTCTGTTCACAGTACAAGAGGGCACAGCATCATCCACTGATGTTCAAAGAGCAAGTGAAGCCCTGTGGGAGGAAGCATGGGAGAGGAAAACAAATAAAACTCAAGGAAAGGACAAGACGTGATCTCATGACATGCATTTTCTCTTGAACCACCTGGGAGATCTCTCCAGAAGCAGATTGTGTTCCAGTCAAATAGCACTGCAGCTGCTTCTTTTGGCTGAAAAAGCCAGGGCCTGCCCTTGACAAGTAACATTCATGAATATAATCCAAAACAAAGCATTTAAAAATAGAAAAGTTGACCTCTGTCTTGTGTGACAAGCTCTGTGATAGAAGAACCACGTGTAAAAAGGACTGAGGACTGACTCCTAGACTGAAGTCTTATCAGCATGCCGCATTGAACATGGTGTTCAGCTCTGCAAGCCAACACTAAATGAGCTAAATCTGGACCTAAAGGGAAAGACATTGCTTTACCATGATACCTTGCCCAAGTTAATTAGCCTTTTGGGGAAAAGAAAAACAATATAATTATTCTTCATAAGACAGATGTCCAACTACTGTGCTCTGAAATAGTGTCTTAGTACAGTGCTCTCCTTTGCTGCAGAGGATGTTGAGTTTTCTCATCATCTGGGGCAGGTACCACTGCTTTGTTGTTTCATTGTCCAGTGCAGGCTGCACCTCACCCTGTCTTTGGCCAGGGCAATCACCACCATCCCCACAGCCTTGGAAGGATCACATGGAATGGGACACTTTAAATTTCTTTGCTGTGATGAACTACCTCTTATGCAGGAGAAAAACTTCCCCCAGAAGGGTGCGGTTCTGCTGGAAGTCTCTTGGAACATGAGACCCAGACTTTGACAAATCTAAGTATCCTGCAGCCTTGCCTAAAATCCTGAGTGGAAGCCAGGAGATATTTATTACAAGTGAGCAGGAATAAACAACTCCTTTGCTGCAGAATGGCAAAGACACTGAGCACAGTGCCACAGTCAAAGCCGCAAGAAGTCAGATAAATGAACACCATTAAAATAGTGTGAGACAGGTTGGTGAACCCCCTGTACTAAATGGGTTATGAGGGACTGAAAGATTTGTTAAATTTGTACCAAAAGTCACTGCTACACCCCAACCATCAGAGTTTATGATGCTGAGCAGCTCATGCAAGTCTTCCACAATCTAGGGTTGCAGTTTTAATCTGATGAGAAGGTAGATGTGGTTTTGGGGTGATGGATGAGTCCCTGTGAGTCTTTCTTGGCTGAAGTTGTGCCTGCAGAGGAGAGACATAACACCTGGAGCATATTTGAAGGTACCAAGTCAGGTCTTCACCTCTCATAGTTTGGCAAAGCTCCACTGAAGTTAACACAGATCTCCTGCATTTGCCCCATCTGAAGATCTGGCCCAGACCACTTAGTTTTTCCTACTTTCAATGTAACTATGTGTTATGCCTCATGAAAAAGGTGAACAGTGGCTGCTGGCCAGAACATACCAACCTTTTGGAGTTCATAATATGAAAATAAACGAGTGATACCCAGATGAGTATGTTATATGTATAAATATATATATCTCTCTTTATATATATATAGATACATATATTTGCACAGTTCTCTGCCTTGGCGGGGACATATTTTGGAAAGGGGAGAGCAGTGAAGTTATTAAGAATCTCCACTCAAGTTAAAATACCTCTTTAGTACAACAAAACATTCTATTGTTGAACTGGGAAAAGATATTCCATAAATCTCCTGAAGTCAAACACCATGACGGGAATATGGAAAAACAGATCTATATATTAACTGCTCTTTTAACAGCATTATTTGACCCTTAGAAAAAACAAACAGAGGAAAGAAAAACGTTACAAGCCTAGAAAAAAATTCTCTGACTCTTATCAAAAGCACATTTGAAGAGAGGCCTCGGAGGCATCTATTGTTTAATGGGCTATGCTTGATTTATTGATGATTATGTAGCAAAAAAAAATTAATGCAATCATTCCAAGTCTATGAGAGTTGCAGGTCTTCAATTTATTAGACCTTGGATTCGGCATATATTTTCTTTTTATTTTTTTTTCTTCATTCAAAGAATGACCAACAGTGTGAAGCAGTTTGATGGGCAAGTCCCTTGGTGCCGAGCTATACCTCACTCCTTTTCCATAAGTAACTGGCCACACGAGAGCAGGCCTGCAGTTTGAGTTTACACAGCTGTATGCTGGAGCGCAGAGTTCACTGCATTTTTTTTTAGGCTTCTTTTAGCAAAGGCAAGAAAACCACGTCCCTCCTTGCCCTCCTCATCTGCACAGGACTTCACGCTGCTGGCTCTCCCGTTGCTTGCACGCATGTGTGCACGTGCAGACACATATGTGTCTACAGCCCTATTTCACCCACAGAAATTATAGAGTCACCTCTTTTTAGCAACAGGAAAGGGAAAAATCATCTGAAACAGAAGTGGAGATGAAGAGTCAGAAAACATTCAGAGAAGGTCAATAGCAGTGAGATGATGGTCATTTACATTTGTCATTGGTATGAACTGGGCCAATCTAGAGTTCCAGCTGTCATCATTCTCATCAAAGCATTGATTGACACAGATGGACAGGGGCTAGAGGAGGCCACAGAAACAATCAGAGGGATGGAACACCAGAGGGATAGGAAGGATAGGAGACTATGAGGACAGGCTGAGAGAGTTGGGCTGTTCAGCCTGGAGAAGAAAGCTCCAGGGAGACCTTATTGTGGCCTTTCTGTACCTAAAAAGGGCCAATAAGAAAGATGTGGACAGACTTTTGAGCAGGGCCTGTTGTGATAGGACAAGAGGTGATGGTTTTAAACTAAGGGAGGGGAGATTCAGACGAGACATGAGGCAGAAATTTTTTACACTGAGGATGGTGAGACCCTGGCCCAGAGAGGTGGTGGATGCCCCAGCCCTGGAGACATCCCAGGCCAGGCTGGACGGGGCTCTGAGCAACCTGAGCTGGTGAAGATGTCCCTGCTCATGGCAGGGGGTTGGACTAGATGAGCTTTGAAGGACCATTCCAACCCAAATTATTCTATGATTTTGTGGTTCTATGTTTGGGCTCAGCATCCCTTTTCTGAAATTTCAGAGTCCTAGTCTTTCCTTTCCTCTTTTAAACCCACTTAAAATGCAGAAAAGTTCATTTTCCCTCAGCAACCAGAGCTGTTAGTTAATTTTTGGGGATCCACCAAGATGGTCAACATAGTAGAAGCACATATAAGAGACAGCCACCACCTTCCAGATCTCATTGCCTGAACAGACATGTCTGGCACAGTTCCGGGAGAAAAGTGAAGGGTAGTGACTAGTAAGTTACTTGCTCCATGTGACACAACTGGTCAGAACAAGTGAAGAAGCCACAAAGTCCTGCTGCTGGTCCTTGCTATATTCCAGAAAATTATTAACGGCTACTTACTTTTCACAGGATGTGAAAAAGTTGTGTTTGTAGCATCAGAGAAACTAAATGCAAATTGAAAAGCTGACTGTTGGCTTGGCCTGAAATTGTTTGTTTTGGAAATTATCAGCAAAAAATAGAATAAAATAAAAGAAAACAAAAATCAGTACGAGTAGAAAGAAGCTTGCTGGTCAGATGAGCTTTCACAAATTATAAATAAGCAGGATTAGTCTTTAGTTCTGTGGGAGTTAATGACCATCTGAATCATGGGAGATGTAGTCTGCCTTGGGAGTCTGTCTTGCAAATGAGAACAAGATCAGGAGGTATATACCAAGTAAGCCCCATAGGAGATTCTGGCAGCAGTGCAGGATAAAATTTCTCAGCTGGAAGCATTTCACTTTTTGTATATTGAAGTTTTCAATGAAATGTCAAAATATTCCACAGAAAATAGATCCTTTTTTTTTTTTGGAAAACACAATTTCGGTGAAAGCTCAGTTTGCTGTTGAAAAATGGCTTTGGCAGAAATGTTTTTTCTGGCTACTATTCAGGACAATGTGGTTGCTCCTCCCAAACTCTTCCTTCAAAATCCTGCTTAAAAGACTGGTTTTCTGGGATAACTACAGAAATTGAATGAAAAAAGATACTCATTGAACTGCTTCTGTGCATGGATCACTGTCTTGTCATGCTAAGAACCTGGTTTCATATATTCCTTATCTTGACATGTCTTTTTCTTTCCAGATGTCTTGTCCCAGCATAGATTACAATTTAATTGAGTCAGATACCATCTCTATGCTTGTATTGTCTTTAGTGAGATGATGTTTATTTAACACCTGGGATGACAGCTCAATAGTACAATACAAATTGATAATTCTAATGTCAAAACTGTGGCTTGAATTATTGTGGCCTAATTCATATACCCCAAGGTAAGACAGTTGAAATCCTCATCCTAAAATGTACCAAGTGAATCCCAGTCTGATTTTTTGAGAACTTTGAAATGTGTCCTTCATATCTCCTCGGTGAAGTTACTTATTTTTTGTGAGTTGACTGTCAAAGGACCCTTGTATGACACCAAAGACGTTCTGACAACAGGTGAGATGAGTCTCACTTGTTGCTTCTACTGGATCCTGTTGGATGGCTTTGGCCTGGAAAACAGATCAAGCAAAATCCAGCAGCAAAATTTTGTCTTCAGCAAGGAAGTCATAAGTGAAAATATAGACTAAGTGTTCAAAGGAGATAGGATAAGAAAATTTGTTGCAGAATAATAGAGATGTTTACTTAATCTCTACTGAGATTTGTGACTAGGAGAGATGAGCCTGGATTTTTAATCTGGTTGGCTTCCTCTGTAATGTGATTTACAAAATGTAGACTATTTCATAAGATACCTGTTTTCTGCATCGTGCAAATAGGGGATTAAATCAATAGAATGGAATGGAATGGAATGGAATGGAATGGAATGGAATGGAACAAACAAAATCATAGAATCATTTAGGTTGAAAAAGACTCTTAAGATCATTGAGTCCAACCATTAATCCAGTGCCGTCAAGTCCACCTCTAAATCATGTCCGTAAGACCCTCATGTCCACATCTGTTAAACCCCTCCAGGGATGGTGATTGCACCACTTCCCTGGTCACCCTCTTCCAGTGCCTGGAAACCCTTTTTTGTGAAGAAGTATTTCCTACTATACAATCTAAATCTCCCTGATGCAACTTGAGGCCATTTCCTCTCATCATATTGCATCTTAAAGACAAAAAAAATAAATAAAAATAAAGTTAAAAATGAAATGTAATGAAATGTAATGAAATGTAATGAAATGAAATGAATAAAATAAAATAAAATAAAATAAACAAATAAATCTCCATTTAACACTTGAAGATTCATGAAAAGGATGTCTCTGCTGAATTTTCTGGTTCATGATACATAATGAGACATCTATATCTTACAGTGACTCCAGCAGGCCAGAAAAAACACATCTCCATGGGCCTCAGGAGGGAAGACAGCTGGGCATGAACCTGATGCAGAGAGTCTCTGGATGTAGTGATGATGGAGAAGTGACTAGGCATTGAAGAAAGCACAGAATGACTTCCCAGATGAAAATCACCAATCACATGAGTCTTTTTCTGAATAAGTGGAGGAGAACCTAAAAAAACATAGAAGTCTTCATGTGCACCAAAAATCATTAGAGAGATTATGAGAAAGAAAAATAAAAATTTGGAGCCTTGCAGAATAAAAAGTGCGCAGAGTGGAAAAGGGTGATATTAGAAGGTTAATCCTATAAGAAATACTCCATAGGCTTTTAGAAACTACCTATTTAGCCCACTGTTAGGTCCTCCATTATCACTGTCTCAGGAGAAGCTTGGAGAGAATTATCATCTGACATATGTAAAGCCATAAATCACAAAATGCCTTGATGGGCTGGCTGTAAAATTTTGAATAGGAGAAATATGTATCTCTGATTTTTTCAACTAAGAAGGGAAACTAATTCTTGTAATTTTAGACATCTGAAAGCTGATTTATCATGTAGATAATTTCTAGAGGCAAGCCAGAGAAGAAGGACAGGTACTGCACAAAGTGATGAATCCTGCTCCTTGACTATACAAGCTTTCATGATAACATTTTTTACACAATAAAATCAGGCATTCTGGTAAATGGCTTTCATAGCATTAGTAATATTTACAAATCAGACTCAACTACTATGCACACATATTCTTTAAGGTAGGACATGTGACTGGAACCTGAGATAATTACAAGATGAGAATTAAGAAGTGTTCATTTATCAGTCTTGCCTCTTAGTGGCCTCCGGTCACATCCTATCTCATGTACATGGAAGGTCTTTTACAATGTGGTCCCTAAACAACCCAGTCAGGAGGTGACAATAATAGAACCTGGACCTCTGCCAAGCACAATAATGGTATTTCCCGGAGTATTCACAGAGTTTCCAGTTCTTCAGACAGGGTGTAACATGGTAAACCTAAATATCATTATATTTAAATACCCAACTGCAAATATTCTCAAGTGACTCACGGTCCTGGGAGCTTCCTATTTTGCTAAGGTGACCCAAAATACTTTTTCTTAATGAGGCTTTATTGTCCGCAAATCTGAAATGCATCTTCTGAGAATCAGACCCTTACATGATTTCTTAATTTAGATATACCAACAACAGAGAAATCAAAGAGAAGTGTTATCAAAAAATCTGACAATAATTTTATAGATCAGGTAGTTTAGTGCTGGGAGTCTGGTTGTTTTGGAATTGATATTTTGAAAATGTCTGTCCTTAGAATAAACACATCTATGTTTTGCTAGTGCTTGTCTTATGAGGTGACAGGCCAGCAAGAGTTGCCCCAGTGTCTAAGGAAAAAATAAGCGTATTTGCTTTTCTTTCAGTGACTGTGCTGATAGAGAATCTTTAATAATCAGTCTATTACTGATACACTTAAATAGCTGCTGTCCTCCAGACCTCTGGTTTTGTTATTTTGAAGTGAAAATATCTGGGGGGTTCAGAAGGTATTAGGGGAAAGGCTGACAGATTTTCGGTGTCAATTCATGTCTTGTTTGTACCTGAAAGCAGAATACGCTGTAGTCCTGAGGGGATTAGCCTGCTGTTGTGTTTGCTAATTGAGAGCTGTACTAGCAGTATTATCTCAGATACTCACACCGGAGTTGTATTCTGAGTAAATAAATACACAGACACTGTACAACACAGGGAAAATATTAGTAGATTGTCTTAAAATATTATCTTTGATGCTTTGGCTCACAATATTTACACTGCCACCACCCAGAAACTGCAAACTGTTTCCTATTTTCTTTATGACAGCTTGGTGAAGAATCATGGGCATGACTCCCTTCTCAATATTTATTCCATCATATGGATAATGAGACCTGATATCGCTCTCTGCCCTCCTGTAAATATATGTGACACACATGACTGGGTCCTGCAGGAGCAAATCCCTTCCTCCTTTTTATCACTGCACTCACAGCAAATCAAGATGATTTGCAAGTGTTGTCAGATGCTGAGAAAACTCTCAGAAACATGTTCTCTGCCACACTGACCAAGAGGTGTGATATTTTTTTTTTGGTAAGTTGCATTTGTCATATAGTACCATCTGGTGTATAATAATATCAGGTTATTGTAGAAAGGGTGCTGAAAAAAATAGCCAAGAAAGGAAATTAAGCTAATTTCTCACATCCTTGCTCTTCAGAATAAAGAAACCTGTTTTAGACAAGAAAGGGTAGAAGATCTGTTGGTAATGAGAAGTTAACTGGAGCAGAAGTGGAAAACATTGATCAAAGACTCAAAATGCCACTTATTTTATCTGGGAGAGCTGTATCTGTGAGCTGAAATGGCAGAGCAAGAGGTTGGATTTAACATAGCAAACTGGCTTCACATGGATAAGACTGAAGTACCCAACTAAATCTCCGTGGATGACAAGGTTCATCTTCTTTCCAGGACTGTTTGACTCTATAAATGTCCGTGTATGTCAACCACCTCCTTGCTTTGGCTGGAAGCACTTGTCCTGGGCAATGGACAGATATTCCCTCCCAATATGCTTTGCCTACTAATGGGCTACAGGTAAACCATATTTTATTTCCCAGTGATCACAAATCAGGAGAACTCTGGCCTTTAACTACATAATTACTTTTCTTTCACAGCAAATGGTACTTTTCTGACTGTGTTTCCTTTAGAAACACCATCATACCAGCATCTCCAACTTAATTTTCAGTGGAAAGCTCTGTCATGTGGGTACGTCAAGGACAGGGAGATTAAAATAACAGCAATAACAAAGAAGACTGTAAAATCCAGAGCCAAACTCCTGATGTGGTTCAGTGTGGTTTTGTTTTAAATCAAATTTCTGAGGCTGCTGAGGCTCAAATTGTGCTATTAAGCAAGATGCGTCACCCCACCCTACCTCATTTCCCCATTTCAAATAGAAGATTCAAAATTCAACCCACCTAATAAATAGCACTTTATGTAAAGTCTTAGAAAAGCCTGTATCAGATGCATGCATATAAGAGGAAGAGTAAATGGCCTCTCAATTTGCTAACATGTATTTTCAGAAAAAGTTCAGTCTTTACAGTTATTTAGATGCTGACCACCTTTCCTTTTATTTCAAACACCAGCCTGATTTCCCTGAAGATTTTTTCCATATGCTGAGAGGGAAATAGTTGGTTTTTATTCCTCATACCTGTTTCTAAAAATATAATTACTTTGGTGATTTCTGGTGTCTTTTGAAAAACTGCAAAAAAATGGAAGTGTGCAACAGTTGTCTTTTAATAAGGAATCAATTAAGAATTATTAAAGTCTTATTTTAGCTCCTGTCTTCTAATTTTTCAGCTATTTCCATATGAGAAAAGAATCTCACTACCTGGTCTCTCCCTACTACCTTGAGGATCTTTTGGTTAATTTCAAACTTGAAAATGAGGTAGAGATTTCAAAGGTTCTGCAAATGTTGTAAAAATGTGTCTAGCCAGAGAAAACAAGGCTGCGGTAATAGTATTTGTCCTCAGGAAATCCACCCAGAATAAAAACTATTACAGCAAGCTCTCATCCTTTGAAGATTATTTGACACTGAACAATCCAGGAATGGGACTTTCCACCTGTTCATTTTCCTGATGTTTTCCAGGTATGATCTGCAGTGATCACAGATGAGATAGGGGAATCATAGAATCATGGAATCACAGAATCATTTTGGTTGGAAAAGACCCTCAAGATCATCAAGTCTAACCATTAACTGAGCACTGGTACTAACCCATGTCCCTGAGAACATCATCTCCATCTGTCCATGTCCAACCCTCCAGGGACGGTGACTCCAGCACTGCCCTGGGCAGCCTGTTCCAATGACTGACAACCCTTTCCGGGAAGAAATTATTCCCAAGATCCAACCTCAACCTCCCCTGGTGCAACTTGGGGAAATTTCTTTGTGTCCTTGTCTCCCCTTAGCTCCTGTTCTCCAGCTGAACCCCCCAGGTCCCTCAGCTGCTCCCATCACACTTGTGCTCCAGTCCCTTCCCCAGCTCTGTTCCCTTCTTTGGACATGAAGTCACTTTGAGGACAGAGTTCATGTCTCACCTCCTACTTCCAGAAAGATGATCCATGAACAGTACAAGGGAATGATTGCTACTTAGCTCCCCTATCATTTTTCTACCCATCTCTTCTTTCCCTTCTAAAACACAGATTTCCATGAAAATATGACTTTCCCATGAGGAAAGCTAAGGTTGCTCTACTACTGGTATCAAATGGACCAGCTCTCTTTGATATTTCAGAAATTTGGTTCGTGCCAAAGAATATGCTTTTTATTGTCTGGCAATTTGGCCACAGAGGTGTAAGGCTTCCACTTTGATTGTTGGGAATACTTTGTTCTCGGGGATTTAGAGATTATTTTTAAATTATTTTCCCATGCCAGAGAAAACCACAGAGTAAAGTTTGACTACATTGCACTCTGCTGAAAAATATGGTACCCATTATCAGAGAGCACTGCTTATTATTACACTGCCCTTTGCAGTTTTGCTTGGTTTTTGTTTGGTTGTAGGTTTTTTTGGTTGGTTGGTTGGTTGGTTGGTTTTTGTTTTGGTTTTTTTTTTTTTTTTTCTTGTTTTGCCTTCTTCTTTCTTTCTTCTTCTTTCAGTACACATAACTGTTTCACAACACAGAGAATTCTCTTATTTCAGTTGATTCATACACTTTAAAGCAATTACCTAGAAAGCCAGCAAGTGTACAAGAAAAAAAAAAAAAAAAAAGACAAAGCAAATAAATGCCATGAAAAAGGAAATTTAAAAAAAAGGGTGTTCTAGTATTAAGGCACAGATTTGCAAGAGTGCTCTCATGTTAATGGCTATTCATCACGGATCTGGGGTTATGTTCTCATGTTGTATATCAGATATGTATTCTTATGTTAAAATGTAGAAACCATCAGGATAGGAATTAGTTCCACTTAACATTATTTTCCCCTAACTTTTAGACTGATTTAATGCTTTTTTTAAAAAGAGAAGAAATGTGAACACAATGCTTCTTAATGAAAATTCAAAGTTTGGAGACACTGGCTGCAAAGCTTTCATGGAGTCATATGTCCCACTTTCAACTGAGAAAAACAATGACTGGGAGACACTTTTCAGATTGCTGAATTAGTTGTTCATTTGATGACCATGTCTTTAACACTGGAACCTATATGAAGGCAAAAAGTCCTTACCTTCAGTTTTTCACAATACAGAACTCTATGGCAGTCGTGTATACCAGGTTATAGTGATGATCCACCAGCTTCCAAAAGTGAAATTAACAACAAAAAGCAACAACAAAAAACAGGTGAGATTTTCAAAGTAATCTTTTGATACAAGGAAAATGTGGCATAAGGCATTTAATGTTGAGTTCAAGTCTACACCAGGATAACAGTTGCTTTTGTGAAGATACGACATGATGTCTCACCATGACCTTGCAGATCCACGAAGATACTTGGTGTGTTACTTCTCAAAGCTTGTTGGTCGAACAATGTCATGACTCCTAGATGTGCTGATATGACTTACTTGGTGTTACATCATTTTATTAGCTGCAGTCTGTTTCCCTCTGATTAGCTTTTCTTCTTCATATATTATCTCTTGAAAGGGATGAATAATTGTTAAAAACACAGTGTTCTCCAGGAACAGTTTTGGGTTTTATTCTTTCTTCACATGGCATGAGGTGTGTGCCAACCTTAGATGCCATATGAGAGTCTTGTTCTGTGGTATAGTTCCCTCTTTATTCTCAGTCTCATATTCACATTAATTTATTCTATTCACATCCTTGTCCCATTGCCAACTAAATTAGTAATAGAGCCAGATGGAGAGGAAAAAGTCCTTTAACAAAAATTAATGTGTCCTGTTTGAAATGTTATATCATGACCAATCTATCCTTAGGATTTAAAGAATGGCTAAAAGACAAGGTAACTCAACCAGAGAGATTTGAGAACAAGTAATGATTTATTGCTTGTATGCATAACAAAGAAAATTAAGAAACTGAAAAAAAATGCACCCAATGCCTCAGTGTGGCAACAAAAGCCATTCTTCAGAAAACAAGTAATTCAGATGAAATAAGCCATGGATAGTATGTTAAAAAGAAATGAGGGATAGTTAGAGAAAAAGGGAAGGGAAGGGAAGGGAAGGGAAGGGAAGGGAAGGGAAGGGAAGGGAAGGGAAGGGAAGGGAAGGGAAGGGAAGGGAAGGGAAGGGAAGGGAAGGGAAGGGAAGGGAAGGGAAGGGAAGGGAAGGGAAGGGAAGGGAAGGGAAGGGAAGGGAGAAAAAAGAGAAAGAGAGGGAGAAGGAGAGAGAGAAAGAAAGAGAGAGAAAATGAGAGAGAAAGATAGAGAGAAAGCGAGAGAAGGTGAGAGAAAGGGAGAGAGAAAGATAGAAAGAGAGAGAGAGAAAGAGAGAAAGAGATTGAAAGAGAGAGAGAGAGAGAGAAATAGAGAAATAAATAAATAAAGAGAGGAAGGAAGGGAGGAAGGAAGGGAAGAAGGAAGGAAGGAAAAGAGAGAAAGAGAGAAAGAGAGAGAGAAAGAGAGAGAGATAGAGAGAGAGAAAGAAAGAGAGAAAGAGAGAAAGAAAGAGAGAAAGAAAGAAAGAAAGAAGAAAGAAAGAAAAAGAAAGAAAGAAAGAAAAAGAAAGAAAGAAAGAAAGAAAGAAAGAAAGAAAAAGAAAGAAAGAAAGAAAGAAAGAAAGAAAGAAAGAAAGAAAGAAAGAAAGAAAGAAAGAAAGAAAGAAAGAGAAAATAATATAGTTTTTAAATTATCCTCATGAATTTTTGTCAGAAGGGAGCATTATCATCCTCCACTGTGACCTTCCTCATAACAGGGTGGATAAAATCAAAGTTGTCTGGGAAAGACCTCAAATTAGGTGAAAATGAGCACATCACAATATGACAAAATACAGACTAAGGAGCAAAGTACTCATTTGCCCTCTCTTACACTCATGATTTATTAGTGTGTGCTTAATTTTCTCTCTTGTCCACTTTGTGTATTGTATGACTGCCCTTTTATAAGATTCCAGAGGTTTGTTTCTTTGGAAAAACTGACTCTATCTTAGGTGTCTCAGTCATTAAACTAATTCACAAAGCCAAGTCCAGATATAAAACGGGAGGGGGAAGTGTTAAAGTTTACCTTGATTTTGACAGTGAGCATGTGTGTGGGAGTGAAGCAAAAATTAGTTCAAGTGATTATAAATATGTATATTTTATTCCTAAAACAAACTGATAGGCCTATCAAAATAAAGTAAATGTATTTCTGCACCACAGACTTTGGTGACTCTGAGTGACAGTGGTTCTGGTAATGATGATAAACAAAAACTCAGATAATTCCCATCCCTTCAGTGGTGTTGGCAATTAATGTTATTTCTTGGTCTGGAGCTTGAGCCCAGGAGGAATCATTATAATCATATGCTCTGACCTGTTCCATAACACAAGCCAGGGAATTTCATGCAGTAATTCCTGCTTCAAGACTATAACTTCTTGAGCTACAGCAAATCTCGCAGACTGATTCCAGTGGTGATTTACACACATCCAGTCATGGAGAATGCTATGTATTCATTTCAGGTGCAGTTTTGACAACCTTTTTTTTATTTTTAGACTGGTGTGATATATAATAATTTCATAAGTTGGATTACAAACCTGGAAATATTCTAAACATCTAACTCCAAAAAAAAAAAAAAAAAAAAAAAAAAAAAAAGAAAAGAAAAATAGAAAAGAGAAAGATTTAGGAGCTGAAAACAAGACTTAAGATTACTTCAGACATGAATGTCCAAACCCTAATCCAACTGTTTCTAGTTGTCCTATCTGAGGATCTGGCTCTGCTGGGTACCTCCTGTTTTGACCTTAAAATCCTCTACAATTCTGCTTCTGGGCACACCCAGAGCTCCCTTAGCTGGAGCGACAAGTACTGTGGATGGGGTTCATCTCAGATAACATCAGGAATGTGAAATGTTGACTTCCAAATCTGAACTTCCCTTATAGACATAATGATAAACAGGCAATTCCAGAAAGCAGATCTGACACTTGTGTTTAATGTTTCACTTTCTGGATCTTCTGTTTCACTTCTGTTACTGTAAAGGGATTGTAGGGTGACTGGAGCAGATTTAAATGTCTCATTCTGAGACGTCCTTTGTGTTGTGACATGCATCCTGTCACTACTGGCTGTCTTAAGTCCTGATAGAGCCCTAAATGTATCTAGAACAGTATTTAAGGTGCAGTGATTGTACTCTGTGCCTACCTTCATCTCTCCTGATGGACACAGGACCTCCACGGAGACGCACTGGGGAAAGTGCCTATTCCTGCATAGTAGTGAAAAGGTTAGAAATAAAATTCTTTCTGCTGTCTGAAGAAATTAAAATCCTAGCATATTAAAAAGAATGCTACTTTGCACCCTTTCTTTTCAGCCTTAATCAGCCAGAAACCATGGGTACAAAATTCAAGGATAATGAGCAAGGAGAGGGAAGTTTAGTCCTGTAGTCTAATGGTTCAGATTCTCAGCTGAGAGAAACATCCTACCTGATATTTGAAAAAAAGCATCTATTTTCCTCAGATATTGCATCCTAGTAGACTGTTTGTTTGTTCATCCTCCCACTCAGGAATATCTGGCTACAGATGCCATGAATTTCTATCACCTCTCACAAACATCTAAGTGAGGCTTGTTCCTGAGCTGCCAAGATATATGTATACTTTCAGTGGGGAGTGATTAATCTTGATCTCTGTGGTATTGTATGTTTCACACGCACTGGCAGGAAGTTCCCTAAATGACACAAGTTCCTCTGCCCTGTATCATGTGCCAGACATGCCGACAGCTGATGCTGAAGCAACGTTTACAAGGGATTGCAAATGGCTTTTTCATGCACATTGACCCAACTGAATCACCAGGGACACCAGCTCCTCGGAATAAAATTGCCTGTAGCCGGAGATTCCCTGCAGTCCACCAGAGCAATAAATAACCTGAAATTCCAGTGCTGGGCACCAGTGCCTAGTGTATTGCTTTTGATTGACTGGTCTTAACTGTAAAAGGCTTTTCATTTGAAATTTTTGCATAAGGTCATCCAGATGGTGGAGAGTATGGCAGGAGATTTGAGCTTGGGCATTCTCATGTTAAAGTTTGTCATACTGGGCTGAGGAAGTTGAGCAACATGGTTTGTTAAGGACAGCTGGTCTGAGAAGAACGTGTATTGAAAAAGGGGGCCAAGATGACTGTTTTGCCTGCAGGAGTCAACTGCCAGGAAATGGAGAAAAAAAAAGAAAAATTGACTAATTTTTTTCCATAATGCCCTTCAACTGGCAGAGTGAGGTATACAAAGGTAATCAGTGGGTCAGACCATACAGATATCTGTTGGTGCTTCACTTCTGTCTACCTTTAATTTCTTTCATTTATTTTTTTTGTACTGTCGTGGTATCTTGGGTGGTAGATTGCAAAATGAAATAGACTTTTCAGAAAAGAATCCCAAAACAAAGAACATGTAAAACCTTTCCAGGTGAGAAACAAGCTGTTGAAATATAGTGCTCTGCCAAAGCCCAGTTCTATTATGAGAAGGACTGTATCAACATAGACCAAATTCTGTTCCATTGGGAGCATTGACAAAGACACAAAGAAAAGTAGATTTGGATGCAATGTAGAAGCAGTGTAGTTGCAAGCTCTAGAAAACCAAGACAGGGGAATGACATTTAGGAAACACTGACTTCACTTTTAATTGCCTCACAGTAAGTTTAGGAAGTCAGAACCAGAAACACACGTAGAGAGAAGGCTGTTGGGGGAAATCTTGAAAGTTTCTCATTATTCAAACCAACAGTTGTGGATTTTAAATATTTTGAACATTTTTTTCTGAGATTGTTATCTCATATATTGTGCTCTAAGAAACTAGTTGTTACCAGCCAAGAAATGAAACCGAGACTTAACTGGAGATCTTCCTGTCTTCCTTTCAATATACAGAATGAATTACACACACTCAAGTGTTATTTTATTCTGCTTTTTGGTTCAGATTGACAGCCAGGCTACTAAATGTGCTACCCAGCAGCTATTAGAGGTAAGTTTTCAGGTCCTTTCTGAATAATTAAAGTAGAATTGAGCAGAGGGCCTGTATACTAAAGAAGACATGTCATTTTGCCAGTCTGTGGTGGATTACTTTACAAGAGCTTTCCATCCTGAAGTTCTTAACCTATCACTTCAGCTATCAACATTCAATATCAGTTATTAAATCTTGACTATTCAGAGACTGAAAAGGGTGCCAAAGACAAATCTAGTTAAGTTCAGCCCAATAGAACTCTATTAGCTGGATGAGCTACTTCAAGGTCACTAAAGAGTCAGAGTCCACAAATGCCTCTCAGGGACCAGTCAAGACTCAGGCTCCAAGCCTCTGGAGTTTAAAGTTTTATAATCTGGTTATTTTTGCCAGAACTGTGAATTTCTTACCATGTGGTTGGTAATAAAAATAGAGCTATTCCGTTTCTTCCTTCTTCCCAGACTTATACAGTTTTGTCCCATTTCTCATCCAGCTTTGCTGTTTGAAAGAAGCTATTTTATCTTTCAGGGATTTAAAGGGGGAATTCTCCAAAATTATTTGCTGGGAAAATGTAATCCTTATCCCTCTTCTATTGATTTCCAGACTTCTCACTTGCCTTTTTATTATATTTTATGAATTTTGTTTGGTTTTTTCTTTTTTTTCTTTCTTTTTTTTTTTTTTTTCCTGTTGCTCCCAAAAGTACTCTTGTGTTGTCACCCTGACTAATCCTCTGAGACATCTTTTATTAAAAATTGACTGTTCAACCAGTCATACACAACCAGGTAAATCCTATTAATTCATCCCTTGACTTGTTAACATATCCCCATCACTCATCTTTAATTCAGACATTAAAACCCCTGTCTCTTTTAGCCAGGGTAGTCTTCTTTGAGACAGTCACTTTGCTGCTAGCTTTGTTTCAGCTGTTTTCTAATCCAAGCAAGAGAAGGAGGGCATGAGCAGAGAATAGACATATGCACTTAGTTACACACACCCTGCAAATAAGCAAAAGGAAAGAGTATAGAGCAGACTTGAAGCTAAACAGTAGAGCTGCATGCCCAGTCAATTGACAGAATTAATCTTCAGGGCTGTCAGGTTTCACATTTTATTTTATGATGACTATATTCATCACACACACAAACCTTCATTACATTGCTGTTTTGGATACAAGTCAGACGGAATGAACAGCTTGACCTTGGTCATAAACCCCACTACTGAGACAACCTGAAACAGACCAGAATTAGTTATGAACCCTTTAACTCTCCCTTTCTTTCTTCTGCTCCCTCTCTGGCTTGATTAGTTTCCACCTGTTTAGTCTTCATGGAAATGTTGACTTTTATACTTTCCTGTCTGGCAAAGACACATCCCTTTTCCTTTTTTTCTCTCTTTCTTCCCTTCTTTTTCTCTTTCTCTCTTTCTGGGAATTGAAAATTGAACTTAATGGTGCAATTTTAAGGTTCCCAACAGACAAAACAATTTTATGGGCCAAATGAAGTAGTCTTCCTGTGGAATACTCTTGTTTTGAATTGAAAGCTTCAGTTAATGTGATAAAGACCAAAGAAAAAGTTAATGGCATGCCAATACTCCTGTCCACTTTTCTTTTTCCAATAAATAATAATACAAAAAGGTAACATCTGAGGCTTGCCTAATTCCTCGACTCATTGGCTTTGCTGTCTGTAAGGGTTTTTAAAATTGTTCTCTGGCCCACCTTTTTGCCCACTGGGCCACTATGCTTGTGACTGGTGTTCAGCACTGAGTTATACCTCTCAAGAGAGCAAGTCTTGGCTTTGGCAGGGCCAACAGGCTCATTAATTATGCCGTAGCAGACATTTGGCAGTTTCTCTAAAGAAAGTTCCAGGGCTGACCTAAATTGGATACGTAAAGGTTCCTCAGCCCTAGGAAGGGTGTATCTTCTGTAACAGCACGAAGGTCACTGGCGGGACAGTGCCTCTTACTGTAAAGGTCTGGATTGAGCCTGGGAAAGATGAATAAAACCAAAGCCCTGTGGCTCGGTGATGTGGTCCTTTTAAGCCAAACATGATTGGATCCAAGCAATAGTTTGGTGGGAGATCTCCAAAGACATCCCGGTCTCTACACAAAAAGCCTAACACATAAGTCAGAGAAAGACACTCCTTTTCTTTGAATGACTGTTTCTGTAACTCCTAAAAGCAGTGCCTTTCAGATAAGCAAGTTTTTGACCAGATGTGCAAAAATAGGGATGTATAGAGAAGGATTTATCCAAGTAGTTTTAAACATTTCTATTCTGGGTATTTTCAAGTGTAGACAGCATCTATTCCTAGGGTTTCTCCAGCAGTTTCAGGTGGAGGTAACATCTCACAGGAAAACCTCCATCACAAATTTTAGGAAGGGAGCTGACAGTGTAAGATTATCAGGTTCAACAAGACCTCATTTCATGTTGTGAACTATAGAAGAAAATTGTTGCACGATTAACAAGCTGCTGGGTCTTGTTGAACAGGTGGCAGAATTTCACTTTGCCTAGTCCATAAAGTGCTTTGAAATCTTTTGGGGAAGAAGGTGCTATATGTATGTCAGATACATAGCCTGGAAAACTTGATGGCTTGGGGTTTCAGTCCCTTAAATGGTCTCTGTTGGCTTGTTGGCTGGTTTATGAGGAGGGTGGAGAAAAAGGGAAATGTTCTCCACTCACATTCACTCACATGGAAACATAACTGACAACTAGATGACTGGGCTTTTTGCACTGGCTGTTTTACACCCATTTATCACTGTTATTTTTCATCCAATTGTTCCCCAAAGATTTTGGTCTCCAACAGATAGAAACACAAGCATATGTTTTTTCCTTCTGTCTCCTGGGAGGGTGGAGGTCAGAAAAACAGAATTCTTATTTTCTTTTCTGCTTCCAGTACTGTATCTAATAGCTTGTCAGGAGAATAAATTAAGATCAAATTAAGTCTGTCCTGTTGATCAGAGTCCAGTCATACTCTGTAATGAGACGGCTATGGAAAAAGGGAGTAACCTGTCAAGGTATTAAATGCTACTGTATTTCATATGGTGCCAAACTGTACTTGGACTATAGATACATTGACGCTGTTGCTATAGTAATAAGAACAACACTAACAATAATAAATCCATATCACAGTGTCATGGACTGGTGTCACTGTAGGGCACTTTTAACTCTTTCAGCGAAAGCTACAGATTGTCCAGTATTTCAGAGGTCAAAACATTAGCAACATGAAAAGCATCTTCAAAATAGACAGTTACGCTGGCATGTGGGATTATGTAATCATCATTACTCTATTTAATTAACCATTGTATTTAACAAAAATAATAGCAATTTTATTAATAATAATATCTACCCTGCAGTGGGAAGTTATGCTACACATTGTGTATAAGATTGCTGTTTGATGCAGACCAAAAACCATGCTGGGGACTGGGGGATAATTAAATAGTCTGGATTATGATGGGCCATGACTCAAAGTCATACCTTCTCTTTAGTGCAGCTATAACCTAGAAGTCTTTGCTAACACTGGAGACTGCATTGCATTTGTTATGGTGTAAGGAGAGAACAACCTTCACATCCAAAAGTCTATGTTGTCCTCCTCCTTTGTCTGCCTCCACAGATTTTAGGTCTAAAATAGGCTGGATTAAAGTGGGTGCAGTAAAAAAGTAAAATCTCTGCTCTCCCTTAAAGGCAGTAGCAACAAAACCACTGGCAGGATCAATCTCAAAGCTTTGCCTAATTATAAAGTAATTTACAAGCCCTAGTTGTAGTCTTTCTTATGTGCGCAGAAAAATATCTGTACACCAATAAAAACTGATAGGAATGTTTTAGCTGCCATCTATGTGTTATTATTAGATTTTGTCAAATATGAAAAAAATAATAATTTGAACTTTCCCCCTTATTCTGCCAGTGAAATTTAATATTAAAGAAAAAGGCCAAATGTCTTTGGAACATAAAAATTTGAAAATGGCCTGCAGGCATCTGTATAATCTAATACAACTTAAACAGAAAAACAATAAGAGAATTATAAATGTTTACTACATTTGATAAGAGAGAAAGAGAGAGAGAAAGGGAAGGAAGGAAGGAAGGAAGGAAGGAAGGAAGGAAGGAAGGAAGGAAGGAAGGAAAAGAAAGAGAGGGAAAGAAAGAGAAAAGAAAGAGAAAAGAAAGAGAAAAGAAAGAGAGGGAAGGGGAAAAAAGGACCAGAGTCTTCCTTGACCAGAGGGAAGAAGGGTTCATAGATTTGAAAATGCATGCAAAAATGTATTAAATAATTCAATATAAAGAAATAATAGATTACTTTCCTTCAAGTGTTTATAGATGTGTGCATATGCATGTCTATATATGTGTTGACATCAGTACTCTGACTGCGACAGAAATGACATCTAGATCAATTCTGATTTTTTTTTTTGCTTTTTATTGATTTTCCATCAGTATATTTCTAATACCTTCAGTTGATTTATTTCTAACTTACAATATCAGAATTGTTCTCCCTTTTCTTATTAATTACTATTTTTATAGCTTTTGGTACAGTCAAATAAGCTGTATTCATTTTGTTACATGTCCCAACTGTGGTCAACCTCACTTGCTGGAGGGCTTAGTAACATTTCTGTTTGTGCACTCCCAAGGCAAGTTTAATTGTCCTTCAGTGATCCTGCACACTCTAAGCAATTGTGTGAAGATTCATGTAAGTACAAGCACCACAGTGTATCTAAATATGGATTTAAAAACAAGACTAGCATAGAGGCAGTTATTCAGGTATTCCTTTAATACACTTCATCGCAAAGTTTAGCATTCTGGGCCACAATAAACTGTCGTTTCTATGTTGACATCACATGTAAATTCTCCATAATCTCTCCCTCAGACATTAGCTACTTGGAGACAGAGTAAAATACAGTTACACTTTTCCAAGTGTATTTATTGCCTGCATAGCACCAGAGGGATTAGCAGCGGCTCCATTCCAATACTGTATCTGATTCAAAGGATATCCAAGGAAGATCTACTGGCAAACCCACCCCTGGCAATCTCTCCTGCTTTGCTATTCATAAATCCTAAAGACAGAGGATTGTATCTTTCCCTCTGTGTTCAGAAAGGCTCTTTCAGAATTTCCGGATTTCCTTTTGGCTTCATTGTTGTCCTTCTCAGAGGACACTCGAGGAATCCTGGCTTCACTGGTAAAGTTTATCAGTTCGATCATCTCTGAGGGATGAATATGAGACAGTCAAGCATCACTGAGCAGTAAGCTCCTCAGCATGTAGCCAAATCATGAATTTTGTTTATTCTCACTGCTATCTTCTGGTTGGAGTTCAGTTACAGCATCCAACCAATATCTGGAAAGATAAAGCCAAAGTAGCATTGACACTATGTAAAAAACAGGTAGCAGTGAGAGGAGAGCTGAAGATGATGAATAGTAGAGATTAGAAAGGAAAAAAGGAAAGAAGAAAAAAAGGAAAAAGCCCTTATGTATAAGTTGGCACCAGTAACCTGTGATGTCAGAGTGATGTCAGTTCAGCAGGTGGTAACTTTTTCCAGTTCAGCCACAAACCAGGCAGGCCTTGTTTTTGTTTACTTTTCCTCTCCACTCTGAAAAGGCCAGTGATCTCTTCACAGATGGGGGCTGTGAATCACACAGCCCTCCGGGCAGCTCAAGATCTGCCTTGCAAAGGTGGGTCTGAATATGCAGAGATGAGGGCCTTGGTGCCCCAAAGGATGGACAGGAACATCAACAATGGATGGGAATGTCAACAGCCACAGCTTCATCTGTTCTGAGATGATTTTTCCCCTTTTTCCCCCCTTCCTTCTCCCTTCCCTTCCCTTCCCTTCCCTTCCCTTCCCTTCCCTTCCCTTCCCTTCCCTTCCCTTCCCTTCCCTTCCCTTCCCTTCCCTTCCCTTCCTTCTCTTCCTCTCTCTACATTCCTCTTTTTGAAAAAGATAAAAATCTCTATAACTTGAGACAAAAGATTAACTCAAATAAATGATAGCAGGAGTAAGAGTAGAATCACATACAACTCGTTTTTTGTTTTTTGTTCTTTCTCTTTTCATTAATCAGGTCAGTTTGGCTTACCACAAAATCACTCATTTATTTATGCTCAGAGGCTCAGTTTCTTAAGCTACATCTATATTTAGAAATGAAGCATGCCTACAAACTATTTTCTGGCCTTGAAAACAACTAATCCAGAATAGTTTGCATCCCCTAAGCCCTCTTTTCATCCCCTTTGGGATGATCACATCCACAATCTTTTTTAAGAATAGTTTCTGCCTCATGCTAACTCCCAAATCGTGCCCAGGAATTAATTTTGGAGATTGATAGGTGGTTTGGGCCAACAGTGTACTAAGGACATTATTAACAATTTAACAGTGTGGGTGATTGAGTTCCATTGCCTATGAAAGTTTCCTGGCACTATTTATTACTATTAAAGATGTAGCTTCACTGCCCAATCTTTACAAAGACATATAGGAATGACATGTTTCTACTTCATTGACCAGTTAGGAAAATAATGTCGTTAAAATACCAGGTGGGGCTCAAAGAAGAAATTAGGGCCCTTAGAAGCTGGGTTTGGATACATATACTTGAAAAAGTAAATTCTTGTGCCTCCTCCTCTCTGTTTCTTTTATACATAGATCAATATCTGCATATGCACTGTGATCATTAAAATGTAACGAGATGCAGTGAGTGTACTCGGTGCCTCCCTTTGGTGGCCTAGAAGAGACCATGCAATAGGCTAGACATGAGGAAGAAATATTTTACTCTGAGGGTGGTAAAACACTGTGCCATGTTGCCCAGAGAGGTGGTGGATGAACCATTCCTGGAGACATCCCAGGCCAGGCTGGATGGGGCTCTGAGCAACCTGAGCTGGTGAAGATGTCCCTGCTCATGGCAGAGGTTGGACTGGATGAGCTTTAAAGGTCCCTTCCAACTCAAACTATTCTGTGATTCTCTGCTTCTGTGATTCAATTCACGAGGTTTAGAAGCTTCAACCTTCTGCTCTAGTGGTAAATGTTAAGACACAAGGGGTATCATTTCCCTGCACGAGACCTTCGCACCTGATGAACAAGGGCTCAACTTTAGTAACTGAGAACAGACACGTATCAGACCTTCCCCTCAGTTTAACCTCATCCACAAGTTGTGAAGGGCACTTCACAAGCCTGGATGTTGTAGCTTGTGACTGCAAAGGAACATGACACACGTTATTACTCAAGGAGGAGACATTATTTAAAAAACAGGAGCTGATATATTTTGTTTTCTTTTAGCGAATGTTATTTAAACTGGACAATGGGGAGACTTCCCCCACACCCCAAAGGATCAGAAATGAAATTCCTTTCAGCCCTTAGCTCTCACATTTGGGTATGACTCAGATGGTTAAAGTCTCCCCTCCCTGCTTTCAGCTTCTCAGCCACAAAGAGCTAAGAAAAAAAACAAAAAAACAAATTTGTTTCTAAAAAGGAGGGAAATCATTCAGATGCAGTAACGAAATAATCTTATTGCAGCAGTATGACCAGTCTCTTGTTTCATATTTATTTTTTTTCCAAAGATTTTTTGACTTTTTTTTCCTGTCCTTTTCACACATCTCACTTTTCTGGTTTCTCCTTCTTCTCTTGATCTAGTATTACTTTGTTTGTTTTACACTGATTAATTACTTTCCCTTAGATTCTCTTCTCAGCACAAACTTTTTTTCTCGTCTTGCAATGATTTCTGTATTACTTCAGAGACATTTTCCATCTTCCATTATGTTCATCTTCCTGTGTTATCTTGACCATCATGTCTTTCAACGGATTTAAAACTTTTATTTACTTCTTTTCTGTCAAGTTCATTTCCCTCAGTTATTTCGCTCCTTCCTCCTATCTTTCAAATGTTCAGTCTCCTTTTTATTCCTTACATCAGTGGAGACAAGTATCCAACTCAGATATGCCATCCAAAAAACTTTGCAGCACTGGTATCAAAATATTCATTTCAAAACACATTTCATGACAGAGAAAGAGATTTTCACAAAACTTTTGAAGTTTCATAATGAGCATTTATTTTCCACAGAAAACTTCAATTTCCAGTGGAAAATAAAATTAAATTCTGTTTAGTTAGAATGTCCTTGTATGTTTCACTTCTGAACTGAGCTTCAAATACCATATTTATTTATTCACTTAATGACTCTAAAAATACCAGTTAATTATTTTATTTTTCCTCTGGCAAATAAACCAGTATCAGCTCTATATTCATTTACTCAGTTGAGGGTGGAATTGTCTGATTGGCAGCACAGGAAGAAAAAGTGTGAGAAAAAATAGACAATAGGTAATGTATTTAGAGAGGATGTGAGAAATCCAGAATTAAGTCATTCAAATGAATCAAGTAGTGCAGGTCCATGAATCTAATTATTTCACATCCTCTTGGTGAGGAAACATTTCGTATCTCCTTCTCTTTCCCTACCACTCTTTCATGGTTGTTCGCAAACAATTTTTAACTGGTTTCAGGTTTGCTCTGTTTTCACTTTTTATCAACAGAACTGAGATTTTCTAGCCAGACATTGTTACTTCAAATATTCGTTACTGCAAATATTTGTCTTTGATAGGAAAACAAAAGGTGTTATTTTACTTCTTCTATAGATGAAACAAATTTTAAAACATACATGGAAAATGTCATGTCTGATCAGCAGCTGAAAAATCTTCTGCCTCAAGAGATGGGAAATAAAAAGTCAGATGAGACATGCTGTTTCTGGACCAGTATTTCCCAGTATGCTACTTTTTAGTCTGCTGTTTTGACAAATGCTACCAATAAATACATGCTGGGATAGACAATCATTATGGTCTTTTGGCTCCAGATAACATGATTTTATTTTTTCCTTTTTAGGAACTCCATATCTATGTTAAAATTACATTATTTCTTATTACTTTTAATGGTCTTTTAGACTATTATATAGACATAATGATTTATTTAGTATATTAACTTTCTTTTTCTTTGCTCTACATGTTAGACTTTGTCCCATTTTCATTCATGGTTCACTTCATTGCAGTCCAGGGATGTGCATATGCTAGTGCATGATGGCAGACAAGAGGAGGTCTGCAAGACCCATCTCATTACTTGGTCAGATAATAAATGTCTTCAGCAAAAACCAACATGAAGAGTCGGAAGAAGTGGGTCTGTGAATGGATAGTGTTTCTTGCAGGCTGGGATGTCCAGTGAACCTAGAAAGAACTCCATTTTTTTCCACCCAGAATACTTGAAACCAACCTCACCTTTAGGAGGCTGCCAAATGTGTTTTTCAGGATGACGCCACAAAGACTTTCATGGACTTTTAATGTTTTTTTTTTTGTATTTGAAGGTGAACTTTCCTTTGACAAACAGCCTACGTAGCCAGAATAACTAGTGAGAACAATGAGTCATAAAAAGACTGTTATTAAAAATGTTTGCTTTGTTCACATCCTGAATTGATTTCCTCTAATGATTTCCCTCTGACGGCTGTGGTCAAAAATAATAACAGTAATAATAAAATCAGAGAATATGCCCCTTCCTGGTTCTTCTAACAGAGGCTTTACTCTCCATGTGTTGACAAAGCAGCTCTGCAGACAGACCAATATGTGAATTCAAGTAATAAAACTCAAGGAAACATTAGGATATTACTGCTTTTTTGTTATTACTACAGAGCTCACATTATACTGGTAACACAGAGGTTATAAGTGAGATCAGGGTTTGAGGTAGTACAGGGACTATTTATGGGAGGCGATTTTTTTTCTCTTTGTGTGTTTGCAAAAGGATTTTGTTTACTATTTATAAAACATTTAACTTTATTATTTGCCATGTAATTGTGCAGAAAATTAGATTTTTAATTTGCCTTTTTCTTATGCAAAATTACATGTATTGAATTCTCACTCTCTTCCCCCATCTATTTTTTACCATCTGTAAATATATAATTACTACACAATTATATAACTCTACAATAGCTGCATAATGTGAAGATGTTATATCATTTTCATTATTGCTAGAGCTCTTCAATGGCAATTGATAACACAAATTATTTTTCTTTTTCTCATTATGTGGAGATCAAATAAATCAAAAAGATGCATAAAAGTTGGTAGATGTATAAGTAAACACATAAATATATAAATAAATAATTCTAAAAAACCAAACAAAAACAAAAAAATATAACCCAAAACAGACTTGTGGCTGTATTTTTTACAAATACCTAATACTTTAGTTCACTTCATTATGTTGTCTTATTCAATATTTAAAATTGGATGTACTATAGCAAATAGTATTGTGATTCAAAAATTCATCTGAAAGGGTATTATTAACCTTAATCTTCCATGATTTTTCTCTTGAAAAGTTTTGGTCATTATCTCAAGAAGATAAAATAAGTTGGTGTAATCAAATCAGTACTTGCAGTGAGAAATACTCAAAGAGAACAGTTCAAAAGCAAGTTGTCATAGGAAAATCTTATGGTCTGAAACATTTATGCCATATATATGATTTTTTTTTTCCCTGAAAATCAAATGTAAGAAAAAATACATTTATATGTGAGATTTATTGTGTTGAAAAAAATTGTCTGATCACCTTCCAAAGGATATAAGCAAATTGAACACAAACAGTACTGTAGACAGGTGCATTAATTTCTGGAGGGCATGACAGAACAGCAAATTATAACATTATTAAAATCTAACTTTTTTAACACACAATATGCATTTATCCTGTGGAATTCAACTGCCACAAAATGATATACAACCAGAAGATTTATAAGATATCAAAGAATCTTGAACACAGAGGATATTTAGCTATGCAACGATATTCATTTTTGTAAATTTGCAATGCTCAGGAGCAAGGATTTTTGAGGAAACAGTTTGCCTTCAGACAATTATGTTATCCCTTTATCCAATTTCTTACTTCTCTTAAATAATGTTCTACTGGCAATTGGAGCACATGGAAAAAGTGATTCTTCATCTCCCCTCAATAAGAATAACAACTGAACTGGTTTTAAAGCTGCTTTATTAGTACTGGGGATGGATGGTACATTCATAATTCAATGTACCTGCCTTTATTTTAAATACTGGATTAACATGAGATAAAATTGTACCCCTAGCTCCCACACCCAAGTTGCTCACATCTCCACTGACGAGTAAGAGAACCTGGATAATATCTTTGCATGTACAGCCCTGTATTTAATGAGAGATTTCTGTTTCCACCCATAAGACTGAAGCACTGTAGTGCTGTAGTGACCATGGTATATTAAACCTCACCAACCTGCCCTGTCTCATATCCACATTTTCAAGTCCTCCAATATATGAGGAAGGGACTTTTGTGATGAGGAGGAGAAAGTAGGTTCAAAAAAAAGAAAAGAAAAAAAAAAGGAAAAATAAAGTGAGTCCGTTGCTAAGTTTCAGGTGGATTTATTTCCGCTGGCTAAGAGGTTTTCTGAGGCTGAGGAACATACAGCTCATTATCTAGATTAGTGTTATTACCTTCATTTTTCAATAAATATACCATGTCAGGATTTATAGCTTTTCTGTTCTTTCTGTGAAATGCAATATTTCTATCTGCCGGTGCCAGTGCCTCGGCAGAGCGACAGGAGCAGCGCAGGAAGGGAAACGCGCCGCTGCCTTCTGCAAAGTCTTGCTCCTGTTTTGGGCCAGGCCTGGGACATTTTTTGGCTAACCCTGAGCTGAAGCGAATGGGAATGAAATAGCAGACACCACGTTTTAAGTAAACGACCTGCTCTGGATTTCTTTGATATATTTACTTGGGCCTCAAGAGAGATTGAAGTGCTGCTGAAAAGAGCTGACTGAACTTTCCTTTATACTATAATAGCTGTAAAAATGCTTGTAGTGCCCTCTTTCGGAAGGGTGTAAGTAGAAACTGCCCCTTTGTCCTCTTCCTCATTTCCAAGACCCATAGAAAAGCTGCCCCTCATTCAGCTGGAAGATCCCATTTCATCGTTTGCACTTCATTTATGCTCTAACCGCTCTACTAAATCTTGCAACATCAAAATTTTGCATCTGAACCATGCAGAAATTGAGACCTTGCACTGTTACATTACAATTATTAATGATGATTTTTTCGGAAGTAGAGAACTTTAAAGTGCCATTTTTTCACCAGCTGCCTGGAAGTCTAAGAGATAAGAACAAATTCAATATCTAATGCAAGGCAGTATCTGATGTGTCCCTCTCCTACGTGCTTTTGGTTTCTAGCTTCATACCTGTGCTGTTTGCAAGTTGTCCATGTATTATAAAGTTCTCCCTTGCTGTGGTCCTTATAGAAACACATTTGCTGTCCACAAACCTTTCTGAAATAATGGTTGATAAAACTTATTTACTCTTACAGAGCATGGCTGTTATCAGAAATTTTAGAGTGATTTTAGTGCTGGCAAAAACACCAGGATGATGAGCTTAGAAGACAAGCCCCATACCAATCTAGACAAAAAGTTAATAAGAAACATGCAGCAGACGCTTAACAGTATAAGGACTTTCAAATACAATAGCAAGTCAGAATTAAAGCTTGGCCTTGCCAATATGGAGCCCAGAATTGAGATCAAGCACTGTAGAAAACTCATATTTGGAACAGATGAAGAACAGAGAGGCTCATACAGTATTTACATGGACCAGAAGGTTGAATTAGTGCGCTCAGCTTGCGTGCCAACACATCTCATGCAGCATACAGAGATCTCTACTAAGGGTGACAGAATCATATTTTAATTCTAAAGAGCAGGACAAACAGTGAACTTAAAAGAGGTGAACCCCATGGCTGTGGCATGGGCTTATAAGAGGTTCAGCTGCCCTGGTCAGCTGCTGGATGCTGGGAAAAACAAGACTACTGCATCTCAGCTGATTTCAACATCTCTCGGAGCTGGGTCTCTTTAGCTTGGAGAAGTAGAGTCCGAGGGGTGACCTCATTAATGTTTATAAATATGTAAAGGGTGAGTGTCAGGAGGATGGAGCCAGGCTCTTCTCGGTGACAACCAGTGATAGGACAAGGGGTAATGGGTACAAACTGGAACACAGGAGGTTCCACTTAAATATGAAAAGAAACTTTTTCCCGGTGAGGGTGGCAGAGCCTGGCCCAGGCTGCCCAGGGGGGTTGTGGAGTCTCCTTCTCTGCAGACATTCAAATCCTCCTGGACACCTTCCTGTGTAACCTCATCTGGGTGTTCCTGCTCCGGCAGGGGAATTACACTGGATGAGCTTTTGAGGTCCCTTCCAATCCCTGACATTCTAGGATTCTGTGATTTAGGCAATGGAGTTAATGACCTATTGTTAATGGAGAAGATAGAGACCCAGTGATGGTGACTCAGCTCCCTGCTGGGTCTGAACTAGAGAGACCTGCCTGTTTCCAACCCTTGTAGATGGTCTTTAGTAGCTGAATTCCTAATCTAATCACCAGAATTAGGTGTGAGAGTTAGAAGGCACTCATCTAAGATGTGAGGTTCACAGTATACTTCAGAAAAGCCAGACTCTGGGTGTTTGGTAGTGGACTCAGTTGTTGAGAAGTTTGGTCTGCTAAGGCCAAATCCACCCAAAACACATGAACAAGAGTTTGGACTAAGGCATCAAATTCCCTTGGAGTTTGCTTTTGTGGGAAGATCTGGAGGTCTACTGGAGGTGGCCTCTTGAAGTGATCTTTATTGTAAAGAATGTGTATAGCAGATCAAGAGGCTCAGGCCCATGGGTAACTGTGTGGTGAACTTGCCAGTCTTCCTTGCCAAGCAAATCTTTGACAACTGTGTAATGATAAGCAGAAACAGTGCTAATTGAGGTTGTATTTGTAGCCATGGGAACATCTTTGTAATGGGACATCGTGCTTCCATGAAATGCCAACAGAGAACAACAGTGCTCGCCAACGTCTGGCCTGTCTACTGCAGATGATTTTAACTCCCAAATCATGTTTTCTATCTCTGCCACCATATTTCTGTGGGAATTTCCTTGCTATTGATTAACTTTCTAGCATATTTCTTCTTCTGGACTGGGATATAGATTTGAAAAAGCAACCATAGATTATCCCTGGGGCTGATTTTCACTTGTTCCCTGTGGCATGTGGGCGTTAAAACAGACAGAATTTGCCTCACCCTTTTTCCAGTAATTCATCTAAACCCACTGGCTTTTATTAGGCTGATATTTTTTTTTTTTTCCTCCCTTCCCACTCAATTTCAAGTGGCTGCTCCCTCATCTCTAGCACTGGCTCACAAAATATATATGGAAAGAGAAAGAATTTACGGTTATATTATTTGCTTTTCTGTTGGTACATGCAGTGCGTTGACTTTTGTTTGGGCTTTTTCTTCTTCTTCCCCCGTAGCATGAGGGAAAATAAACAATTTTTCTTTTGTATTTTGACTTCTTTCTTTTATTTTCTACCTTTGGAGAAAACCTTTCTGATCTCAACAAATATGTAACACGTCTACAAATGAATAACCAGGCTATATACTAAATGTTTTCCTGGGTGTTCCCTTCTGTACCAGACAATTTTTCCCTAGTTGCAGGAAGGCAGCCAAGATAAGGAAATATTCATCATTTCTGCACTGTATTATTTCAGTGGAAACAAAGAATCACACTGTGCGTTTTGTGTCGGCATGCGTGGATGTGTACATTCATTGTAGACGCTGTCTTTCTGAGTCCAGGACTTCAAAATAGCTTTGAAACCTTCCAGTTCTTCATTCATTCATCTGAAAGATACCCAGATAAATTAGGGAGACTGTGGTTACAAGTTTTGTGTTATTGCTCTTGGCTGCTAGGCCAAATCTCTGCATTTCTGCACCCTGTATCCACAACCTTATCCCCCCTGCCTCGGACACACACGCTTTGTCTGCACAAATGTTTCTCTGGCCACTCCTTGAACCTGGTGAAGGAATTGATCCAGCTGAAAAAGAATCCAGGAAAGAAAAAAATAAAGTCACAATTTATTTTTTCCGCTGGATCAGTTCTCTGTTTGGGTTCACTGCATGGTTATGAAAAATGTTGTGCAGGAAGAGTTCTGGGGATGACTTGAGGGCAGGAGTAAGAAAAGCAGGAGGGGATGTTTAAACTGGGATTGACACCACACAAAAAAGCTCTTGCAAAACTTCACCCTGATTCAAAGTCATCTGAGTTGACCAGCTATGGGGCTACCAGAGATTGGGATATAGGAGATTATTATGGAAACGTTAGTATGTGTCAGACAGCCTCTCACTATAATGCCTGCTTGTATTGGGACTCAGGTTCATAGCTCTCTGGGATTTGTTTATATCTGAGCAAAGGTCTCCTCTGAAAATTACTGTTAAGTTTCATTGGGTTGAAAGGCAGAATAAAGAAGTTCAGACACCGCTTAAGTCAGGTTAACTTCCAAAAATGGCATCTCCTAGGTCCTGCATTGGAAACAAGAGCAAAATCAGGAAAACAGAACCTGTTTTCCCTGAAATTTTCCAGCCACTTGAGCACAAATGCTTCTTAAAATTTGATGCATTAGGAACAACATCCACAGAGACAGTGGAGAGACAAAGCAGAAATCAGCCAGACTTCTTGTATACCTCTTTGAGCTAAATTCTGCTAAAAATCTTGCTGAAGAATCGCTGAAGTCATCAAGATATTTTGCATTTGCACCTTGAAACAGACATTGATTTTTCCAGCCTTACCCAAATGACACACCGCACTCCAGGTTAGAGGAATCTAAGATGAGCAGTGGAAGAACAGCGTGAGTGGAAATTACTGTCTCATAGGACAGAAAATGTGAAGGAGAAAAATCCACGATGTAGTAATCATAAAGAGGGGCAACCAGATTGTGCTTAAAGGCAAGATGAAGAGTTGGGTATCCTCCCAATCTCATTCACTGTACAGAAAGTGTAAATGAAATGCTTTTACAGTACCCTGAACAAATAACCAATAATTAGCAGGTGTTACTACACTCTGGTAGTTAAAAATGTCACTGTGCATGAAAAATATAAATAGCTTAGTATTTTAACTCAGGCAGGGGAGGTTCTCTGCCAATTTTTGTCTCCTTCCCATTTGTCCAAAGACAGACTCCAGGGCTCTACTGGCCCAGCAATTCCCAGCCTAACCCTCATTTATGCAGTTTCAGCAGTGTTATCTAAGGGAGTAAAGGTTGTGAGATCAGGACGTTACCAGTGAGTAAGAAGGTCCAATCAGGAAGGAAGGCTGTGGTAATGCAGTTAGTTCAGCCTTTAATGGCTGGGCAGGTACAGAGCAGCAATCAATGAGATCTCTCCAAGGACTGGAAGCATATGTGAAAAAAATTACACATACTTCTTCCTTCCTTGAACATCAGTTCATAAATGCTCTTTAATTTCTGGCCAAAATAGAAGACCTTTACACTCCTAAGATAGCAGAAAGGAAAAGGAGAGGCAGTAAGCAGAAAAACTCCCATGATATATGTCATCCAAACCCAGATAAAATTTCTCTGACACGAGAACTATAATTACAGTGATCAGACATCTTCAGCATCCTCCAGCTAATCTTAGCCTCCTGTAATGAACACAGTACACATAGTAACGTGACTGACATACTTGGAAGGGAACCATGAAAATTAAACTATTTGTTGTGAAGAAAATTAATATGGCTTCTATGTAACGGACTTTGGTGAAGCTATATCCCAACCCTTTTTTCGTATCATCTTGTCACATTTTTGAGAAATAAATGTGTTTAAGGTAATAGACCACAGAGCAATATTGCAGTCAGGCAGTGGAAAAGTGGAAGAAATGCATAGGATGGATGGTCATGTAATGAAGAATAGTAAAAAGAGAAAATGTTGTAGCTGTGGATTAGTCTTCCCAGTTTTAGGAGTTTGGGGTTTGTCACAGAAGACATATCCATACATAGAGAGCAGACTATTCCTCTGGTGGGATGGCTATAAATTAAGCAGCTGCAACATATACCCTATATGACATTCTGTTTGTTGCAGCCTGGCAAAGAGAGGAGCTATGGCTGGAACAGAAAATGCTTGCATCTTGAGCTGCTTTGTTTATGCTTAAAATGTGTGATCCTAGTTATTACTAAGGTGTCCCTTCTACAGATGGATGAGCTGTAGAGGACTTCAGGATCAGTCTCTCCAGAAGTCACTGTTTTGTCACCACTTGTTTAATATATCTGGCTTGGTACACTCACAGCTCTCACCAGCATCAGGGATGAATGAACTGCATTGCCCACATATCACAGTAGATGATCCAAGAACAATCCAGAGGTTAAGGTACAAAGCTCAAATATGGTTTTAGGCTGCATGAGAGTTCTGGGCATGCTGTGAACACATGCACATGCTCCAGATTAGAAGCCAGCTCCTTGCTAGAGTTGTAACCAAGTTTTTTTCCCTAGCACGAATCAATCCATTCTTCCTCCACAATACCGTAACATTATTAAATTTCTTCTCAATAGCTGAAGGAGATTGTAAAAAATCTTAATGAGTACAAATGGGGGTTTTTGACTCAGAATATGGAAGGCTGGCGGTGAAGTAATATGAAGCTTGTAGAGTAGAAAAGAGATATAATGATGCCAGAAGTAATGAGAAAGGAGAAAGCAATCTCCTTTACTGGATGAAAGTTTAGAAAGGGGCATATTTAGGTCAATACTTGCAAGAGTTGCTGCAAAATGAGAGCAAGTGTTAATATAGCTGCTTCTGGTTCATAGTGAGATTGGATGCTGGTCCGTATCAAGCAGGGATGTTTCTTGTGCCTGAACCATCTCTTAGGCAATAGCCTCATCTTGACTTTTTTCAGCAGTGCCCAATGACAGGATGAGGGGCAATGGGCACAGACTGAAACACAAAAGTTCCGTATGAACATAAGGAGAAACTTCTTTACTGTGAGGTGCCAGAGCCTGGATCAGGCTGCCCAGAGGGGTTGTGGAGTCTCCTTCTCTGCAGACATTCAAAACCTGCCTGGACATGATCCTGTACAATCTGCTCTGGTGACCCTGCTTTAGCAGGTGGGTTCTACTGGATAATCTCCGGAGGTCCCTTCTAGTCCATTCTGTGAATAGTAGAAACAGCTTCAGTCAGAGTTTATTGTAAAACAAGTAATTTTATTTGTCAGGAACAGCTTGTTCATGTCTTGAGAAGTACTTTTAACAGGCAAACAATCCCTCATACAACAGTTTGCACATTTAGCATTGTCCATAGGGTGAGATTGATCATTCAGGATTGAGGGAATCTCCAAATTTCCATTGGCTGAGAAGTTCCCCTGATGCATAACTGATACTGCTTATAGGGGTTTTGTGCCTTTTTTTCTTGACACTTAAGAAAATATTGTCCCTCCCAACACCATTTCTCTGCCCTGGCAAACATCATGACATTGGGCTTCAAAACCATGGGTGTGGTCTAATTTATTCAATTCTTTTTCTCTTTCCTCTGGTTGTTCCTGAACATTAATTGTATAGGGACTGGGGTAGGAGCAGTGCGTGCTCTGAAGGCTGCCAAATACAACGTAACCAGCCAAGTGAAAAATAAAAAAAAGGTCAAGTTTGAAAGTCTAAGCAAGAGAGCTGGAGATTTTCTGATGGGTTTGACATCTCAAACGGTCTGATGGATGTTTCCTTTGTTTGTTCTGTGACCACGCAAAAGGACTATAGAAATGCAGGCTAAACCCATGATCTACTATTCTTGGTTGGTCTGTAGCTAATGTATCTGGTATTATTTATACATTTTATTACTACTTATGCCACATTAAAAGGTAGTCCCTCCCCATGAGTTGCACTCTTGATGCTATTTAGAAATGTAAAATACACACAACTAATAAACAACTTGCTTCCATTATTACTATTGTCTTCCAACTATAGAAATAAATATAAGGGACTTCAATTCTCCACCCAAAAGTCCACTAGAGACCCCTCAAAACAACCTACCTCTTAAACTGTAGTCAAGCAGGCATAGAGAAAGTATGTCTTCTGCTTTTAAAGTGAGTCACACCATGGAGCACACTGTAGATAAAAGTGGGTGTGGTGGCTGAAGAATGGAGGGCAGGAAACAGATGTGTCTGTGGTTTTTCTGCCTGGTCAAATGGGATTGCTCAGGGACTGTTAATGAAGGCCTGGGATAATTCTCTAGTTGGTGTAAATTAAGGAAATCTTGCTGAATTTGTGCTGATTTACTCCAGCTGAGCATCAACCCCATTTTATGTTTGCATAGATCATTTGGAGTTAAATGCTCGACAGCTGTGAGGAGCCAAATTTTTCTACGGTTGGTCTGTAGCTCTTCAAGTGAATGCTCAGTTAAAATCATTACACTTATCTTTCTTCTTTATCTGAATCAAATTTGGTAGTTTTCTGAAATAAGAGAGATTTAAGGAGAGAGACTAAAAATCAACACCTGGGAGTTCAGGGGCAGCTGTATCTCCTTTCCAATACTGAAAGCAGGCTGCTTGTCTAATTGTCAAAATAATGAGGCAGTTTCTTTCCATAAGACATCTACATTTGAAAATTACTGGATAATTGGTTTCATTCAGGCCACAGGATCAACACTGGAAGGAGAATATAGTAAGTCTCAGTTCCAGCTTCTCAGAATTGGCTCTCCAGCTCCTCCTTGGGCAAGATTTCAGGTTCAACTTCTGCTTTTTCACTGATTATTCCATCAATGGTAAGGACACTGGGAAGCACCTGATGAAGAAACACAGGCATAAGAAGGAAGATCCAAACTAAACAGAAGTGGGAATAGGGCAGCCAGCTCTGCAGAACATTGTACAACTACAGTCTTTAATTTTTTTAAGAAAATTTTCCACTTCTTCACTTAAAGGACACATCTGGCAAACATTGTAAGAGTGTTAACAATTACAAAAATGAAATATCTTCGCCTTCAATTTTAGTTGACAAAATAAATATAAGAATTCCATTGATCCTTTTAACAGGCTATTGTATTATTCTTTGGGATATAGTGAATTTCTAGCCTATTCTAATCTTATAAAGTTAAGGGAAACGAAACTTGAATGGCAAATCATGAGGTCTCTCCCCACTCTGTATCCAAAAATACTCTCATAAATACCTCTAGGAATTGTTTTTATCCTCTAGTGACTCAACAGGATCTCCATAAAAACTGAGAGCCACATTTTAGATGACGTACTATGCTGTTTTATGTGGATGGACACCAACACTGGGACCAGTCACAAGGAACTTTTGTGCAGCCTTTATTTCCCCGTCACTGACTATATTACCATATAAAGCCTCATAGCATGGGGCAGTAGGAGATCTGAATTGCTTAATACACCCTTGAACTGTGGGGCCACCTTAGGCATCATAGTAGGTGGTCTGAAAAGTCCCTTTTTGATGTTGACTTAGGAGAAATAAGAGACGATTTCTGAGGTTATTCTTGTCTGTGCTCCATTATTTAGGCAGGAGTTTTCCAGAGCATCTTAAGTCTTCCCCAAGCTTAATCAGTTGCTATGAAGCTTTGCTAGAAGGTAACCGTGTTTTTTTGTCGGAATACACTTCACAGAAGGAAGAAAAATCCACCAATTTTTTCACTTAGTCATTGTGTTACCCTGTACCAATTCCTCCTTTAGCTCTCCTGAATCTACAAGATGCCCACAGAACTCTAAAAATGCTTAGACATCTGGCTTTCTGAAATTCCTTTTGCATGGTGTTGACTAGCGTACCCTCTGATCACTTGAGCTTCCTTAAGTTTTACATTCACTCATTGCCAATACTTATCCAATATATTTTGGCATAGGAATTACTATTTTGTTATTTACTGTAAATTTGAATTAGACTGATGTAAAGAAGACCCATTATGTAACACAGAGTCACAGAATCCTCGCAAAATTAGGGCACTGAATATTTCTGCTGCGTAGGCCTTAATTTTCTTCTCACTTACCCCAGTTATACAGTATCAGTAGGGATATTCTTTGCTTTGCATGTTGATGACAGCAGCCAATCCTAAAGCTGTCTTTTCTCACACAACAGGAGAGGAATTCACATCATGGATTTCACTGTCTTGCGAGCTGAGTGTCTCTTGTGGCCGATGAAGATGTGGTCTAAATAGCACCAATTTGCTGTAGAAATGTGTGGAATTTTAACTGCATCTGAAAAAGACATGTTCTATTATTTGGAATTCTTGAGTATAAGGGGTTGGAATTCCAAGAACCACGTTCACGACACATAAATTTTGCTGAATTTGTAGAAAATGCAAATATGTAAAAAAATATTTTAAAATGTTTTCTTCACTATGTCACGTGGTGTTTCTTTTTATTCTGAGATATTTTAATTGAAAAATCTACACTGAAGCAATGAGGAAACTTTGGATACTTCAAAAGGTCTTTTGGAAAATTAATGTCTTGCTTCAATTAACAAGAACCAATTTTGCTAATTTTTACAAAAATCATTTGGGTTTTTTTATTTACTTACTTATGTTGAAAAATCCAGAAACATTAAAACTAAAATGAAAATCAGAACAAAAAAACCCAGATATTTTTCTTTCTAATAGTGAAGTCAAAAATGTTTGAATATTGAGAAAAATATATAAAATGTTTCAAGAAATAAAACTGTAATACACCTTACCCTTTGAAACATTCTCTGAAATTTTCATAGAGTAAAAGCAAGCTGAATAAAAGAAAAATTAATCAAAATCTAGCCTTCCTTGAGTTACTTAAAAAACTACATAACAATTCACAGACAGCTTCCTGAAGCATGTGCCCAGCTAAACTTGCCCATGGTCTGCAGGTATGGTGTCAATACTCTAATTCTTCCTCCCCTCCAGCCTTTCATTTCTATTTGGAATGTCTCCCAGAACATTTTAACTCTTTTCCTTGATCCCATAGCAACTCTGTGATTGTTTGCAGCTGACAAAAGTTGAAGACAAGAGATGGAATATCATCAGAGGAAACTGGACTTGAAGAGCAAAAACCTCTAATGCTGTAACATGTCAAGATTTTCCTTAGGGAGTCTAGCAGGTTCTCTACACCTTACCTAAAGGAGATGTAGGTTGAATGCAGTATAGTAGGTAAAACCACCAATAGGTAATCTTCAGAAGGTCCATGTACCTCCAACCTGGACAACATTTGACAGCTTGTATGCAAGTTAAGTAAGCAGTGTCCACAACAGAAATTAAAATGGACAGGTCCCTTTTTACCTTTCTCTACCTTTTTGTAAAGCCACTTGAACTACCCAAGAAAGATAAACTAATGCCTGTATCTGGGGTGACCTCTATTCACATGTACAATGCCCAACCACAACAGACCATGTCCTTATTCCACCCAATCTGTTGGTAGCATCAGAGCAGACAACCTACAGCCTCACTCAATCCCTCCACATTCCCTAAGACACTGCTCCTCTGCTCGCCTTTTCTCGTCAATCTTATGATGTCAAAAATCAGTTTTGTTTGCTCTGCTGAAGACCACCAGCTGCCTAGTTTTCAGACCATCAGTGTCTGCTTCATTTGTGCCCTTTTGTTCTCATACAATAAATGGACGTTTGTGTGCATAATCTTCTCCTGTTTTTGGAGATTATTCCCCAGCCCTGATACTAGAAAACAAATCTCTCTTCCCATATTTTATTTGGGAGTGCTAAAAATCCATGGTGTCTGATTTACTTCCCTGACAGACTTACCATTCCACAGTTTATCCTACTGATCAAGCCCAAGGTTTGGCACCACCACATACCTACAGCTGGTTGGTCTGTATACAACCCACAAAACAGCCACATAGTCAGAAACAATCAGGTTGTGTAACATATTACACATAGGCCCTGGGTTCATTGTTGACTTTAGCAAAGGTACTACTGATACTACAGAGCAAGTGTCAAGCAGAGCAAGTGTGGGGAGCAAATGATAGCAGAGGAAAGGACATGATTCCAGTACATCACTCTAGCTGGTTTCCTCCTTGGTGCCCTCCTGCACAGGTGTAGAAGGGGAAGGTTGGTGAAAGGCAATAAGTACCTTTTAGTAATCCCAACAGGTGGCCCACCACCTTATTTATAGTTTCTTTAATAATGCTTCTAGCATGATGGGTCTCCAGGTTCCCATAAGAAAAACTCACCCCACCCTCTGTCTTTTCCAAGAACACTGAAGCAAAAATAACGATAAAAACAAAATAAAAAAAGAAAAAGCATATACCACAACCAGAAACATACCTTTTCCATCTCCTCACTGCTGCCTCACGATCATAAAAGTGGCACTTCTTATATACCTATACCAAATGGTTTAGTAGCCATACAGGGATAATAGGAATTATCCTTTGAACTTCAAACTGACTTCTAAGGCAACCTACCTGGGTGTTTTTCAAAAGGCTATGCAATATTTGAGTAACGGAAAGGATCTAGCAGAAAGTAGTCAGGTGCAAATGGCAAAACGGGAGAAAACATCTCACCCATGTTTTACACTGCTTTTGCAGGTCACCCTGCTGACAGAATAATTCAGGAGGTGAGGACTGCTCAACCCAAGGAAGGCAGAAGAATCTCCTCCTCCAAGGTTATTTACAGAGGAACACACAGGTGAACGTACGGAAAGAGTTGAACTTTATGGAATAGGGAACAATTGCATTGACTAAATAAAACAATTTCCATCCTGTGACAGAGTGATTAATAGGCATTAAGGAACTTCACGAAAGTGGAAAATTCACTCAATAGCACATACACGCACACAATGCTAAAAGAGGAAACAGGGAACTCCCTGCAAGCAGGGACATCATATCACTGCACACTTGAACAGGGGAGATACTGACTTTGCAAATAAGCAGGAAATCTGGGCAGAGATGGAAGAATAAAGAGCATCAACTTGTGCTCTCAGTTACACCAATGTAAATTCAGTGTCATGCTAATGGGGTCACTCAAGTTTTTCCAGTGCACAACTGACAGAGGTGAGATAAAAAAGAAGCATTTTCTTCTGGTCCATGGTCTGAATGTGGAAGAGATTAAAAAGATTGGCTTCATTGTTTTAGTTTAGACACCCTCTGTGATCTAAGGCATGTCATGCTTTCTCTTGGCCTAGGTTCATCCTACCCTATTGAATGGAGATAGCCATATTTCACTGTTGGTCTCAGGAGATCGCAAGACTTTGGGGCCATAAAAGTCTTATGCAAGTGAAATCTCCTTCTGTGGAGACATTCAAAACCCACCTGGACACATTCCTGTGAGATCTTCTCTAGGTGAACCTACTTTAGCAGGTGGGTTAGACTAGATCTCCAGAGGTCCCTTCCAACCCCAACCATTCTGTGATTGTGTGTGATCCTGTGACATCTCTGGGGAAAGTGAAACCCTGATTTTAAGTTACGGTTCTGGGGTTCATTGCAGGACAAAAATAGGATGCGGTCCTAAATAAAAGCTGCAGATCTTACGGGAGGTTCATCCATGACTAGCTGTGGAAATGACAGGCCGCTTGTGACCTTAGATGAAGAAGATCAAGAGTAATTGTATTGAGTAATTTGTGATTCACATCTGTATAAATCAGGGTTATCTATCATTCAATTCCTGCTTTGTGATTGACAGGACTGTACCAGTCTAATCATATGATTCCAATAGCACCTTTAAATTGCATTCTCAAGAAGAGGAAAGAGATGTTCCTTTACTCCTCTATCCTAAGTGACATATTCTTCTCCATTAATGAACTTGAACACTATCATTTCCAGCCTTTGTTTGAGGTACTTAGGTTGCAAACTTGAGCTGACATTCAGGTGGATGGCTTTCAAAATGTGGATTTATGTGACTATCCGAGAGCATACAAGAGGCTTGTTCCAAAACAGCCTTGGCTAGATCATCCTCCTCTATTTCTAAAAAGACTTGCTTTGTTTCCATCTGTCTTTTACAGTGAGGATGATGCAATAATTTGCCTGGTTTATCTTTGTGACATCACATACAGATGAAACAATCATGGCTTTTCCATGGAATGTGTTAACTGCCCTCAGACTGGTTAAGAAAAAATGTCTGGGGTTCTTTTTGTGAGGATTTTCAAAGCTCAAATTCTTTGCTATAGACAGCACAAAACAGAAAACAAAATGGTGATAGCAAGTCCAATTTTGGGTATACCTGCTGTTTAAAACCAAAAGTGTTGTGAGCCATTAGGCTAATTGATATCTTGGCAAGCAATTTATTTTATGATCTTGAGAAACTAACACACAATGCAGCAGAAGTAGCAGGCTAGAACCACGTCAATTAAACAAGACCAGCTGGAAAGCTTGTCAACTCTGTTGCCTGCAGAGGAGGAGATTATGGAAAGGAAGATCTGGAGTGTGGTCAGATGATTTAATGTTACAAACAGCAAACATGCAAAATGTCAAGGAAAATAATTTGTTTGTCCTTTCAGACTGACATTAAAAAATAAAAAAATCTTCTTGTAAGTCAAAACAGGTGATGGGGAGATGGTATTTTTCAATACAGTTTGGGAGACAAAGATTTGGAAGAAGTCAGGGTCTATCTGTCAATCTACATTAGAGAAACTGGCTGGTCTGTTACTTTTGTGGGAATGATCAAAAAAAGAAGGAAACAGTGAAGAGGAAAGACAGCAGAGAGTTATAATCTTCCCTTCGATGTGAAGAACTTACTCTAATTCCTCATCATTGGTCAACATCGTTCTCCAGAACCTAAAAAATTTTAACATAAAAAAAATCCTGCAAGGGAATAAAATGGAAGAGAAGGTTTGTCTTTTGTCCCTTCTTCAGTAATCTACTCAGACTTCCATGGAAGTCCAAACACTGAGCTGGTAATAGCAAGTCAGAGAAAGCCTCAGGACCTGCTCTGAAAACATTTTTCCAGTAAACAGTGAAACATGGGGCTTTTCAGAGGGTTTTAAGTAACATTATCTCAGCAGAGAGTGATTCTAATATCCTCCCATCCTCAAATTTCCAAGAATAGGATAGATATCTTGAGGACTTGATGTCTTGCCTGCTTTTGTCAGGATAAACTCAAAGTCATCAGTATCATGAAGTTTACATAGAATTATACTCATACTGTGTCAAACTCCCTAAATGCCACTGCAAGGTCTGAAATCATAAATCCTGCCCACACAAGGGAGCCTGGACTTGAGAAACCTGTCTTCAATTCGTGCGACGAAAAGTGTTTTTCTTACTTCAGTGTCTCACTAGCATTAGCAAACTGTTTGTATCTCCTAGTAAAAGTTTTATATAATATTTTAAAGGTCAGGGTTTATGGGTAGACGTCTTTTGTATAAAATATTACTTTGTGTTGGCAGTACTATCATGAAATAAGTTGTTATTTTGTAACTTCACTAAGTAGGAGGAAGGATATTAGGGCTGGATTCTGCTTCAGATTAAAAAAAAAAATAATAATAATTTCCATGACACTTTATGTAAAAGCTTGTGACTCTCATTTAGCTCGAGTTAGCAGTTTGACAAATTCACCTTTTTAACTGGTCTACAAATATTTTGGTTTTTTTATCTTCCAGGACACAAACCCTTATGACTTATATTAGGCTTGGAAAAATTGTAAAACAAGATTTTCCCATAGTAAGAAGAATTTCAATATCCATACACACATACAGAAGAATGCTGGATTATTCAAGAGCTAAATAATTTTCTTGAGCTTTTATAATCCTTGTTCTTACTTATCGGTTCATTCAGGTCTGATAGTGGGTTTAAAAGCAATTCATATGGAGCTTTATAGGGAATAACTGTATCTTTGAGTTTAAAAAATGCAAATGGTAAAAGGTCATCGTTTATGAAAATGGGGAATGATGAGCCAAAGTGAAATCCCACTAAGAACAAGCCCCTGATGTCTTGAAATAAAGGCAGTGTCAGATGGGTACCTAGGATATCTGTTAGAAAACTTATGCTAAAGGGATGAAGTCAAAGATGAGCTATCCTACCTATGGAGTAGGAAATATCAGTTACATTTGAATAATTTATTGTGATCATTTTTAAATGACAATTTGTTAACCATAAAAGTGGTTCAGTTGACAGGGACTGGAACCTGCAAAATACTGTACTTTTGTAAGTATATCCAACTTTAGCAAGATGAGTGTGAACACACATAAGCACAAATTAACAAAGAATACAGGTCTTCTAGAAATCTGAATACTTACTTTGTTTTCCTTCTAATTTAAGAGCACAAGCCACCATTCCTCACCACACAATCACAGTATTACAGAATTGCTGAGGTTGTCAGGAATGTCTGGAGATCATCTAGTCCAACCCTCTGCTAAAAGCAGGGTCAGTTGCAACAGATTGTCCAGGGCTGTATCCAGTTGGGTTTTGATATCTCCAATGATGGAGATTCCACAACCTCTCTGGACAGAGTGGATTAGTGTTCAACCACAGATGAGCTTTCAGATGAACTTTCAGATGGACTTTCAGGTTTCAGTTTGTGCCCATTGCCTTTGTCCTGTCACTGGGCACCACTGAGAAAAATCCGACACCACCTTCTATATTTCTTTACTCCCCTCACCATTTATTTGTACACATTTGTAAGATACCTCTGAACCTTATCTTCTTCAGGATGAAGATTTCCAATTATTCCAGCTTCTCTCCCTATGACAAATGCTTCTGTCCCTTAATTGTCTTTGTGGCCCTTTGCTAGACATGCTCCACCATGTCCATATCTTTCCTGGGGAGACTAAGACTGAGCACAGTGCTCCAGATGTGTCCTCATCAGTGCAATTATTATCAGTTCTAGGGATCTAAGTGCATTAATGGATAAACTACTAGACCAATGAGCATCAGTTTTCAAAGAGACATGCCAAATACAGTCAAATAAGAACAGGTCACAAAGAAAAATGGGTAGAAGAAGACAGAAAAAGGTCATCTACTCCAACTTCTTGCTCTGAGAAAGAAAACACTCTACTTACACAACTCCTGACATAGGATGGTCTGGAATTTTTCTAAACCTCTCTGATGAAGGAATTTTCACAGCCTTTCTGGACAACCGATCTCAGCACTCTACTGTCCCTATTGTTTCTCATAATGTTTTATTTAAATCTTAAATAAGCTGGGATGACACAAGCACTGACTGCCAGCCCTATTTCCACCTCAGAAAAAAAGTTGTCTGGGATATTAATGAGATTTGTGGGTAGAATTCAGGCCCTAGAGCAAGCAATTTGCTGTGTATTGCATGCTACACCTACACTGTGAGAACATTTCTGTGGGTACGTTAGTATATTTGGAAATAACTAAATGGAACAAGCACCTACATGTCTCATTGTATACATACATACCTACTTAACACTCTTACTGTAGACAAAAGCAGACCATTAACTGCCAGAACCAACAATAAGTATTTAGGAATGAATCATTAGGTAATTCAACTTTATTACCTGTGGGCCATAAAAGAAGATTTTGACCAGTAAGTCTTCCTCTAAGCTTCCCAAATTTATGTTTGACTAGTTTCTCTTAGGAAAAGTCTTTACATGAACATTAAAAGATGACTAATCCTAATTTGCTGTTGATGAGTGGAAGATAGGCACATCAAATGGGATTAATCTGATTAAATATATCTGTATGCTTTATGGTGCAAATCAGCTGTCTTGGAGTCAGTCATTTGAAATTTCCTGAAGACACCTGGGGTCAGCAGATACAACACAAAAACACCATTTCAGGAGCCTATGCCCCTCTGGAAGGTGGAGAGTTAGGGCAATACCCTCATGGACATTATGTGTCCATGTTTAAATGGTAGATCACGTCAGAGGGTGTTGGATTGTGAGGATTTCAGGATGCAGGGGCTTCCTCCTGCCCCAATCTGACAGAGGAAAGCAGCCTCTGTGGTTCTGTGTGCCCTGGTTCAGAAGGTGGCCAGGCTATATGATGAAAAACTGCAAATGCACTGACTCCTTTTGTCATGTTTCTGCTTGTTTAATCTCTTGAAGAAAATGTAGTACAGCACCTGTAATTTCAGGGATCTGTCAGTGCTGGTGTCTTTTAGACTAAAAATCATAATTCCGGGAGTGGATCATATAAGACAGGCAAAAAACACTTTAAGTGTCTTTGCATTGCCCAATAGCAATCTCAATCTCTCCTCAACTGTCCTTTGACATGGAAAAGTTGTGTTTAATTGGATTCAGGAGGACTAGCTGGAGGAAGTTCAGATGGGATTCATCCCAGCTGATTAAACTCTCAGTCTTTTTGGTAAACTTAAAAGGTCAGTTAAACCTCAAAGTAGATTGTTCTCAGGGCTATTTCCTTCAGCACTTCCAGTTTTAATTCCCCCATTTGAACATGATTTAGTATATCCGTACAAATACACAGTACAGTGACATAGCAAGAGAATTCCTCTCTCTCCACCAAAATTTAGGTACTAAGTACAGCAAATAACTTGTATTTAGGAAAATAAGAGGATTGTTATCCATACTTTGTAGGTGAGAGGTAGAAATGGGAGGAGGATGCTATGACTTATCAGAGTTGCAGGACAGTCTATAGTAGAGTGAGAAGACCCATCAAGACCTCTTGAGGCTTTGGAAGACATGGTAACCACATGTCCCCCTCCATGTGGTTGAGTTTCACTTCTTTATTGAAACTAGTGCAGGTTTCCAACATGCAGCTGATTTCAAGTACCCTCAGGGTTGAAGTCTGACAGATCATGCTGCAAAAAAAAGAGCAAACCACTTCACAGAGGGCTGTGGTTTTAATCATCATTATGTCCCGTGCCGCCCTCATCTTTCTACACCAGCTCTAATCTGTGCTGCTGCATCTGCAGATAAGACTTAGCAGAACCACTGGTTTTGAAGGATCATCTGAGAGATGAATTCTTCATGTTGAAAGCCTGGAAAGTAGTCCCCTGTGTGTGTCATTAAGCTGTAGGCAAAAGCAGATGCAAAGGTTAGATTATCTGTCGGTAACAGCCTAAGTAAAATGCAGCAATGTTCGAGGTGGGACAGATGGAGGACTGCTGTGCAGTTGAATTTGAATGAACAACGACTGTGGTAGAACAGAGATTCTTCTGAAAAAGTGAGTTTTGGTGTTTCACTTCTCTGCATAGGAAACGAGTGTGAGGATTACATATACATAATTAATTATAATTATTATACACATACATATACATATACATATACATAATTAATTATACATATTGTGTTTGCACTTTTTCCGATTGTTATTTTCACTGCTGAACTAGTACTTTATTTCTTGGCACATAGGAAGAAATATTGTCTCTGAAGTTTCTTTGGATGTTTACAGGAACTAATATTTCTGTGAAGTCTCCTTTCCAATCACTGACTAGCTCAGACCTACTTATCTCCTATTTATTTATTTTTTTTTTTTAAGTGAAGAAGAGTAAGACCTGTCAATGTCTCTCAGCAGTCAGTCAACAGGACAAATGCTAAAGAGTAAAACCAGCCAACAAAATGAACAAAGTTATTGAAGGTCTTTGTCACCCACCAGTTTCAACCTTAGGAAGCATCCCTTCTGATTACTGGCCTGACATTATATCCTTAACCTTTCCATAGGTGCTACTGGATAATCAACACAGCTTATAGCTGCTGTCATTTCAATGGTAATTATGTAGTATGTAATGTATGATTTCTAGGAACAGGCATTGTGGATAAGTATTGTTTGTTTTGGCTCTGTTTCTATGGGGATAAACAGAAGTAGTGTGATTAATTTCCATTCTGTTGCCATGGTTATTAACAATAATGAGGTGATTATTACTGCACTGTAAACCTTACAGCAATTCCAACACTGCTATAAAATAGAGAGAAGGAGAAGGAGAGAGGAAAAAAACAACAATGAAAATGCTGGACCATATCCTCAGCCTAGGCAAATCAGCACTCACACTTTGCCTTTGATGAGAATCGATGAATTAGAAGATGTGTTCTTGGAGAGGCTGGACTCGTAGACAGAGCAATGTTAATAAAACAAGTGATAGATGAGAACCCCTCACTGGCTTCAGCAGAGCTGTGCTGATTTGTACCCACTGAGATTTGATCAGGACAGAGATTTACCAGCACGAAGGTCCCGCTTGGTTCACATGGTCCATGGAAACACGCCGTAATGCTCTGAGTATTTTCTGGATCAGACTCTATCTTATTAGTTTCGCTATAAAAAGTGGTGGTAGTGCGTGTGGGGGTGAGAAGCACAGGCGAATAAAAATAAAATAAATTTTTAAAAAGTAATAGCTCTTCCTTCTGGGCGACTAATAAGCAACTCCCACATTCCTGGTACCTGCTCAGCTGGCTCTATCACATTGCACTAAATGATTTGTATTCCTTCTGGAGACATTGCCATGGTGTTGGAACAATAAGTAATGCTCATTTAATCAGATTGTCCTCGTGGGTGAGATTACATTTTTCAAGGATTCTGCAGTCTTAGCTGGGATGTTTTGCAGACTTCCATCTTTCTGAGTCCTGGTATAGGTGCAGAAAGCTCACAATTGGCAAATTGCAGCCACTGGGCAGAGTTGTTGTTATTTTATGGCTAACTGGGATTCAGCATCAGCCTTTTCACACAAGTCTTGGAATGACAGAAACAGGATGAGAAATTGACTGTTCACATTCTTTCTCCCAAAAGCCACAACCTGTGCTTTGAGGCTGTTAGTTTTCCATGTTTCCTTTTCCAAACCAGAGGAAATTATTTTGTATATTTGTTTCTTCCTTCCCATGTGTCTCATTTCTGTTTGAAAGTGCAGAGACCACCCTTCCCATGCAATCATTTACCTTTTATGTGTTCAGGATGCCAGCATTTAGCAAGACAAAAATCAGAGCCTAGCTGCTTCCCAGCGTTGCTTGTCTGCTGAGGCTCCTTCAAAGCAAAGAGGACAGCAGGTCAGATGTTAGAACTGGCTGTCAAACACGCATATAGAGCCATGATTAAAAAAAAAAAAAAGGCTGTGCGGGTTTAAAAGCCAGATGGGGCCATCAAGTGTTTTCCCTTTCAAATGGGCCTCTGAGTGTTTACCTCCAGATCATACAATGGCCCAGTGCCAATGGGAAAGAGCATCATCACCTCCTGAGAACACATGGTAGACTGGGCACAAGCCACTTCTCTGCAGACAGACTTCATTGTGGGCACCCACTTTTCTGGGAGACTCCTCACACTTTAAAAAAAGGATCCTACAAGCCAAGTGTGCAAGAACAACCATGAAGGGCAGAAGGTGAAGTGTTCGTCTCCAGTGCCCTGGATATAAGGCTGGTTATCTAATCACCAGACCAAAGTTAACAGATACCAAGTGATGAGCTTTAGTGTGGGTGGCTGAAAGGGCCACTGAACTCCATAGCAAAACTGAGGCTATGGTCTTCTCTCCTACCTTGTCACCTCTGTGCACCTTCTTCTGTATTTAGAGGATGAGGATGACGTATGCAGAGCAGCAGAGTCAGGGAGTAATACTGAATGTAATACTGAAACAAGAGGGTTACCTCCAGTGCTACAGTCCACCAATGCTGCTATTGACAGCACAAGACCCCGAAGACCTTTTTCTTTGGAGGTGTGCAACAGGTACAGCTTCCTCACACTCCTGTTAACCTCTCACTTGCCCTCTGTTTCACTATGAAAATGTTGTGGATGTGACCAGGTACAGCTCTGGTCCACAGCATCATATGAAAATGAAGGATCCTATCCAGAGGCATAGTTGTGGTTGTGCCATCGTCTTTCTTGGTCATCGAAACATAATGTCAGAAAGTCGCCAGCAGCTCTAAGGCAGACTAAAGATTCACCTGCTTTTGTTACAGGAATTTGATAAGATGGGAGAGAGGTTGTATCACTGTGTAATGCAAATGTGAGATTTATCCATGTGCAGAGAAATGAGGGTCAGGCTCCTGCCTGAGTCCTCTCTATTCCTTAGACAATAAATACATGATTGATGACCCTCGGGGGAAACTCAGCACTTTTTAGGACGGACCTGTATCTTAAAAAGCCTAGAAACTAAGTAGATCAGGAGAAGGACTGTCAGAGAGATTAATTTTAAACCTTAAAACCCTACAGTCACAACAAATAAAATGCACAGATATTTACAAGTGGTGTTGCAGTTTCTGCCTGCTCACAAGTGCATGCTGCGACTTAATACATGCCCAAACGTAGGCACATGTGAGTAAGCAAACACATATTACAGACACACACACACACACACACACACACTCTCTGCCTTTTGTAATAACCGCCCTGCTTTGTTGTGAACACATGGAAATGGGAGAGACTCGCAGCCTGTTTCATTTGAAAGGAAAGGAAAAAAAATCCAAACCAAACTTTCAGAGCATTTCTTTCTAAGAGATGCAGCACGATTTTTCTCCTGGTTGAGATGGGGGAGGGAAGGAGATGGGGAAAAGAAAAGAAAAAGAGGGGGGGAGGGACGAGTTCGTGGTTAGATGGGAGCTCCCACCCATTTCCTTTCCTTGCCCTTCCCAGGCATGTCAGAGCTGGGAGCCAAGACAAATCAAACTCTCGGGAGCTTGCAGACAGACAGCACCACTTACTGAGAGAGTAATTGCAGCCCTTGGAGACGCATGAGGGAGGGGATGTGTGCAAAAAAAAAATCAAGAAGGGGGCAGTGCCCTCTGCTGCCAAAGTAAAGCTGTCGATGACGAGGATTTTGAGAAGTGAGCGGGACACAGCGAGAGAGGACCTCTGTGGGTTTGCAAATAAACAGTCAGAGCACATGGCAAGGGGAGAAAAGTTGCCTGAAGTTCATCTAAGTTCAGCAAGGTTCATCTGAGGTCTCTCCTCCCTGCTCAGCTTACCAGAAAGTGAAATGGATATGATTATGTCTCTTGCCCTCACGTAGGCATTAGCTTGGATTCGTTAGCTTGAGCAAGCTGAGGCCCTTGGAGAAGTGGAAAGAGGCGTTGTTGCTAAGGAAAACTGACTGCAGAGCAGCAAAACTCCTGTGGTAGGTACGTCTGGAGCTTGCGGTTGCTGCTTTGATGGAGCCTAGTAAGGTCCAAACAGCACAACCAGAGAAGGGTAGGTTCCCATCCTGACTGCACAGGCTGGATACTGTGAGGCCACCTAATATTAGCCCTCTGAGTGCCCATCATCCAGATTGTTCCTTCAAAAGAGGGAGCTTGAAGCCACCAGCCACCCCAGACCAGAATGAGATGATGTCTGGAGGAGACGAAGGGTGTCAGATATCCCCATTCTTCTGTACCAAGTTTCCCTTAAAGGTCTCTCTACCAGTGCCACCAGCCTAAAATCCCCTCTCTTCTCTCTCTCAGCTCGTGGCTTCTCTCTTTAGAGATGAACTTTCCTATTGGTGTTGCAATATTGCTGGGAACTCACTTCTTAGCTATTGCAAAACTGAGCAAGGTGCACTTGACTCCTTAGGGAGCAAAGGGACAATTTGCATCATGAGGGCAATATGATACCGTGTCAACAGCTGATCACTGACGTACCTTTGGTCATAGTTTGTCAAAATGGGGAATTCTAGCATAAAAATAAGTCTATAAGCCCTGTCACCAAACACCCCAAATATTACAGCATTTTGCTAACGTCCGTCTATGACATAAAATTATAATGTCATAAAAATACACATGTGACCAAAATATAACATATACATAGCTGTATATGAATAAGGTCATCATAGTACTATTGTCTGTTCAGTTTTGGAAGTAATTAGAATCACATTTTTGAGACCTTTTTCTTGACACCTGGGGAGTCAAAAACTTTTCTTCAGAAGATATTGGAGGCAGATATGACTTCCCATGACACTTAGGAAAACCATCAATGACAAAGAGAAGTGCAACAGCATTGTAGAGAATTTTAGATAAGTCATACGGGGCAGTGAGAAAGAAATAACATTGAAAACAGTTGGGAGCAGATTTCAACAGATATCAGGACTAGCACATGTTGAGCTGATGGTCTGGCTGACCCAGGAAGAAATCTCCAGTCTGATCTTGCTGTCATTAGGTGTTGAAAATTCTGAAAATCTACCAATTTTTCTGATGGACAAAATATTCCAATGCACAGGTGTAAATATGTGAATCCCTTATTTTCATATCCTCATTGTCATTATCTCGATCACTAACCCCTTGCAGTTAAAGGTTCTAGTTTTCCACTTTTTTTTACAACGTGTCTTATCACTGGCCTTGTCCTGTCCGTCTTCTTCCTCTATTGATTCCACCATGCTTCCAGACTATCTGGTTTTCCTGTCTTACTGCACACCTGTCCAGCTACAGATGGAGTGAGAGAAGTCCAATGGTTGTTTTCTTTCTCCTCACCAGACATGCACTAGGAAAGGAGCCTGGTCTATATACTACAATGAAAAAAACAAAACAAAACAAAACAAAACAAAACAAAACAAAACAAAACTGTCGCTTTTGTCACTACTAGATAAACATACATATACCAAGTCTGAAAGAGGTTTCCTACCCTGGCCCCACAATTTTCTATTATACTGAGTCATCACACAGGAGACATCTGAATTTTCTTTTTCCTTCCTTCTCTCCCAGTCAGTATTGCACTTCTGGTTGTCACATATGCCTTACTTGGTGTAACTCTATGGAGTATCAGACAAAACTGCTTGTGCACCCAGTAAAAATGCACTCAATAGGCTGTTAGGGTGTTCAAGAAGCAGGAGGGTGCCTTCCTGCTGTATCCATAGTCTCCGAGCTGGTATTGGTCTCGTTTAATCACAATGCACATGCCTAAGGATAACAACAGACAATCTCCTCCATGGCGTATTTCCAGAAGGTCTTGTACTCTAGGTGCAAAACAGACAACAAGACACAGATGGGTGCTGTTGAAATTGATGGTTGCAGAACAAGTTTGGAACCAAAATTCCCATTTCAAGGGCAATTCTGAAATTTCAGGTAACACCTGCTTTGTGGAGGTGTGAGCAAAGCCACGAAATTTCAGGGCACTGCCTGCTCATCAAAATCAACGTGATGAAAACTGAATGAGAAACATTGGGAGTTAAAGCAACTGCAGCCAGAGCTTCTGTTCACACCTGCAGCTTCACAGTTCATATGCTCTGTGTGACAGGTTTCATCCAGATGGAAAGACCAGGAAGAAAGTAAACCCCTAAGCAGTAGTTTACACTTCTCTCTCACTCATGGATATATTGAGAACCATGCCAGCTGACAGGCCAGAGAAGAGGATTCTCAAGTTTTTATGTCCCTTGCGTGGCATCTCCACTGCAGGTCATGTAAGGAGGAAAGGACTCCAACACTAGGTCGAAGTATGGGAATACACCTGCTCAGAGGGATCTGTTAAGTATAGGATCTACTAACTGCTATTTAATGCCAAGGATATTGTGCTATTATGTGACTCCTGTGTGTATACAAACCCACTTGAAGAACAGATAAGTACATGAAGCCATATTAAAATTCTGTTCACTGCCTTGAGTGAACAGAATGAGCCTCTTCTTTTTTTTCAATACTCTGACTCTAAAGCCACTGACCACAGCCTGACTCCCCTGCTAGAAAGTACTGTCATAGACATATTTTCTTTTCCACAACCTGCAAATGTTGGGCAAACATTATCTAGCTGCAATCGTGACTGGTCAACAAGGACCTATTGCTTGGCTTTTCCCAAGCTCTCTTCTCTGGAGCTGCTCTCTTCACTGCAGGGTGCCCTGAGCAGCTCTTACATGTCACTGGAGTGGTGTTTTCATGTGTCCCTGCACGGACCAATTGACCAGGGCAGACCTAGGATGTTGCATAGCTGTTAGCTGGCCTTTTTCTTACCAGTAATTACCCCCAGTTAGGACATACCTGAATACCCTAAGGGGAGTAATCTGCAGTGCTGCTGGAACATTCTAGCTGTTAAATCATTAGTCATGCAATGGCACTGGGCTGCCCATTTTACTATCCCTCTCCCCATGACGAAAAAAAAATCTGTGTTGCATCTAATTCATTGAGTCTTACAGCATGGATGTCATGCCCATTGATGTCAAGCTCTGTCTTTTCCCCTATTCTTTCCCTAGCATGCACAAAGCAGAAATAGTGGACACTGTTTGTTTGTGGTTTTGCTCAAAGGAAAAAAGTTCTAGTGTAAGAACAGTCGTCAATGGCTCACAGAGCAATGACCATTGGATAACTTGTTTGGAAATTCCAGCAAACGGTCCTGGCAAAACAGAGTTTCGGAAAATAACAAAGAAGGGCACAGGATGCAACGTCATGATATATCCTTCTATAAAACAGCCTTGAAAGGCTGGAAAATTATTGGCATATCCCTCCTGCTGAAAAGACAATAGCAGTGAGGGCTTGGCATGATGTTCCCTGAAAAAACATGGAAACTAGACATAAGAGCAAAAGTTCTGGCAGCACCATGTTTTCCTTCAACCGCCAAGAGCTAGTGGTATTTGGAACACACCACAGCAAAATATAAAATACATACATTCGAAGAAGGAGAAAGTGGTATGATTTTTTCCCTTGTTTCAAAAAGGAGCAAAGAAAAGGAGCAAAGAACAGCCTGTTACAGCTTCTCCTGGAGCTGAGTCAAGAGAAAGCAGTTAATGGTCTGTTACTATCACAGTACAAATACTCATCAATCACCTTCGTAGGTGGCAGACTCACATTATGTTAGATGCTGTACAAACACCAAATTAAAAAAAGAGGGTGTCTGTACTGAAAGCGCAAAGACCACGCTCGTTAAGTCAGAATCTTTGATGTGAGAGGGCTGCATTGTATGGGTTCGCACAAATACATCTGGAGCTTTGAGATGGATGCCAGGGAGAGGGTCACAGGGCTCAGCTTGGAGTGAGGAGAGTCAGGAGTGGAGAGCTTTGGGTAGGAAGGTAGCACAACTCCCTGCTGCAGTACAGGACCACTGCATATTTTGAGATTTCCCGAAAACAAATGCTGTCAGTAGCTGGATTTTGCATCAGAACAGGTTGTCAGTCATGCATGGGGTCCTGTAACAGCAGCAACATTGCAGCCCTATGTACAAGTTGCAGAGGAGGACCAAGAGGAGAAGGGTCAGGGATGAAATTACATTCTGTGTGGGAGACTGGGTTGAAATGCTAGAGCTCTTGGAAGATGTGGGGTTTATGTCACTGAATAATGTTTAGAGGATCTGCTTTATTAGCATTGCAAGAGAAAAAAAGCTCAGTTTAATTTATTCCTTTCCCTCTGCAGTGCAGCTTAGGATTCATGATGTTCCCACAGGATGTCAACTGATAAAACAGGAGAGGTGCTGGAACATGTTAGCATCAGCAAAACAGGAGTTTCTCTGCTATTACTTGTTTGGTCTCCACACTACAGGTTGCCCAGCATTTCAAATCTCTGTATTGTGTCAGTTCTGGACACCAGTTTTGTGCAATCTTTTAGCTACTGAGTTTAGTGAAAATCACCTTTGGGACCTTTTATTGTACAACTGAGACTTCAAAGGCTGCATGTGGTAGCTATTCTTTAAATGGACTGAAACACTTTTTTACCTTTGAGGACCTGAGTCTAAGCAACTTTGTGGACTTGTCTGCCAGTTAATATTATAAAAAGGGAATATTTCAAGCCCCTCCTCAGCCCTTTCCCATGATAAATGCATGAACATCACTCTCACCTTTCTTCTTCTTTGTCTGACCACTCCAGTTACAGCTGACCACAGCCCATTCCTCAGGAGACTCAGGACAGGACTGGAAACCCAAGTCGTGGTTTCTCCACCCATCTGGGATAAGAAGGAGTCACACCAGTTGCTTTTGGCTGCTCACTGTGCAACTTGGCTACAGCCACATTTCCGTGGCTTGTTCTCTCTCGTCTGTCTTAGCTCTGACACCTCTTTTTTTCTGCTTCTTCCCAGGCCAACTAACTTTGTTTTGCCTTGTGGGATCCTTGTCATGTTTGTACACACAGTATAGACACTGTGGCTTCCCACTCTCTCGTCTTGCACTTGCACTGAATCATTCCCTGGCTTCTTTGGTTTCTCATCTTGACTTTTCTCAACTATCATATTTGGCCACTGTCTCCTAAAAATCAGGTCCAACAGCCTGAGCCCCTCACTCAACCTCAGCACTGGTCAGATAGGACAAACCCTGAAATAGAGTTTTTGTTTATTTTCCCCAAATGAAGATGAGATGAATTTGATAAAGACTTTTAAGATGAAGTGCCCTCACATAGGTGATCACAGGATGACACAAAGTCATCATATGGCTGCAGTCCTTTGCAATCAAATCCCAAGAAATGCAAGCCCTGTCCAAATGATGACACATAGAAGAGGAGACTGAAAGAGATGGAAATATTTTTGCTGCAGTGACCTCAGGCTTAGGTCAGCCTCTCTTCAAAATCAGTGGAAAAAAAGAAATTATAAACTTAAAGATCACTGGATTTCTCCTAAATCCTGAAGTTGAAACACTTTAGTGAAAAGGATTCTTGAATTTCCTATGCAATAAGTCTGAGACCTATAGAGGGGTTCCTACATGTTAATGTCTCATTGTTTCGAACACATCTGGCCCCCTTGCAGTTTAGACACATGGTTGCTCTCAGGTTCCTTTATCTAGAATCCTCCAACCAGCTGTGTCTGGTGCCTGGATCCCAGAACAGGCTCTACTTGCTTCTGAAGCTGGGGACACATCATGCAGTGAGATCAGACATGAACCTGTAGGAAAGGGTCCAGAGGAGGCCACAAAAATGATCAGAGGGAGGGAACACCTTTCCTATGGGGAAAGGCTGAGAGAGCTGGGGGTGTTCAGCTGGAGAACAGGAGGCTCCAGAGAGAACTTATTGCAGCTTTTCCAGACTTAAAAAGAGCCAAGAAGAAAGATAAGGGAGGACCTGTTGCGATAGGACAAGGGATGATGGTTTTAAACTAAAGGAGGAGAGATTCAAATTGTACATGAAGAAGAAATTGTTGCCCCTGAGGGTGGTGAGATCCTGGCCCAGGTTGCCCAGAGAGGTGGTGGATGAACCATCCCTGGAGACATCCCAGGCCAGGCTGGACAGGGCTCTGAGCAACCTGACCTGGTGAAGATGTCCTTGCTCGTGGCAGGGGTGGCACTGGATGAGCTTTGAAGGTCCCTTCAACCCCAACCATTCTATGATTCTATAATCTCTGTAGCTGTGAGATCCTTCCCTCTCTATGCCTTAGGGCTGTACAAATGAAATCAGTGACCTAAGTAAATAAAGACTAGGTAGGAGTTGAGTTTCATGCACTGCTTAAGACTATGTCTGGTAATTCCAGTTCCACAAGGAAAGTGTTAACTTTGTTATCTTCTCAGTTTACGCTGTTCATAATTTCCTAGATTTATTATGATAACCGCAGTACTAAAGCCCTTACTTGCAGTCACATCTATATAATCTACTGCTTCTTTAAATCTGTCATAGAGGGTAGTCAGGCTGTTTTGTCCCCTTATGGTGATACGGCATCCATGATATGTTCATTAGCCACTCATTATGACACCAACACTTTGTGCCTTTTGCAACTAGTTTATATATGCATAACTTAAAGTATATATATTTTTATATACATATATATATTATATACACACAAGTATAGATATATAGATGTAGATATATATGTCTGATAATGAAAGTCTAACAACAGAGTCTATTTCATCAAGCTCATCATTTAACCTTTAGAAAATGAGGTCTTTTCTGTCTCCACCACAATTCAAAGCTAAAACCAACATGGGAATCTCTGCAGAATACAGCTGATTGTTTAGACTTGGATTTCTAGGGCTGAGTCCTCTACATACAGTGTTGTCCTCTCTAGCATCCTATATGCCACAGGAGTATGTTTATTTTATTTTTATTTAGCAGTGAGAAATTCCACATCCCTGTTAATAATTAAAAAGTAAATCTTTCTACAGCAATTTTAATATACAAATATATAAATTCTGTGATTCTTAAACAAGACGTACAAGCCCAACTGGGGAAAAGCTAAGAAAAACTTTGGATTGTGAATCATAACCAGAAATACAGCCTCTGCCCTGTCCACATGTCGAGCAAAATAAATCTGTTCTTCTGTGAAAGACCTACGCACTGAGTTTATTTTTGAATTGCAAAACATCCAGTGCTGTAATATAATGTATGTATCTCACCTTAGTCTGGTAGCTACTTTTCTCAGACATTAACTAATTAAAACCCTACTGCCAGAAACGATGATTTTCCTTTTTCTTTTGGGAAAAACATCCATTAAAAGGAAAAGAAAAATCGTTTTTCAGTCTTGTCTCCCATATCCTCGAATCCTCAATCTTGTCTCCCATATCCTCAAAATTTTCTCCCATATCCTCAAAATTTCTGCTCCTCAGAAATATTAAGTGCATGATTCACAAGATATATGAAATAAGGTAAACCCAACAATTGATTAATAAATCTCCTTGTGCAGCTTTGATCATCAAAAACCTAGTGCAATATAAGACTTCTGTCTTTATTTACGGAGAGATGGTAGAATTAGTTGATAAAGTAGTTGTGCCAGCCTTCACGATATTTAATACTTTTTTTGCAGTTCCACCTTAAAGAAATTAGTCATTATATGGGAAATTCACCTCTTTTTAAAGCAAAACAAGCAAACAAACAAACAAAAAAACCAAAATACAAACTAGTTTTTAGCATTGTCTTTTTTAGTTTCACAATGTTAAAACAAAACCTGAGGAAGTCAAACATAAAAGAAACATAAATATCTCCTATTTTTTGCTATCTATGAGTTAGATTTGTTCTATGAGTCCCCACTTTGTTCAGTGAGAAAGGTATATTTATACAGAGAAACTGGTCCTCCTTAAATCATAAGGGATGAATCACCTTCTGCATTCTTCATTTTCTTTCATTTAACTGTAAGAGAAGAATAAGAATTCAGACGAGATACCTGAGCTGGATTCATGGAGACAAGAATCATCTCACTAGATGTAAAATGCAGTGATGGAGTCTCTTTTGGAAGTGGTCAGCCCTGGGGTAAGAAGCACATTTGGTTGTGGAATATCTAGGCTTCCTTAAACATTTTTACTTAGGCCCAGTGTGATTTGAGAATCTCTGAGATAAAGGTTTAATGGGAAAAAAGTAGTAATTTCTTAGTGTTACAAAGGGAAAACTGGGCCACAAAATTTATTAATAACAAACAGTTTCCCTTCTGAGCTTCTAATTTGATTGAAGAAAAGGGGTTTCTGCAAATTAGGACATTCAGAGTGAAATATCCTCACATTATTCCCTTAGCTTGGCTCTAAGTTTTTAACATTTTACTGAAAAACCCTTTTTTATGTCCCATAAATCAGCAACCTCATTAGTGGAGACAGTAACAAGGATTGTCCTTGTTCCTGTGTTTAGGCATGAATAATACTCTTCCATGTTAGCTGAAAATGTCATCTACTGGATTGGAATCTCTGAAAGACCTCTTCTGGAAGAAGAGGCAGATATTTGTGCAATATCTAAGATATCTATCTGAACTATTATTTGTTATTTTAGTGCTTTGTTAACATAGTTATTTGGCTATAAGGATTTATACTAATATTTCCATACATTGTGCCTGTAAACACATCAAGTGAGAAGAGTGTTAGTTCAATATCACTTTCTGCTACATGATGTAATCATGTTCAGTGGAGTTATTTAACCAAAACTCAAGGTCTTCCTCCTACCTTTTTATCTTTCAGCACTGCCGTGCTCACTTAGAGGAGTGATATTATTTCTTTGCATGAGTTCAAACACAGAGTGATTCTACCTTTATATAATTTAACATGTATTAACGAAGACAGGGGTAATAATAAATTTAATTGCCTGTGTTGCCATAAAAAGAGTAACTCAGACTTTTACAATTAAGACATTAGAAAAAAATCGGGGATTTATTTTATCCCACTTCCTTACCTACCTTAAGCAAAAATATAGTCTGTCTAGATCCTAGACTACTTTATAGTCTTTGGAGACACAGACAATATAGAAAATGGAAATGAGGATGACACTCACTTTATTTTAAGATAATCGAATGAAACAAACAGGATTTTTTGCTCTTACAAAGTATGCATTTCCCTTCACTGATGATAAAAGGAGGCTGAACTGTTTGGCTTAGGTGCAGTTATCAACAGTGCAGATAGCTGGGGTGACATTCACACCATCAATGCAGAGAAATTCCCACCCCTAAGCTTCAGTGAGATGATTCCCTTCTCAAATGTCCAGTTTAAGACAGTTGCATAAGATTCCTTCTAGACAGTGAGCTGTCTTCTTCTTAGGTCTCTATAGGTATGGTGGCATCTCCTCTGGAAATGCATCTCTCCACAGAACTCAGCAGGAGCTGGCTGTGATTAACCTTAGGTGATGTCTAGAGCCAGTCAAATAAAATCTAATGTCAAGGTTATGAAGATGAATTAGGGACACAACCAAAGGTAAATCTCATCTGAAGTCTCACCTTTTATCAGACATCCAACCTGTCTCTTGCCACATATGTATTCTTCTCAATTTTACCAGTATTTTACCAATGTAATATTCCTTATAAAAATCTCAAACTTTGAAGTATACTGTGAATGTACAGGGTATTTTTATAATTCTTGACTCTGTATTGTCTGCAAACAGTAGGAGAATGGAACAGCTGAGGAATGCAGCCTGGAGACACAGTAGTCATAGATACGTTACGTTGGATGTAGGACAGAAATCAACCATGCTCATTAGTACTTAAATTGTCAAAGTGCTACCAAGGTAACGGCTCTCTCCACAATATTGTTGTCTTGACTAAACAACTTACCCTAAGCTCAGTTGAAATAATATGTTTTTTCACCTGCAGGAGTGAAACATTCAAGACGACATTCCAAGACGGATCTGGTTAAGGTCATAAAAATTTTGTGGTAACCTATATATTATTTTTATGCATATGCTTAACACAATGTATTTTATGAATGTGCTAAAGTGTAATAAATCACCTAAAACATAGTGTAAAACACTTCAGACTCTTACCAAGGTATCAGATGCTCACACATATTCCATACATCCATAGACTCATGCAGATGCACAAGCATAGAGACCTGCCATCTCCTGAGTACAGTTGACAGATGGGAGTACTGCTTGCTTGTCTTCTGTGTGGGAGGTCATGAAAGTAGTCGCTGTGTCTGTGATGGATTAGCAGTCAAAAAGGAGACAGACAGAGCAAAGGAGCGGCACAAGTCCAGCACAACTCTGCAGGTGACCAGCATGAGAAGTCTTCAGGAAAACTGAAACCATCAAATAACTCTGCTTAGGGTCAGGATGCAGAGTAGGTGAACCCCTGATTAATCTACTATCCTCAGTTACTTTGGTTCTATGATTCTGAGACTTGAATGATGTAGATTTATATCTATATAATGAGTTGACTTCATCTGTTCAGGTATGCTTTTCGGATATAGTAAGTGTTGCATAAATTTAGAGGATTAAGTCAAGGTGGAAAAGCATTCAAAAACTGTGCTTATAGGACTGGAAATATCTGGAGACGAAGATGATCCTTAAGTTTTCATATCTTGGACACTTATCATACTCTGCAAGATACCGGACATGCTGGAAAAATTGGCATAAAAGAAATACCCCTCTTTCATTCAGGATATCAAATTAAATGGGGCCACAATGATCCTTTCTGAAGTTAACATTTACAAAAGTTAAAAGGAAGAACTTGTTGTAGGATATTGGGCAAATGTTCTGCAGGTTTGATATCCAGTGATCATCAGTGAAGAACACTTATCAGTGATATAAACACTAACATAAAACCTGGCTGAATGACATAGAACCAGAAAATTCCTTCCTTGTTCATATATCTTTTTAATTTCACGTAGTTCGTACTGAAAGAGCTGTCTTTTTTTATACTCCTGAAGCATATTCATGACAGTTTCTTGTTGAATTTCAGAAATTTGGGTTACCATCACAAACAGTATCCAGTCTTTTTGCATTTCTACATCTGAACTAAAACATGACCTCTGTATTCAGAACAGCCTTCTCAGAAAAACATTCATTGTTTTGTAGCATGTGAGAACACTATAGAAAGATTATGTCTTAGAGCCCTAAAAGTGTAAGAACCAGCTTAACAAAGCTCATGAAAGGAAAAGAGCATGTCTTTTACCATTTCTACAGCACTGCCTTTTGACTGACTCAGCGCTTGGCAGTAAGCATAAAATTAACATGACAGCAACTGGTACCAAGGAACAGCTCTCGAGATTGCTACTGATGATTATGGTTGTCCAGGAACTCACGCTCCCTATACTACTAAGTTTACTATATTTATGGGAGAAATAATAGAATCATGGAATAGTTTGGGTTGGAAAGACCCTTCAAAGCTCATCTATATCAACCCCCTGCCATGAGCAGGGATATCTTCACCCAGTTCAGGCTGCTCAGAGCCCATCCAGCCTGGCCTGGGATGTTTCCAGGGACAGGGCATTCATCACCTCTCTGGGCAACCTGGGCCAGTGTTTCACCACCTTCATTGTAAAAAATTTCTTTCTCATGTCTAGCCTTAATCTCCCCTCCTTTAGTTTAAAACCATCACCCATTGTCCTATTGCAACAGGCCCTGCTCAAAAGTCTGTTCCCATCCGTCTTATCAACCCCTTTTAAGTCCAGAAAGGCCGCAGTAAGGTCTCCTCAGAGCTTCTCTTCTCCAGCTGAACACGCCGACTCTCTCAGTCTGTCCTCACAGCAGAGCTGTTCCAGCCTTGGATCATTTCTTTGCCTTCTCTGGCTTCAACAGCTTCATTTGTGTTTTGTGCTGAGGACCCAGAGCTGGACCAGCACTGCAGGGGGGTCTCACGAGAATGAAGCAGAGGGACAGAATCACCTCCCTTAGCTTGCTGGCAAGGAAGACAGGGGTAGCATGCAAGAAAAGGAAAACACTACTTCCTATTAGCGGAATCCAAAAAGCTAAACATTACCCAAGCTTTCTTCTTCCAGAATGATAGCTGCTCTTTAAGAGTTGAGGTCTTAGTGGCACACCTGGATAGTACTAAAGCAAATGCAGCAGTTCAAAGAGCTTCCTAGGTGCCATAGACACCTCCCCACATCCTGCTTCTCCAGGCACCTTGCTCCAACAGGCTACAGGCTTCATGTGTCCCCGAAATCACAAGCCAGCTCCAAGGGAAGCACAGATAGGTGAGGTGGTAGGAGAGCTGGAAGCTAGAAATGTCCCAACAAGTTTCATATTCTGACAATGCTCTACCAAAATCAACACACTTAACTCTCACCCATAGTTGATTTCCAACGGAAAAATACTCCACAGGCAAACTCGTGACCACATCTTGTAAAGGGCCAATTCAGACACTGGTAAAATTAATTTGGGTTCTTTTAAAGTGGGATTTCCATAAAGAATAACTATTTTTTCCTTGCTAAAAATAAAATAAAATAAAATAAAATGTTTATTTTTGCTAGAGGAAACTCCCATTGACTTTGGCTGACCTCAAGTTTAAGCCCTCAAAGAGGACAGTCAGAAAGCTCTAAAGTATAGAGTTTTACACAAGCTAGAGAGATAGCTCTGGGTGGATAATTAAAGAGTGAGAGGTTCTTTTCACTGGAGGTAGGAGTGAGAGGAAAAGGAGAAGCAGAATGACAGAGTTAATGGCATAAAAGGGTCTGGAGAGCAAACACTGTGGCTTCGCTTTAGGTGAAATCAGTGCTTAGGCCTGTTCCCTAGGATACCGTGTCCCTAAACTGTGCTCACTCATGGACCAATTTAGCAATAGTCTCAGGTTTTCAGTTCCTGCAAAATAAAAAATCTCATAGATTCCCAGACCCACAAGGGCCAGCAGAGGGTACAGAGTCGGCAGAAGTGTGTAATATAAGACAGTGTTTGCTGGTAGCCTGGGATAAGCCCAGATATTAGCCCTGCCTGTCAGCTCAGAAACTACTTGTCTGAACACAATAAGAAGGAGTGATTTACTGTACGTTGACCGTATCACCAACTCGATCAAGGGATCACCACATTGATTTGGAGTCACTCTCTCCATTCCAGCAAAACATTCATCTGCAGGCTTTCTAAATACAGGAGGGAAAAAAAAAAAAAAGAGAGAAATAAAAAGAGAAATACAGTACTAGGTGTTGGTGCCAACAGCTGACGCTTGGGGCTGGGCTTGGGACATGGCTGGTAGGCGACATCTACGTGTGCACAGACAATGACGCAAAGAGGAAGGAGACTGCGACAACGGCAGGATGTTGTGTTGGTGAAGAAGGGGAGGAAACCCCGTTCTCCTTCTTCTTTTTGCTTTTCTGCCCTTCTCGCCCACTTCTCAGCACGTCAGTCCTAAATTTCAATGAGAAAGAAACTCCTGGCAGGAGCTGGTAGGAAATTGTTGACCTTCGCGAGCTGCTGACAGGCTCTAGCGTATTTCCAGGTTACCCATAATGGTGTGGGGCTTGGTGTGAAGGATTTGCCTTCTGCCATGAAAGCAAGACATGTGAGTATATACTTTTGATCTGATTTATACTATAGCATTTTATGAGAGATCCCTGACTGAGACGAAAAGCCCAAGAAGGAAGTTTTGTGTGCCTCTTTTGACTGACCATGAAGCCACATTGCCTTCAAAAAATAACATCTGGAGCTCCTTTCTGAACTGGATTAACAAGCATCACACTTCCCCGTTCCTGAATCCTGCTGTAGAAGCCCATGAGTTCTTGCTTTTCTGTCAGCCAAACAACCAAACAAAACCAGAAATGTTAGTAAAGAAGTTTTTCTGCATTTACCGAAACATTTTTAATCTTTTAGACTCCTCCTCCCATCCTCTTCAGTTAGATTTTTTTCTGGAGCAAGATCCAGTGACAGAAAAGAGGTGGGATTCATCTTGCCTACATTGAGATACAGAATCATATAACTTTAGTTGGAAAAAACCCTTAAGATCATCAAATCCAGCCATTAACCCAACCCTGGCACTAACCCATGTCCCTGAGAACTTCATCTCAGTGTCTTTTCAACCCCTCCAGGGATGGTGACTCCACCACTTCCATGGGCAGCCCGTTCCAATGCCTGACATCCTTTTCCATTAAGACATTTTTCCTAATTTCCAATCTAAACCTCCCCTTGTGCAACTTGAGGTGATTTCCTCTCATCCTGTTGCTTGTTACTTAGAAGCAGAGCCTGACCCCCTCTGGCTCCAACCTCCTTTCAGGTAGTTGCAGAGAATGAGAAGGTCTACCCCCAGCTCCTCCAGGCTGAACACTCCTGGTTCCCATCAGACTTGTGCTCCTGACCCCTCGCCAGCTTCATTGCCCTTCTCTGAAGTCATTCCAGCACCTCAAAGTCTTTCTTGTAGTACTGTTTTTTCTGTAACCCAGTTGTCTAAAACTCTCAGTCATCAATAGAGTCAAAGTTGCCTCCAGCAAAATATTCATTTCAAGTGCCTGAGGATGAGGTGGGCCTTCTGAAAATACTAAACACCAAGCTCCTACATTTGCTCAGCTGAATCACATTTTGTGGTCTATTGACTAGAATGATGTGGGGCTCGATTCAGTTGCCTGCTTGTACTCATCTAGTGATATTTTGGATGCCCTAGTACTACTGCTTCCCACATTAGGAAGGCTTGGAAATAGGTGCTGTGGAACATCTAGTAAGCTCTCATTGCTTCACAAAATGGAAGAGGACAGGCAGGTCCTTATGATCCTCATCAATCTTTGCTGTTGCCTGAGCTAATATCCTCTTGATCACAAATATTTCAGCAGTTGTGAAGCTTAAGTAAGACACCTGTAACAGGTCTAAACCTAATTGGTGTAGGTGTCAGGAAAGAGGTGTACAAAGGACTACAGACCTTTCTGCAAAAGTTTTAAAAAGAGGTTTGATTGAAAAACCCATATTTTTAATGCTAGGAACAATAGCACTTCTGTTCCAGGTGATCCTGCTCTGCTCTGAAGCATGGTATGTTTGATTCCTACTGAAATTGTATTCAGATTGCTAAAGTTTGTCTCCTCTTCATAAAAGTATAGCCATAGTATCACAAAGGCTGTTTTTACTGGTGTAAATTGGGATTTATTTTGTGTTTCTGTTGTTGTTGTGTTTGTTTGTTTGTTTTGTTTTGTTTTGTTATTTTCCTTCAAACGTTAAAAATAATGGAAGAATGACTTTTCCTTTAGCTGGCCCATGGAAATCCAGTGCCAATACAGTAAACATTTTGCAGGGTGATTAATCTGAACAATCTCAGTTTTCCATTTCAGTTGGTTCTCCGTGTGCTGCCAAGTGGAGGGGGAAAGGGAAGGATCCTTCCAGCAAGAAGAGCACAGCAGGCCCTGTCCAAGGTTCTAGCCCAGCTTCCCACCGGCAGAGTTTCCTGATAACCCCACTCCAAATTTATACTAAATTATACTAAATATATATTATACTAAAAATATACAAGATTGTGTATATATATATATACACAATATAAATTATGCTAAATGTATACAAATTTATGTTAAATATGCTAACCCCACTCAAAATTTATACTAAAGCCATCTCAGAAGTGGTGTCAGGCTGCACTGTGGTTTCAAGTCACACAACTGAAATCCAATCAGACACCTTCTTCTTGGATTCAGAATCAGTACTTATGCATTATGGGTTTAGCTTCATAAGAACTGGCAGTGTCTTTAATGAGCTGGCTAAGGATGGGCAAAGGAGGAAGAAGAACTGAAAGTAGGACCTTCTAGTTTCTATTTCATCTCTGTTGTGTTTCTGTTGCTGTCGTTGTTGGGTTTTGCTTGTTTGTTATATAGATATATATATATAACGAAATGAAAAATAAGGAAAAATCCCAGCCAATAAAACAATAGAAATCTTGACCAAAAAAAACAAAAAAAAAAACAACAAAACAAAACAAAAAACCTAATTAAACAAATCTTAAATCAAGATTTGCAAACAAAGAGAGGCAAGTGGCATTTCCTCACCAGTGGTGACAAGCTCTCATGGAACTGGAAATAGAATAGGATGTTTTGATAGGTTTTAATGATTAGCATCAAAATCTGTTGTAGCTGTCTGTTGAGAGCTTGCTTTTGGACTTGGGACAGAAAAGTCCTCTCAGTGACTGGATTTTCAGGAGGGCAAACATCTTTGGGGGTAGTCCTCTCCTAGTCTGGAGAGGGCATTGATCTTGCTTCTACAGTTGCTGGCTACTGTTTCTTACCAGCAGTTCCTTGGTTCTCTATGGCTCCTTGGTTCATCCAAAAGCATGGTAAATATCTAGGCATGCATCCTCTTGTCCCTGCTGAGGTCCCTGCTTCTAACTCTAGCTACTGTTTCCTCAGATTTGCCATCTGAGAGGTTTTGGTGTAAGGTCTCTGATCTGTCTTAGGTAAAAGAAGCCATTTCACTAAACCACTCCTGCTTAACCTAACCCAGCTCATTTCGACCGAAGTGAGTTACAACATGATAGAATGGGTAGATTGCCTGGCAAACCTGAAAGATCAGTTATGTCCAGAATAATGGGATTGATTTTCACCTCAGGTGGTCAAACTGCTCTTGGAAGCAGTTTCTTTTTTTACTGCTGCACTATGTCTCCTGTTGAGATGACGGTGGCTTCAGGCTGTCCCCATGTCATCCCTTTTTTCTCCTGGCCAGAGTATGATTCGCTACAAGCACCTGAATTAAATAATGTGGTTGATATTGGCTGTGTTCATTTCCTCTCCTAGGACGTAGAGCAATCGATTACCTCATCACCGAGCAGAAACAGCCTTGTTGCTGGATTTACACAAGCAAACCTTTCATAGTGCCTGGAGGTATTAATGTTCAGGGGAAAGGACTAAAGCTTTCTTAGATTTTCCTCTTTTATTCCATGTCCTTGTGTGTATTCTGATACACAGGCAATGGAAAGAGTGAGGCCACCAGAAACATTCAAACCTCTTTGCTGCAAAGTCATCTTTCCAGAATAATCTCCCTGTTTCTGCAGTGTGGGAAGTAGTAAACATCCATTTTACAGAGCAGCATTTAAGATTTAGGCTAATTTGAGCCTTAAGAAAATGAGCAGAAATCTGTGAAGGAAAAGGTAATTTAAGTCTCAAAAGTTCACTGTGGCCACCTCTAATAAATGTCTGTAGGCTGTCACTGTTCCTCAGCATTAAACCCTTTTTTTTTCTTTATATTTTACTTGAATTATCTTGTAGTATAAATTGAGTGGGTCTGGATTAAAAGTTGGAAGAAAGCAAATTTTTCTTTCATGTATATCAGGAAAGTATGGTGCTTTTCTCCAGAGGCATGATTCAACACTGTCTTTTTGTTTGCATAATTACGTGTCGGAGCAAAATCAATGTATGATGCTGCTAAATAGTACATAGCTGATTGTAGAAAAATTGCACTCAGAAGATCTTTGGAGGCAATATCTCTAGCAGTCAGGAATTAACAAGCATTTCTTAAAACCACCACAACCTTGGACCTCCCAAGAGTCAGAACCAACAAAATGTCTTATTGCATTGACAGGTATAATTAAACACATTACCTTCAAGGAAGAATGATTTTCTGTTTCATAGAATCATGGAATCATTCTGTCTGGAAGAGACCCTCAGGTTCGTCGAGTCCAACCATAACCTAAACTAAGTCTAGCACTAAATCATGTCCCTAAGAACCTCAGCTAAACACCTCTTAAACACCTCCAGGGATGGTGACTCCACCACTGCCCTGGGCAGCCTGTTCCAGTACCCGACAGCTCTTTCTGGGAATAATTTTTTTCCTAATATCTAATCTAAACCTCCCCTGGCACAACCTGAGGCCATTTTCTCTTGCCATACCACTTGCTACTTGGGAGAAGAAGGTTGCAAGGAAACTCAAATGATGTAGGACTTCTGTTCTAAATAATTTCCCATGAAGAACTGTAAACAAGCCAAACTCTGTTCTCCAGTCCTCCAGCAGTTCAGTTTGCAAATCATACAATATTAGATGTCTCTGATTCCAGCATCTTTTCCAGCCTCTTTGTTTACATCATCATTTTCTGGCTTTGCTACTTAGTGCAGGTTCTGAAGTGGGACCTAGAAATCTGGCTGATAATTGTCTTGGGTTTGTAAAGATTTATCTAATGTAAGTATCCACTTTCACTTTGCTCCAGTCTTTGGGATAACCTGGTCGATGAGTTGACTCCATTAGGATGCAGGATTGTTGAAGCATGCAGGTTTCACAGCAGCTTCTAACTAAAACATGCTTCATTTTAAGTAGGACCATCAACAACCAACCACAGTGACAAAGGAACTATAGCTCTTCACTTCCTCATGTTATTACCTATCTTGAACACACCTTAAACTCTCTTTTAACAGAGACTGTCTTAAGAAATGCAGATTTCCTTATCTTCTGCTCTCTCCATGCATTATTTATTTGAAACATGAGATCTGTCTTACTCTTTCCAGCCATATAGAGAATCCCTCTTTAGTAATTTATTTCTTCTTGAGCTATCTCAAAGTCAAGTACTTCAAGTGCTCAGAGGCCATAGCCAAGTGAGGGATCCCTTATTTTTCTTCTACCATCTTCAAGAATTCAGGCTTGCAAAGCCTGTGTGTGCAATGAGTTCCACAAAAGCTGATGCTCACTAAGCCTTGATAATTTCCTTCACTAAGTCCTAAGGATTTTTTTGTTGTTGTTGTTTTGGTTTGGCTTGGGGTTTTTTTTTGGTTTTGGTTTTGGTTGGTTGCTTTGGTTCTGATCAGTTTGGTTTATGGGTTTCCCCAGTATAATCTCATGTAAGAGTGAATGTAATATGAAGAATAAAAACAGCTAAATGGGCAAGAAAGATTTACAACCTCTGTGAAGTTCCTAGTTTAGAAAAAAAAATAAAAATCAAAACAACCCATTTCTTGATAGACTTATGAATTTTCATACTCTACACAACATGCTAACTCAAACTGTTGTGAAGCAATTTCACATTTTGCTTAACAACTTCACTAGGCACAAAGCAAAAATTAATTGACTTCTACATTTTTACTCATTTGCTAGTTTGTACATCACAACAGGACATTCATTTGCTGAGCTGTGAAGTTGCAGTAAATGAAAGTCCTGCTTCTTTGCTGCCTTGGTGAAATGTTAGAGCTTTTCCAGCTTGAGATAGTGTAAACAGATTGACAGCCACCATTTCTGCCGACACTCTGGGAACTGAACAAGTGGCCTCTAGAACTAAACCCAGAAATTTCTACAAGATGATCTCATGCTCCCCAGGTAGAATTCTAATGAATGCACATTCTCTGAGCATCAGAGCTCACTAAAAAGGTGTATGACACACTTACCAACAAGATACCAGAAGGAAAAATTGTGAAAGGGAATGATGACTAATAAAATTTTCTTTTACCTTGCCACATTTAGGGGACTAAACTAGTGCTGTGTTGGAGGTGCATAAGTGTTTTCTCTATATAGAGGAGATGAAGAACAGGTCTAGTGTCATAAAAGAACAAGTAATTAAGCGGCTCAGAGTGTTTTATGTAAGCATTAAAGTTTTAAGTGCTTCGTATTTGTAGGGCTTGTTATTCCTGGATATTCCTTCCAAACCTGTTGAGAGACATGAAGCAAATTTCTGGAAAGCTTCCCTAGATTTTCTTAATGTAGAGTAAACCTCATTGTGTGTCTGCTTGGCTTCAGTATCCCAAAGATCCTGTACTGTAGCAACATGAAAGGTGACTGGATTCCAACAACCTCTCATGTTTGTTTAAGGTTTGGGACTAACACACCCATCTGACTTGACTTAGTTTTTATTCATCACTTCCCTGCATGTTACACCCACCTCTTGTATTACACTCCCTGTATAGGCCAATATTGCTTTCAAAATGAACATTTTTTAAGACAAATAGAATGTGTTTTTATTTTCTCTTCTCCAGTGACACTCGTCAGACATGGACTGACATGCCTGAATCTCTTGGGGCCAGAGAGCTGTGCAAGAAAACCCCAAAATGAGTAAGTCTAAGCCCACCCAAATAGTGAGGACTGATATTTATCTGCTGCTGGTTGAGGTGAAGCAAAAGCCCATTCCCCAAAATGAATTACAGCTGTATTTGTTGGGATAGGATTATAAAAAAAAAAAAAGACAGAATTGAGACTGTATCTCCAAAATGAAGGCTACAGACATGGATACCAACTTCAGAAGCAAGAAAAGGGTTCAGATTGGATATTAGGAAAAAGCTCTTCATGGAGAGGGTTGTGAAGCAGTGGAACAGGCTGCCCAGGCCAGTGGTGGAGTCACTATCCCTGGAGGTGTTTAAAAGGCATTTAGACAAGGTTCTTAAGGACATGGTTTAGTACTAGAGTTAGGTTATGGTTGGACTCGATGATCTTGAGGGTCTCTTCCAACCGCAATGATTTTATGCTTCTAAAAAGGACTGTTTTCCACATGAAATTAAGTAGTCAGTGCCTGAAAATGTGAGGGCCTTGATTCCATTGCCTGAGCAGAGGTATCTGTAATGCTCTACTATACTTCACTTGGCCTTCAGCATCTATTTTCAATCCCTCCATCTGCCTGTGTACTATGACCACATCCGTACTCCCTGCTGGGATGAAACGTAGATGTACACTATTCTACCTTCCCTCATTTCTGTGAAAGGGAAATGAGGACACACAAGTCATAAAACGTGGTCTGTGGACCAGGGTTTTAGATCACACCTTGGAATGTGCCAGTCTTGAATTTTAGGCGTGATCTGGATGACCAGCTTAGTAAGTTCCAGGAGAAAGGCTCGTTATTTAACTTTCAAAGGTTAATAAATATATTTATTGGGGTTGTTTTTGGTTTTATGTTTATACATTATGATTAAGTGTTTTATTATATGATCACAGGCTTTCCTTCCTTGCTCACAGGATTTCTGACTCATTCTGGCAGCAGGATTGATTTAGATACAGAATTGGTTAGTGAAGATTACTGTTAGTAAAACCCTAACATTGTTTGAGTCTTTTTTTTTGCAGAAACTAAAAACTATACAGAGTTTGAAACACAGAAAGAAAAGAGAAACTAATTTAATGTTGCAGCTAACAAGAAACTAGATTTTGCCCATGCTTATGCCCAGAATTCTTATATTTTGATATGCAAGTGACTTAAAGCTTTTTTTTTTTCCAAAGCTGGAGTCTTGCTAAAGACCTGAGATTTATGTTGCAGAAACACCACGAATTCCTAGCAGTTGTCAAAATCAGGGGGAGATGTTCTTGAAGCAATGCTGAACAATGGCAGAGCTTCTGAAAAACCAAGCTGCAAGAATCAGACCTGTGTTGTTAAGTACAAATACCTCAACTAGAGAGTGTGATTGTATCAGAATCTCTCCACAGTCAAAGAAGAGAGGCACAGACCTCCAAATCAACCCAGCTTAGTCTGTAGAGAGTCATGTGTCCCTCAACTTACCTTTAAAAAGCCTACCAGATTCCTAATTTAGGTAAATCTGTTCAGAGTACATTAATTCAGGTCATAGCACTTCAATCCAGCCACCATATTCAATGGAAACTTGAGTCTCCTGTTTCATTTTGCCTTAGTTCCTCACTATGTAATGCTGTATCTTCATTTGCCACAGAAACTATAAAGATATTATCTTTAAGGTTTCTTAAACTGATTTAATAATGTGTATGTTATGTGATCAATTCCGACTTTAGAACAGATTTGTAGTGGTGTATTGTGAAAGAAGCACAGGACAATGTGTTGCACACAAAGAAAATAGTGGAAAGCTGGTGACTTAGTCTTTGTCAGTCTCACATTTATGAGGTTGATACGTATCATGAAAAACTCTTTTAAAGTAGCTCACATGTATGCACGTCTCATACATACTCCAGCATACGAGTACACAGAGAACTGATACCTTACAATCTAATGTGTGGGAAACTGCAGCGGGTCTGTGGAATCCTTGACAGAAAATATGAGAGTTGAGATCAGCCTTGAGATATTAAGATTTACCCTTGAGGAGGATGGGAGTAAAGGAGTATCCGCAGAGAGGAGAGATGTACCTGTGAGAGAGAAGGGGATAGAAGAATAACATGGATGATAGCAAGTTTAACCAATGAGATGTTAGTGCTGTAACTTGTAACCAATAGTGAAAAGGCACATGAACTGGCAGAATTGTATAAAAATGCACTTGTAGCAATAAATGGCATCTATTACTTTCATCTTGAAAGAATTTGGTCCATGTCGCTTGTCCGTCTCAACCGCGACACTAATGTCTAAATTTTCTCATTTCTATTATTTAGGAACATATCTGTACCTTGTTCCCTTTGACTCTAGATTGCAGCTGAGAGCTGTGTCACACCATGAGGAATTCCTTATTCAGTGATCCATATATTGCCATTTTAGCTAATTTGGAAAGTCTCACCAGTCTCAAAATTAGTACCAATAATAACACTATCCTAAAGTGTTTTCTCCCACATATCAGCATATACACGCCTTTCCTTGCGAGAGTATTTGGCTGTCTATTTCTGCTTGCACAATATCTCTGAAGGAAGGTTTACTTTTTTCTTGATGGTGTCATTATCTTTTGACTGTTGTCATGCAGAAAGGATGTCTGTTAAAGGTAAAATGTTTCTGTAGAGCTGAAAGAGGGTGATGGTTCTCACCCTGGAAAAAGTCCCACTAAAATAACCTTCAGGAGCTCGCTGTCTAATGGATTACTCAGCATTTTAAACAGAATCCTTTTCACGAGCAAGCAAGCTCCAGTAAATTCAGCTGCTGCCTCTTGCTTGTAAGTTTATGCTAAACCAAACTCTCAGATGCACACATGGGAATTCCTGGGGACTGCCTCATGCAGGGGTTCAGACACTGTTTTGGGAGATAAAGTTCCCGAAGCCATAGTCTCTGGTACAATCGAGCCTTTTTACTTCAGTTAGCTGGTACAGAATAGCTGAGTCTTGGCTGTACTAATACATCCAAGAATAGCTTGCAGAGGATGGGAGGAGTGTAAAGCTGGCAAAAATGCCTTTTATGCCAGTCATCCTCTATTGCTGTATTAGCAAGGCACATGTTCACAGAAATACCGAGCCACTTGCTCGTGGCTATATCTTGTTGAACCTCTGTTATTCTACAGCAAATGAGAGATGTTATAGCAGGCTTGGGATTCATGGTTGTGCTAGCACAGTTCCAGGAATAAATAATAAGATCTGCCATTCTTTTTGGTGACATCATCCTACTTGAATCTGGTGGCATATGCAGAATATATAGCTATTTGAGGAAATTAGGATCCTAAATGTTAGTATTAGGGATTCAACATGTCAGCTGAACAATCTTGGTCACGTCATTTCAACTCCTCAGTGCCTCATTCTTCCTCCTTGGGGTAAAGACACGTTTCCTCCTTTCTTGTGAGAGGATGTGGACAGTATTGGCCAGACTAGAAACAAGAAGTGGAAGTGCTCTGATTGCCCTGTCAACAGGAATGGGATGACCCTGGCTGCCAGGCAGAATAATTGCATTTCTCATGCACTTCTTGAGAACTTGTAAACTCATTGCTGTCATCCTCATAAGACTCAGTCCCTTTCTCAGCACACCCAGCAGCCCATGAAAGATCACCTTTGGCTGCTTAGATGGTCCTACTTTCCCACCTCTGTGGTGGCATAAAGTTGTTTTCCCTCATTTAATTATCTCAGATTGGCAAGAACTGCTGGTACAAGTAATCAAGGCCTTATTCAAAGCCTGATGAATTCACACTGGTTGTGAAGGTCAGAGTTAATAAAGCAGTGCCAAATAACATCTCTGTGCACGCAAACAAAAATTACCTGTGCTCTTAGAAAAGGCACTAGTGTGATTTTAGTCCAAGTCAACAAGCACTTTCCAAAACAATTGGTGGCCCTGATTCAGAAGGTGACAAGACCCTGGGGCCATTTCCAGTCAGTAGTTTGCTTGCAGCCTCAGGGCTTTAGAATTGAAGACACTGCCATGGTGTCATGGTCATGTTGCGGTTTGCACTGCTCAGTACACCAATGTAGGTATTTGAAGGTGGGTTGGAAACAGAAAAAAAAGTAAATAAAAACCAAACCCAAAACCAAGATAAAAATCTCTCATGCTTTGTTATTATAAGCTTGCAGATCAGCTAAACTCTCTTTTGACTTAGTGAGAAGGGACTTTGCAGATTTCATTGAATAATAGTTAAAATCAGGAGCCCAGCTTGCAATAATTGTGGTTTTATCTTTTGAGTTTCTGTTCCTTTTGAGGACGGCCTTTAACAGAACCAGTAAAAAATTATTCTTGTTAAGACATTTTCCTGACAGGAAATGTGGGTTTTATCTAAATTGACAACCTTTCCATAGAAAATATCATCAATGATGAACCCTTTCAATTTTCCAATGGGATTTAATTGACTTCTCATCTATTTCAATTCAGCCAGGGATTTAAACACTCCTCTGGAGAGTGAGATTTCTCTAGGATGGAGATTATGCTCCTGTCATGCATTTTTACAGCAAGCCAAGAAGGCTCTGATGAGAGATTCTCAACCACAACACAATGCGCGCAACAAGTACAAAGAGCTGATTGCATTTCTCTGCAATGAGTTGCAAAGAGACAGAAAATTTAAATGTGGATTATCCAAAGAATAAGATTTAGACCCATATTAAAATTCCGATTTGGGACCCTTTTGCCTGTAACTCTTAAGGTGGAATACTTCTCATCCTCAAGTAGGCATGTTTTAACTAACTCAGCTCAGGTACTTTAGTAACAATGAAGACTTTGCTCAACTTAGACATCTACATTTTAAATGTTTGTCTTCAGCTCCTTTTAAATATGTCAAATTAAGTTCATATTTTTAATTAGACAGTCTTAATACTAAAGACTCGGGGCTGATCACACACAAACATTACCAGCAGATTCCAAGACAGATTTCCATTAACAGCTTGTATTGGTGCATTTCTTTTTCTTTGGAGCTGTGATTTACATTATATTTCCCACTGCCTTGACCAGAAACTGAATATATTGTATGTTCCACTATGTTTTGTAAAGGTTAGAAGATGAGGGCAGTCTTAGCATGCAATCCAGGTGTCACTTTAGGTGTTCTTAGCTTGCAGCTTCTCCAGTTTGATCCTTGATGCAGCAATAAAGATGGTGACATTCACAGTAGAACATTGAAATTCTCTTTCAGATTAATAGTTTATTTAATTTACTCTGGTTTAAAGCATCTACGTGCAGACAGGGTTTTACAGTATCCCACCCATGTTGGCATATTCTTCCCATAGCAGTTAAATAGCTGTAAATGAAGCCAGGTTTTCTTTAAACATCATCTATAATTATTTTGTATGAGTTCTCTGTTGCCTGAAAGATCCTCTCTCATCCTTCCATTATTTTTTTACACCCTCTCCTCTTTTCCTCAGATATTGTGTGTAATGGATGAAGCCCAGACCAGAACAGGAAGCCTCTTTTGCATGTCTACAGCCAGGCTCAGCCTAACCCCCACCAAACTGCAAGAGGTTGGATCCCCCACATTGGTGGCTTAATAGTGTTATGAAGGGAAGGTTCTATATTGCTCTGACATACAATACAAAGGAACCTTGGCACATCAGGAAGTGGAAAGGCAGTTTTGGCACCAAACTTGGTAAAAGCATGTCACATTGCTGTCTGTAGCTCAGCCTCATGCCCAGACAGTGAAGACCTGAAATCATATCTGTATTTGTCTGGCTAGAGCCTGGGTTATGCAGTATATTTAATGTGGATGAAGTTAGAGGCACGGATAACAAGCAACAGCTTCGGACGTGTTCTCCTCAATTCTTCTGTCATTTGAAAAGGCTTATTGCATCAACTCTGCTGATTCCAAACAAGGAATCTCCAACTTACAACAATTCAGTAGAAATCAGGTTAAAATTTTTGAACTAGATGCTCAGAATTTTAGAAATGCAAAGCTGTCTGTATTAAGAAATTGCCACCCTCCCATTCTCAAACATTTCTTGTTCCTTTGTGATCACTGAAATGGTCTTGAGAAGTGGACTGACAACATCATTTTCTGACAAAAAGAACATTTTATAAGTGTTTGTGAGCCTTAAGATAGAACCCCGGGATGGCTCTACCAATGCCTGTGCATATGAATCTCTCTGAAAATTTTGGAGAGTTAGGAACGAAGGCAGTCCTTTTTTTCAAAGTCCAGGTAAAACTGGGTTGTGTTTAAACACTCATTGACAGAATTGAGAGTGGTAGTTATGTGTTTATCTATGTGTTTTTGTCCATATGTATGAGTCTATCTGCATGACATATGTTATACCATCCTCAACCCAAAGAATCCCAAACTTTTCATACTGCTATCAGCATTCAGAATTTCTATTTGACTAACAGACATCCTTATTACCTACATTTAGCTGAGAAAAATACTAGTGAGGCAGTAAAAATGAGTGACAAGCTGCTAACCACTCACCGTGGCCTGGAAGACTGTTGGTGGTTTATGGATGACAAGCTAGTTTTCCTCAATCTAAGCTATAATTATCCATACAAAAACTAGCTTTCAAAGCTAAAGAATGGACTTTCTTTCAGTTTGACTTAAAAAAGTTTGGTGAGAAATAATACTTTACAGTAAAATTTCTATTGGAATAAACTTTTTTTTTTTATTATTTCTAAGCATGTAATTTTTTTATTTTTAATAAGCAACCTTTATAAGGGGCAAATGTTTGTAATTTGAGTAAAAAGTTCCTTTTCACTTCAAGATGTTGACTAGAATGGGAAATTTTAAAATTTCCCACCATAAATTTTTGATGAGAAGCCATTGCTTTTTCAGCTGACAAGTCAAAGACTGGACCCTTATTCTGATGAAGCTATTTCATTTTTAGTGGGATGATCTTACATTAAGTCACCACAATCTCAGGATCCAGAAATTGCATAAGTTAGCAAGTTGACAGAATGTGCCGCTGCAGCACTCTTAGCTGACCCGGACCACATGCTATAAACCAGCGGTACACATGGATATAGGTAACAACAGTCTTCTTAGTTCCTTTAGCATTTATCTACCTGTTCAAGGAATCTTGATCTTACTTGATATCTTGAAACTCATATCTTACTTGGATGTTTGGATGAAATCTTTGTAAGGCAGAGCTGAGTATAGCATTATGTGTTTTGAAGAGAAGAGCAACCATAGACATAGTGGTGAAAGATTCAGAGTTAGTGGGGACAGGATTTATGTGATTGTCTTGAATTTGAGACTTTTGAACATATCACCTCTGAACTGACGTTTAAAAAGTCCTACTAAAGTTGCTGTGAAAGACAGGTGAAAGACAGCAGGGGGACAACATAGATTTCTTTTTATTTCTCTCTCAACACAGTGAACTGTCCATTAGAAACTAAGAAGTTCCTCTGAGCCAAGCAGCCACAGTTCTGTGAAGATTTCCTTCCCCTCAGAACTGCTCCATCCACAGGAGCAGCATGGCAATGAAAACTACCCCTGCCTGAAGGGCAGAAACAAGCAGAGTTTATAACCCATCATAAATAAAGCCCTGTTCATTTTGCTGGCTTACATGTGTTTTTCATCTCAGAAGGCTCATCGAATGGCACATTTCATGGTGTAGTTTCTCAGTCCAAGGGAAACCACGTTTAATGTTGTGTGTTAAATAAAGTGCTTCTCTGACTCAGATTTCTCTTTCTTTCCAGTCCATGCCAGTTGGCGTGGGCTGGGTACTAGAAGTCAGATGGGCAAAGCCTGTGCATGTTGTAATAACAACTTTTCTTAAGAGCTACTCTAAAGTTGTGAAGCTCCAAAATGAACTTTCTTCAAGAACCTATACTGTGAGATTAATTTGCTTTAAATAAGAACAATCAAGGGTTTGTTTTGGTTTGTTTTTGTTTGTTTGTTTGTTTGTTTGTTTTTTGTTTTGTTTTTTTTTTTGTTTTTGTTTTTGTTTTTGTTTTTAGCTGCCATTTGACCCTAATAAGAATGATAGAATAGTTTGGGTTGGAAGGGACCTGTAAAGATGATCTAGTTCAACCCCCCTGCCATGGGCAAGGACATCTTCAGTGAGACCAGGATACTCAGAGCCCCGTCCAGCCTGAGCTTGAACATTTTCAATGATGAGGCATCCAAAATTTCTCTGGGTAACAATTTTCATAGTCCAGGTCTAGATTAGTAGATCACTAGATTACTAACACACTCCAGTCACACAAACTGATCTTGACTTTAAACTGAGGAAAAACATTATGTCAAAAACAAGTAAGCTTTGAGTCCAAACTTTGTGTTTTTACCTCTGTGCATAGATCACAGTTATAACTGGTGAGAAAACAAAACAAAACAGAAAAAAAATTCATGGAACTCATAATGGTATTTCTCTGAACATTTTAATTTCAATATTCTCGAACTTGTAAAGAAACAATATATAATGCCATTTTTTAAAGAGACCAAATCTGAATATTCTAAAAGTTGTTTTCTTGTCTCAACAAAACTAACACCCAACAGTTAAACTTGTTCACTGAGATACTTACTGTCAGAGAAGCTATCATTGTAAATAGGCAAGACAGATGAAAAAAATACCATTATTCCCCTTTAATGAATTAGAAAAATTCACATCTTGGCCACTGTCACAGGTACTGTGAGCCTGAACCAGGAACTCAAGCCTAGCTTAATCTCTGTGAGGCCTTACCTCACCCTAAAATAATTTTTTGTCAGATTAAAAACCATATTTCTGGGAGGAATTTAAAACATCACCTGTAGTATTTCTCCCAGAAACACATCTAGATTTGTCACTCCAGTTCTATGAAATGAAAGAGAACACAAAGCACACAACTACATGTTTGACACAGTGCAAAAGCCATTGTATATTTTATTTCTTCGCAGTTCACATACACACTTACCAACATGGACACACATACCTCTACTCAAGGGGAAAATAAGGCAGAAAACATGTTGGGTTTGGTACCATGAATCAGCTAAGAAATAAGGGAAGCAGCCTCTCAACTTCAGTTAGGTCTGCAATTTTAAATAGCTGTGGTTATTAAAGCTTAAACAGTTTTTTAATTTTAAATATCCATTCTCAGCAGTTAGTATGAAATTGTAAATTATTCACAGTAGGACTCTTTCCTCCATGACGTTTGTACAACACTTTTCTAAAGGGGACTATACTCTTGCTTAAGGCCTTAAGGTCCAATTGCAATACAAATAATGAGTTACTATTTTAACAATGCTGCTTGGCTTTTTCCTGGGAAGATGCCATGAGGAATAGCCACGTGTGATAAATCCCTCTGCCATCAATCCTGGGCTCTTCTGAGTGAGAAATGACAGCAAATAGTGTCCCATAAAGAAGTCAGTGGTTGGTTTCCCCAGCCGGCGTAGCCCCAGGATAACAAATAAAATAAACACGGAGGTGTTATTGTATGAGTTCTCAAGGCCGGTGTGTGGCCATGGCCACCTCAGTAAGACTTTCCACTGAGTCTGACACCAGGGGTGTGTGTGGTTTCCTTGAATAATAGTGTGTTGGTGGGGCGAGGTGACTATTAAATAATCTTGGGTGTGTCTTCAAAGGAGCGACATGCAGGGAGAGAAGAATGGGAGCTGAGAGAAGAAGAGCAGAAAGGAAGGAGTTTCTGAAAGAGACAAGACTAAATTATCAGAATGTTCCCTTCTGGCCTCAAAAAGGCATCTCTCTGGGACAGGCAGAAGCACAAAGAAAGGCTATTTAAAGACATTTAGCTGATACTGTCACATCTCCTGGGATTTATTTGGTACTTCTCCCTTTATGTCTTTGTTAAGTAGATAAAATGTTGGTCTATGGTGTGGTGATCTAACTGGAAACCCGTGACATTTGTTCTCATTCAGACAACATGGAGTGTTCTGAGAAGAACTGCTGAAAAAAGGAGAAGAGCTTTCTCAAGGGAAAGGATAACATAGAAAACCCATCAGTGTTTCTTTCCTTTAAAGGTATCTTCCTGAAAACATTTCCTGATGAAAAATTGAAACTCAAGCCTATATTTACTTTTCTAAGTTGAGCCAGTTAACATCATCCAGTTTCACTGAAAAATGTTGTGAGTTTGTGTGTTTGTGTTTATTTTATTTATTTGTGTGTTTATTTTATTTATTTGTTTGATTGTTTTTACCAAAATTTTAGGCTCACAGAAAAATTCAGATTGAAAATGATATCAGGAAGACATCTAGACAAAACTCTAGCTTTTCTGGCAACATTCAAGTATTTTATTTTTATTTCAAATAGAGAAAACTTATTTTTCATTATTTTTTTCCTTCTAGAGTACAAAGTAATTTTTAATCAAAGAAGTATTAAGCAACTATTTTATAAGAAAAATATTTGTCTCTGAACCCAGGTCATCCATGCTTTTTCAGAAAAATATTGCATAATTAGTTGGCTTCAGGTCCGTTACTGAAGGATTTCACAGATCTTTTAATGCTGTTCACAGAGGTTAGGTCAAGTAATATGTTATTGAAGATGCACGCATTTAAATATTAACAAGTAGGAGTCAATACATACATAAGTGTTCAGATTTTTCTTTATAGTCAGTGGAGATCAAGACTAGGATTTGGTTACCTAAATATAGGTATCCGGTGCCTTATTTGATGCACTAGTCTAGAAGATATTCAAAATACCTTGATCCATCACATTCCATCTGAGTGGACAGGTATGACATGTGATGGAGAGGCAAGTAAAGACCAAATGTTGTATCTTGTAGTGCCTAAAATGGCAGATTTCAGGAAAATTAATCCTTTGTTTTGTCCTTTCTCATCAATGAAGCCTAAAAACAGTTTAGCTGCCCAAATATTAATGTCAACTTTAAGTTGAATTTCAACACAGTCTTTCAAAACTGAGAGAAATAAGTGCTTTGTCTCGGTAAAGAAAAAATCTTCATCACTTATTTTGTCATAAATTTTGGGTCTCAGATTCTGTGTCTTAACTTCATCTAGGAGAAATGGCTATAAGCTGCAATCTACAATCATTTGGAATGGAGCAAGGATATTTTCCTAAACTTTTATTGGTGGAAAAGAAGAGACAATTTCTCCTTCAAGACAGAAGTGACATTTGCTTTCTTCCAATCCTCAAGAACCTCTCCTGGTTGCCACACATTTTCAAACACAATCAAGAGCCTTCTTCAAATGTTTCTTTAACACTCATGGGTGTATCCAATAAAGACTGATGGACCCTTCTCATAGAAACCGCTCTGTAGAAGACCATCATGATGCATGTCCAGATATTTGATTGCAATAATTGCAAGCATTGCCAGGCCTAACAAACAAACTCAGAAGCAGAGAGAGGTTTCCACCTCCACCAGTTTAGATCCAGCCATTATAACCTATTAGTTAATTATTTAGCCTTCTTTGTTAGTATAAAAGAAGCACTATCCTAGACTGGCCAGAAATGTGACAAGAGATTTATAATTTCATGGGTTTGGTTCTTTGGGTTGAACTGCAGCTGTCTTTTTCCTTTTTCCTTGATAAAAAGAAGTCATTCACTTTAACATTATTGATGCAGTTACCCCCCATGTGTCCCTGTGAAGAAGGACTTGCTCAGTCCCCTCCCTAGGATGAACTTAATAGTACGACTGCTATTTTCCCATTACTAGCTCAAATCTTGATTAATGCTGCCTTCACCTGGGACTTCAGGTGAATTTTGTAGATATCACAGAAATGTACTAGACAAGGTGAATTCTATCTTAGGGTGTCTATTTCTTCTCATGGCCCCAGGTAGGTCAGATATTAATATTTACATTTGATGAGACGAACTCCTCTTATTATGCTTATGTACAACCACAGGTAGGTCCATGATGTTCACTTTCACTCCTTAGCATAGCAGCCGTGAGATAACAATTATCTCGAGTAACAGTCTCGATTCCTCAAGCACATAAAATGCTCTTCACTTCTACTATGTTATTCAATGGCAAGAGAAAAAATTCACCAAAATTAAACTGTATGGTCTGTCATGAACAATCTTTTAAAAATGTCTGAAACTGGTTGAATAGTAAGAAAACTCTCTGTTTGGAGGATGACACAACATATACCTTTAGCAAATATGCAGATGACATTAAGTCCAGATGAGTGGTTGATACGCAGAATGGTTCAGCTTCATTTCATGCAGATCTTGAGAAACTTGAGGACTACACCTACAGAAACCTCATGAAATTTAAGAAAGGATCACAGTGTTGCTCTGAGACAGAATGCCCCAAAGAATCAACAAAAGCCTGAGACATTCAGTTTGGACATAAGGGGAAACTTCTTTAGGAGTGTAGTTTAGAACAAGAAAAGGTGACGTGGAGAATTTGTGGAATCTGCATTCTCAGAAAATTTCAAGACTTGGCTACACAAAATTAAAGCCTGACCTGATCTAGTACTAGTTGCCACTTGGTTGCTCCAAGGAATTGAAGAAGTTTGGTCTAGAGACCACCGACTGTACCTTCCAAACGGCATTTCTACAATTCCATAATTTGTAAGACAAAGAAAAAATCAATTTAATTTTCAAAGAGTCATACAGAAGTTGTTCCTGGATTTTTGGAAGAAATGAGAGAAACAATATCTCAGGTCCTCTCTGCTTATCTAATTTCCACAGATTCTTGTGGAAATCCCACCCACAGAGCCTGCAGTATTATGGTGAGATTTTCCAGCTAATCCTAGCAAAGTATGTGCCTAAACCCCACCTATATCCAATGTCAATTGGATATACTATTTCTTTTGAAAACTCCAGCTGACATCCATGGCTACGTGTATATATATATATATATATATATATGTAGTCTACTGTCAATCAACCGCTTACAAAATATTAACATGAAAAAGAAAACAAGCTTTATGGGATGACATGTGGTTTCTTTAGTTCAAAAAAATCCAGGACTTGGAGAATGAGGGTTTGAGAAGAAATGAGGGAGAACAGACTCCCTAGGAAAATTTTACATGTATTCTGCAGAAAAGAGAATTAAAAAAACTATCACTGACCTATAAATCAGTGGTCTTTGACTTACTTGACGGAAGAGTTCAGTCACAAGAAAGGAAAGTCGGTGCTTCAGGAAATATTTAATCTTTCTTTCTCTCTCTCTTTTAAAAAATAGTCATTTTTCTCTCTTTTCTTCTTCTCTTTCTCTTTCTCATTCTCTTTCTTTCCTCATTTTATCTCTTTTTCTCTTGCTCTCTTTCACAAGTCTTACATCACAAAGTCTGATGACCTGCCTGCAGCTGTCTTTCCTGAGAGTCAACAACAAGACGTATTTCAGGACCACTGTTATTTACATGATCATCAGTCATGCAAGAAGCCCAAGGAGCGCACAAGACCCTATTCATGAGATGGAGAGTCTAATGTTTGGAATAGCTAACCGCTGAGAAAGGGCAGGTGTCCCTTCAGCCCTGACACCTGGTGTGACCACGTCAGTAATTAATCATTGGAAGGTAAAGTGGAAGGCAATTAATTCCCTCCCAGCTCATCATTATTGCAACTGGAAATTTGTGATACAGGGTTGAATGCTGAAGAAGACAATATGCCAGCTGTTTGGAAAATAAACATCAAAAACTGTGTGACATTTCTACAAACACATGTAAAAGCAGCAAAGGAACACATATCACACTGAGAGGTGAGCTTCAGTGATGAATTTGTTTATTATAGAGCAGCCATTTTCCGTGCAGGCCTGATCACAGGGTCAGACTTCCCATAATAAACATTTCTTATCTCCAGCACTTGAAAATTCAGTTGCTAAAATACATATGACATGCTTGTAACACTAAAAAAAAATAACCAACAAACCAAACAACCAAACAAAGCACCACCACAACAACCACCACAAAACCACAACAACAACAAAAACCAAAACACACCACAAACAAACAAACAAAAACCCCACCACTAATACCATTTATCAGGAGTGGAGGGGTCTTGTCAGAATGAATCAAAAAAAGTTAAAATGAATATACATCTATGCCTTCATAATACTATAAATTCTTTTGTTATAAGCTTTTCCATATGAAAAAAAATCATTCGTTTTGAACATAGATGCTCGGATTTCAGCAATGTATACGAATGACATTTTCCTTGCCCAGAAGAGTTTTTAATGCCAGTAGACAAGACAAAAGTATGGTGTAAGAAAACAAACAAACAACAACAACCTTTGATTGCCCTTAAATAGATCTGGATTAAACCACAGAGGATTAAAGGTAGTCACATATTTTTTTGTTTCTTTGTTATGAGAACACATTAATTTCTTGCAAATGTATTTTTATAAAAATTAAAAAGCAACAGAAAATCATCAATTGAAATTTAACAGGGATGTTTTCTAGGGGGGGAACCAGGGCAAATAATGTTTTGAAAAGACTATGAAGATAGGGAAAGTGTTTTGTCTGAAGTATTTAGCAACCAAAACCACAGTTGCCTATGGGAGATACAGGTTCAAACTCTTCTTCAGCTGCATCAGGGAAAGAAAAGACCTGGATTTAGGTCATACCCCTACTCTAGTCATGAGATAATGTTCTGACCAACAAAACACATCCTTATGCTCTGTGGTTCCATTAATGTTGTGATTATCCCACATAGTAGAAAAGTTTTAACAGGAGCACCAGAATTAAAAAAAAAGAAAAAAAATAGAAAGGTCTTTTTTCAGTTCAGCAGTTGGAGAAATAACCTAGAAGACTGGAGAATCTTCTCCAGATTCATTCAGACAAATCAAGGAGTTGAACCTAAGCTCCCATTCCTGGAAGTTTCCTCATCACTTGTATATTCTAGGATCCATGATCCTCTCTTTTTTTTTCTGTCTCCTTCTCTCTGTTTATAATTTGTTTTTATATTTTCTTTGTTTGAAGTAGCTCATTTTTCTTCCAAACTGGTATGAAAATGTGTTCTCAGCTTGTCAATATCTTTTCCCACTACTTAGTACAATTAATATTAGACTATTAATAAATGTCAGATTTTCAAGATGGCAAGAGCATTCCTGGATCTGAAGTTTTCTCTCCATTATTTCAGTTCTTACCTCAAAGTTGTTCGAGAGTAATGTAAAGTGAACAGTGATTTTTATAAAAGTTCCTCTGAAGACACTCAGAAAATTATCTGAGAGAATCTTTTTGTAGACTATGAAAAAAAGAGAAAAAGAGTAAAAGGGCAAAAGACTAAATGCATAAAAGAGTAAAAGAGAGCTTACCATTCCATAAATAAACAGACAAGAGTATAAAGCAAATTATACTATTGAAGAAGAAAGTTAGGATATGTAACGAGGGAGAAAGCTGGCTAAACCATGGGCTTTTTATTTGCTTCAAACACGAATATCGCTCAGCAAGGGGAATTAAGACCAAATTTCTGTGGATGTACAAAAAGAACCCAGATGCCCAGTGAGATAAAGTCAGAAAAACTAAGGGAAAAAAAAAAAAGTAAGAGTTGACATGTCAAACCAACCGTCTCTCTATAGACAGTAATGAGTTTGTAGCTACAGAAGGAGCTGTAGCTGCCAATACACACATTGATTTTTATTAGAGCTTTTAACACTGTCTCATATGACATTCTCAGAAATAAACTACGCAAACATAGTATAGAATAAACCGCCATGGGTTAGAGGCAAAAATTTCTGGAAAAGCTACTGACAAAAAAGGTAACACATATTAAGTGGGTCCTGTAAGGGAAAATTCTAACAACAAATAATGAGCAGTTTTGAATCTTCATCATCATTAATGGTTCGGAGTGGAATAGAAAGTACATTAAAATTTACGAAATGCTGAGTAAGGACAGATCAACACAAAATTGTCATAATCTGGTAATTTATAGAGAAATAAGTAAGTTATTATTCAGAGAGAACCAATAGAAGGTAGAATGGGGAGGTGGGGGTACGCATCTGTGCAAAAGAGGAGACCCTTGAAAAGTGGTTACATGGCATTTCTGCAGAGTAGTTTCTGGGTGCTACAGTGGATCCTAATTAAGTGAAGAACTAATTTCATTTGCCTGTGGCAGAAATGACAAAGACCATCTGAGAATGTATAAACAGGCTGGTAAGCATGGAGGAACACTGCACTTGGTTGCTTGAGGAATGTTCAGGGAGATGAGGAGTTTCCATCATGGGTGATTCCTGACAGTGAGTCAGACAAATATCTATTTAGAATGACCTTGGAAGAGTAAATCCTGCCCTGTTTTTCCTTTTTCATCAGTCTTCTGTGATAGAAGTTGTGAAGATATCTTCATCATGTTGACACAGGACACAAAGGATGAGTTTTCATGACTCCCAGCTCACAAACTTCTAATGCCGATCACGAGTGTTGTCCCTAGGAGGACAGGAGATTCAAAGTAAAACATTGTGCTTTATATTCATGTGGGATCCTATGTCCAAGTAAAACACACAGCTTAAAGCTCATATGAATTTGTAGGTATGGATAGTCTGGATCTGAAATCCATGCCTCAGACCTTCTCTAACTGAGACTTTTAATGTTGTGAAAAATCCAGCATTCCATCTGCTATATGCAAATCCCTCCTTGTATTTTCCTTGTGAGTGCTCTTAAACCAGCTGAACTTCTTCCTGAAGAACGCTGTTTACACTTTGCCCAATACAGTTTCAACTTGATATGTTTCTTTCAACATGGGACACTGAAGTGTGAAAGCAAACAAGCCAGCAGGTTTTATTAGATTACCTTTTATTAGAAGAAATCCACACAAACCAACAACGATTCTTTTTACCGCAGCACTGTTCAAACAGACTGTGTTTCCTTGACAGCTAATGCTTGCTTCTGCTTATATGTCTTTCTCTCTATCACTCAGCCTCCCAGTGCACGATCAGTTGACCCACTGCAGTTTATCCACTGTAGTTTATGCTGCCACCTGAAGGTTATCGTGAAATGTCTTGGCTGCCTACAACACTGTGAACTACAACTGCTTTACACATAAAAAAATCTCATCAGATGGTTTCTGAAGCATCCCAAATCTTCTTTCTATGGATCATGATAATGGGTGCTCCAGAGGAAAGAAGGTTGAAGAGAGGATAACCAGGTCTTAATGCCGTCTCCCTCACATTCTCTCCTTTCTCCCAGAACAAGAGAGGTCTGGGCAGAAATCAAGTTACTCATTTCTAACAGGAGCCCAGCTGAGGGCAAGGTTGCATTGCAGGGGTATATATGATGCAAGCATAAAACATATGACAGGCAATGCTTAATTCAAACACATCTAAATGCAGGATATATCTTATTTCAGTTCGGATGCAAAACACAACTCTGAAAGAAATGTGATGCTGAAAAATGAAAAAAAAAACCCCTCATCTAGAAAGGTTTAATTAAAGCTGTCTCAGATCACTCAAGATAAAAACACTGTAAGGTCTAGGGAAGAAGTTTTGGAAGGCAAGAGTGAAAAGAGAATGTGACGGACCTAACCATGATTTTGCAAAAATGGGTCAACTATTTTCAGGAATTAATATGTTTTGCAAGGCCTGGGTGGTACAAGATGTGCAAGAAACCCTTCCTGGGAGAACACAAATGAGGCAGCTGTTGACTACAACTTACATTTTGACAAATGTACTCTTTGGAAAACTTTACATAGGGTGTTACAGAGAAACGTGACATGAAAACCCATGTCAAACTGATGTTCACTTTGGCTGTGCCTTTCTTCTTCTCTGCACTCCAGCACTTGGGCTCCTCAGTCAGTGTAAGAACAAATCTATAATATAATATATCTATAGGTTATTTCTGGAGACAAACAAGGAATCAGTTCAGCTTTCAGTCATGCAGATACTCTTTTCTAAACAAAGTCAAGGTTCTCACCCCTAAAAGAGAGAATAAGACCCATAAAAATGGAAAATCCCACTCCACTGACTTAGATTATGTGGCTTTAGAACAAACATTTAAGAGGCATATAAAACTGTAGGCGTGTTTATGATGGAATGCAACTACAAAGAGTTATAGAATATTGTCTGTGGACCTTAGACATGTTTTCTTGAACATCCTCTCTTCTGTGGAACTGGTTGAAACAAGACAGAAGATCCATCAGCAACTAAGAGGGGTTTTTTGGTGAGAAAGTTGTCAAAACTGGAGTTCAGGCATCAGTCATTGGAAGATGAATCTCCATACTTTGTTTCCAGGCTTATTTATTTCAAAAGTACTGAAATGTGACAGAACCAGATTTTTATTTTTTTTTACTCTAAGGTGAGTAGCAGAATGACTGAAATCAGATCGTAGAGTAGCAGGAGAGAATAATGTTGTAGGAACTTCCTAAAATGCAAATGCTGGTGTCTCCTAAAACTATTACGAAGAAGAAATTTACAGGAATAGATGATTCCAGGAGGCTTTACTGAACTCCAGTGTAGACAATACATCTTTGATGTCCAAAGAGATCTGTGGATTTGGCCCCATAGTTATCCAGCATCATCACTGGAGCAAGAAAAAGAGCAAAAACTCAGTCATATATTCTTAACCATTACTTTTTTTTAATTTGCTTTCGTTTGAGCTGTCCAATGGTAGGCATGTGGAAGAAGCCTAAATTTCTGATTATGCAGAGCACTCTCCTAATAATTACGTTCTATATCTCTCTTTGCCCTTGAAAAGTAAAAACATCACCTGTAGTTGCCGGTGAGCATCAGAGCCAACATGTCATAGATTACTGAAATCGTATGCTCAAGGAGGCAGTAATTGTTATTAAAAGCAACTTTCAGTTAGTATCCTTCCAATTGCTGGATCTTTTTGTGAGACTGAGACCACCATCACTGCTCGAGAACATAAAACAGGGAAGGGGAGGGAAGTAAGAAAGAAAAAGAGGAAAATACTCCCTCAGTAGGGTAGGAGTTTATTGTGGATGTTGTCCTGGGAGTAGCACTCCAATGGAGGTCTTTTTTATAGCAAAGACTACCCTAATTGCTTTTTGTTAATTCTCCGTTCTTACATTAATAATTTAAAAAAAGAAAAAAAAAAAAAGAAAAAAAAAAAGAAAAAGAAAGAAAAAATAAGAGAATGGAAGAAAGGAGGACATAAAAAGAACAAGTAAAGGAATAATTTAAAAAAAAAAAAATAAAATCCTTGTGGTGAAAAAGGAGGAAAAAAAAAATCTGGCGCTAACTCTAAGCAATTTGCACCTTGTGCCCAGATCATAACTCTCTGCCTCCACTGCTTCCACACCCCATGATTTATGTTTGACAGTCCCAAAGTGGTTTGGAAATGGCACAGCACTGAGACCTTGTGGTGAGGGTAACTGATGTTTGAAAAAACAAAAATGAGTTAATTTATGGGAGCGTTCCTTTGGGCTGGAATTCCAGACCAACACAGCTCTCCTCTAGTGGAAAAGTTTTGCACGCACATACACATAACACACAAAATCTCCTCTTCTTTTTCTAGTTTGATCTCTCTATGACTCTTTCTCTCTTTATTCTCCGTGTTTTCATTTCTCGTTTTTTCTTCAGAATCTCTACCCAGCTGAAAGAAAACCACATTATGTTATTTTGTATTTAAATTCAGCTAAGAACAATATACTATTCTTGCATTTTTAAGTCTTCTTCACCCTGTCTCTTAACCTGCTTACTCCCATGCATTTTGTAGGTTTCCTTGGACAACAGAAACACACAATGACTTAAAAAATTATAAACAGTGATTCCAATCAGCCAGCTTCAGACATTTTGAGGTTGTTGAATTTTCAGAAGATCGGGAAGATCATTTTACTTCTGATCTCCAAAGCTGGATCTTGGAAAACAAAAAAATATAGAGGTTCTTCAAGTCATTATCTACACTGGAAAATTTTACATACTGTCTCGTGCTAGACAATTTAATGCAGGAATTTAAAAGAGCAAAAGAAGGAAATCAGGACAAGAAGGAGTTAACGTTTTAGTAGTTGCTAACTGCCTGTCCTATACATTAAAGGAAACAAATCAACTGTACCTCTTTGATTTGAGGGACTGGATCAGAAGCAATGAATATTGACATAGGTCTGTTGACTGCAGTGAAATTAAAAAGGTTTGCACCAGTTCTGGATTTGGCCCTTGGCCACATAAGTGCCTGTGTCAGCTTTTCTCAGATACCACCTTGTCTGGGTCATGGCGATAAATAAGAGAACTGAAAGATGGAGAAATAAGGGTCTTACTAAGTATATCATGTGCAGTGGTGCATTGTATGTTACTGCACATCAGAAGACATTGAGAGGTGGAAGAAGATTTAGTACAATAATAAATATAAATCCTTTATGCGTTTTCCAACTCTTACTTCTGTGATGGATGTTGTTTTGGCCAGAATCATGGTTTCCATGGGTTATTATGAGCTTTCTACAACTTGCAATAGGCAGCAAGAAATCTTCCTACCTCTGTCAGATGTTCACAGCTCCTCTGGATTTAATGCAGGAAACAAGGGGAGGTGGAGGGAGGCAGATATGAAGCCGGTGGATTATGCTTCTTTCTGCATACTTTCTATATTTGTGACCCAGCCAGCTAGAATCACCTAGGTTCTCACATTTGCACCAGGAGAACTGAGATGTGGTAATATTTGACCACGGTAAAGGAGATAATGCTCTCAAGACTCTCCTGGTGATCCTGGCACATGAACTAGTTAAATAAGCCACACAAACTGTTTGACAGCTTATTTTTGGTGTTGCAGGTACAAGTCAGATGTGAACAACGCAGGTGGGCCATAAAATCTGTCAGCTTTATCAATATCTGGTAGTTCATGCTTTGTCCCCTCCTTGACAATATCCTTTGCCCCAAGTGTCTGATTTCCTCTCCTGCTCTCTTACCTCTATCCAGTAGGAGATTCACAGTTTGTTGTGCCACCTAAATTACCAAGAGACACATGTGCATTGATTACTCATATGAGATCTATGCACATTGATTGAGCAAGTGAGAGTAAAAGGTGTGCTGACTCACTGCTCTAAAGACCAAACATAACCCGTAAAGTCTATTTGCAGCCCAAGAACCATGTATTTTGTGGGCCTGGCAGAAATAGTGGGCATTGTCTAAATACCAAAAAAAAAGTGTAAATATTGCTTTTGCAAGCAGTTTGCTAATTTTTTCCAGATTTAGAATTTTTTTACAATGAGGGTGATAAAATACTGGAAGTATTCAAGTCCAGACTGGATGAGGCTCTGAGCAACCTGATCTGGGTGAAGATGTCCCTGCTTATGGCAGGGGGTTGGGCTAGATGAGCTTTGAAGGTCTCTTCAACCCAAACTCTTCTGTGATTCTATGATTTTGCCATTTTACCATCCTGATTGGAGAACGAAATACTTGAGAGTGTATTTGGAGCTAAAAGGGCATGTATGAACCCACCAGGCAAAGATCTTAATAGACAGTTTAGGAGTTACCTTCTTTTTCTACTTTTCTGAGGACAAATGAGTGACAGCAGTTAAGGGACTTGACATAACATCTTTATCCAAGAAAGCTAGTAAATACTTCTGTATTCCTAACTGATTCCATGTTGCCACCTCTCTCTCTGTTCCTGATCAGTTGTGTTAGTGATGTATGCTTTTCAGGCAACTCACAGGGAGACCTGTCTTTGCCCCGACCGTTCCTAATCCATGTTATATCTAAGAGCGTTTAACAGATACACACAGCCACCTAGTCAGCAGTGCCAGCAAGCTCAGCTGCTCTGTCCACCTCTGTGGCACCTCACTTTGAGGTCTTCCACCAACCCTCCACCATGCCAGGGGAGCAAAGAGCCTGCTGGCTATGGATACCTTCATCTGAGAGTGAAACACTTCATAGCTATAACAAGCAGCCTTCCTGTGAGAACCACCCAGATGATCCTGCCTTACAGCTTCCCCTTCATCCCAACCTCCCTTGCTGACTATATCTGGCACCAGAGCTTGTGCTCCACCATGGCCCTTCCTCCTTCTCTCCTATCAAAGGGAGGATGTTAACTGAGGCCAGAGCTGGGTGTAAAGCCTCAGAGATAGCACCACTATCACCTCTCTCTCCGGGTGAGAAGAGGCGGTATCAGCCTGTTCAGAGATAACTAACTCTGCAGTGAGTGACGTGGAGATAAATGTCTCTGCATTGACTTGCTGATAACACCCTGCCTTGTCTCCAAAGGAGCACCCTGATCCATGAGCTGAAATACAGGCAGTGCTGTGATCCAGGGGAGCGATTGCCATGGGCTGCAGTGGTTATTTTTGAGCACATCTGAAATAGCTTCAGAACAAAAAGGGTTAATCCACTTTTGTCCAGTGGCAAGACTTAAGCCCTCGCTTTTGCGTCACCTAAAGTGGGATGCAGAAATCAGTTTAGGTTGCCGGGCCTTTAGATTCTCAGTCATCAGGATGGATTATGTCAACCTGATCTTGGGAGACAGAAAATCCCACCGGATGAATGTGAACTCTGCCGTGACTCTGGCTCTTTGGGCCATCTGACCTTGTTCAGCTCACCAGTAAGCAGACAGTTTTACCATCCAGTCTGGCTTTCAGGATCCCAGATGATACACTGCTGTCTCTAAAAAATTCTCCTAAAGATCTCATGTGCTTAGAGGTCTTACAATCTTCCATCCAAATTTTCCATTTTTCATCCCATTAATTCAAATAATCCCGCTATGAATAACACTAAATAACTTCTCATCCTCTTTCATGTTCCACATTCCTCCTGGATTTTCAGGGTATTCTTTCTCTCAGTTTCTTGCTGTCACTCTGTGTTGCGTCTTTAGATTTTTCAGTCTTTCTGCACAATCTGAGAGCCACTGATCACCTCAGAATTCAACCAGATATAGTGGATGGGTATAAACCACATCCAATCTTCATGTAGAGCATAGAACTGAAGGAGGTGTGTTTGGTGAACACAGGTGATTCACAGACTTTAAGGCCAAAATCAAAGTCCACTGCAAGTTTTTGATCATGGTATGATCTGATTAGAAACTAGTTAATTAGGAAGTAACTGTGAAATTTTGCAGTTCAGAGCAGGCTGAAAAAAACCCTGTAGTAGTCTCAGAAAATCCCCAGAGAGATGTCCCATGAAGAATTTTTCTCTGAGGCAGCTGCACAGATATTGGAACTCTTTTAGAAGGTACAGATTCCTCAATACTTCATGCAGCCATGCCACAAAAAAAAGTATTTATTTTAATTTTTCCATTTAATGAAGATTTGAACAGCAGTGCAAACTTCTGTTGGACCATATTTCCTCCAACGATTAGGATCCCCTACTGCTTTACTCCCAAAATGTTTATTTTGTGGACCACCACAATGGTCTGTATGAATTACTGGTGGTCTGTGTTCTTTAATGTGGGGAGTATCTGCTTTATAATATACTACTAGTGAATTTATATATTATTTTAATATTATATTTTCTTTTTTACCAAAAAAATATTATTAACTCCAAAAATGCCAAATTCAATGAAAAGACTTAATCACTATGAAGCTCTCATTTCTTATACTAACATAAAATATTAGTTTTAAGGAAAAATAAAAGGAAGTACTTTGTGTTCAAAATATTTTTTGAAGCTATAAAATCTTTTGGTTTAGTTAAAATCTAAATTTTAGACAGTAAAAAAAAGAAATTGATACCAGTTTTAAGAAAAGGGAAAAATTAAAAAATGAACAGGCAAATTTTAGTCGAAAAGATATTAGAAAAAGGGAATTGGCTTTCAACACTCTAAGTGGTAATAAGGCGTCAATATTGAAATTATTCACAACATCAGTTTTGCATTTTTTTACTAGATCTGATTGCTCATTTGATATGATCAGACACCTTCCACACATTGAATAATCAACAAGTGGATTTTCTTTGATTAGTCTTCTACAATTAATGCATAGGGAGAGAAAAAGAGCTCTCAAGGGGAAAGATGATTCATAGCTCCTACTCAGGCTCCTGCTCTGAATCATCCCAGTATAAGCTCAACGCATTTGTTGACAACAGGAAATCTCAGCAGCTGAGTCAGCTAAGGCAGGAATCGAAGCTTTGCTGGTGTGAGTACCCACTTCTTTCAAATTTTGGTCCGCATTTAACCAATGTGAAATACTTACGAAAAAAGAATATATACATATATATTTTTACTGCAAATATTAAGTGACAGATTTCCTCTATTCATTAAGATAAATGTTTAAATTTGTCCCATATATCAATACCTTGATGCCAATGAATTTACCAGTAGGGTTGAATTTTGGGGTGTGTATGCATGTACATCTCCATTTAAACAAGGCATAAATATGTGTGTACGTGTGTGTCTTTCGTTGCATAAATAGACACATGCACACATATACTGTGTTTGAAAGCTTAGGCAGAGCAGAAAGGTTGGCTTTCTAAGGCATTTTCTGTGTTTTCTGGCAGCCAGCTATACCCAGGTTAACCTGATCTTTACCACATATTTTCGGTCCAGGGAACGTGATTATAAAACTTCCCCATCCATGCAGCTCTTTAACCCAAACTCATGAGACTGAAGGATGGATGGATTCCGTTCTCAATGTGTGTGTGTGTGTGATGAACCACCATAAGACGTTTTTACTACTTTTTTTTTCCTTCCACAAGTGTATTAGCAGAAGAGTAACCATTGGCCAAAATAGCTGGATACATCAGACCTGACTGGGATTGATCTCTTAGAGCCAAATATGAGAGAGACCCACCACAGTCTTACATTAAAACAAAGAAAAATAAAAAAAAGCTCAGGAAAACCCTCATTTTTAATGGTATTTTGTGGTACCCGAAACATAGCAATGTAAGTGCATAATTCTGAAAAATAAAATCAGTATTCACAGAACAAAATATACAAGTGGATTTTTTAAACAGAGCTATACATTGCTCCCTCCAGGTTTAAAGGTCTGAGTGAAAACTGTAAAAAACAAAAACAGTCAAAGAACAATTTCCCCCCAAGAACAGGGCTTCCTAATCTCTTTTCTAAACAGACCTCACATGAGAAAATTGATAAAGTACTGCAACTCCCTTTGGTCTTTGGATCCACCACAGTGCTGGTGGAAATTATTATATGGATGTGTATGTCATGTCCTACCTATAAAACGCCTGCCCCACCAGCACAGCCTGGATGCACACAAGTGTCTTGGAACTCAAACAGAGCAACATTTGATGTTCACTGAAATTACTACGTGAAATACGAGCCACTTCAGCTACCACAGAGATGTGTCCTTGCATCATGTAATTAAATAAATACACAATTTCTTTGCTTTTCGTTTTTGCTTTGAGGAATAAATGCAAGATGGAGCCTGGAAGAGCTGCGAACCAGATTTGCAATGAACTCTATGCCCTCCAATTTCTTTAGAGTATGTTTGGTTTTTTCTTTTAAATATGGAAGGGATAGTAATTCCACCTAAAATAATCAGCAGTTTCATTGCCATTTACTACAACACTTAACAATGTCTCAGTAGAAGAAAAGCCTTAATGAAATCTCATCTTCTCTGTGCTTATTGCTGGGTCATCCATCGGGGAGGAGTCAATGCAAATTCTGATCTTAATGTCCTAAACGAGCATAACTAGACTTTTAGCTGAGTTATATACAGGTATCATCTCAATTTTTTTTTTCTCTGAGTTGTTCAGCCATACTACATGCACCACATAACTTTCCGAGTTCTTCCTGATATTATCTACTTTTTGACAAAACAACACCAAAATTGAAAGTGACCAATTATAGCAAATAATATGTTAACAGGGTTCATACATGGGTACCCACTCCCTGTTGTTACTTCAGCGTTTTAAATCTGTTGAAATGTTACACTGATCAATTCAGAAAACTGAAGCTATGCTGTGTATTTAAATAGATTTTTTTTTTCCACAGTAATTCTTAGAACTTACTGGGAAATTGCATCCAAATATTTTTCCTCCTAAAAGGCAAAAATCCCTCAAAAGGAATTCTCTACTCTTACTTTGGAGAGATCTTGAGAATGGAAAGTGAGTTCTTAAAACTTTTTTAAAAATTCTGGACAAATATTTTGATATTTGAAATTAAAGATGTCCAAAGGCAGCAGCCCTGGTTCTCATGAAATTCCCTTTGCCATTCCCACAGAAGATCAAGGAGAACACATGGGGGAAATTGCCCTTTTTTAATATTTATTTTTAAACATCTCCTCTGGGTCTCTTCCTAAAGAGTTTTTTGGTCTAAGCTGTTATGTCTTCACATATGTTCTTATTGAAATAAGTTGCTTCAAGATTATTTTGGCCAGATTTGGGGACATGTAAAAAAATCTCAGGAATAACCACAGGATGGATGAGCCATCTGTCTCACCTCTTTAATAATTATTTTTCAAAAGTGTGATAAAGTTTTCTAGATGAAGTTGTGGTTTATTTTTTTCCTAACTTTAAACTTCAGGAGTGTAAATGTCCCCAGAGAAACCAGCTACTCCATAATCTTCTATTGTAAAAGCAGAAGATTTGGCTTTAGAGAACAATTAATGAGCTCTCAGCTTCATTAGCTGATCCCAAATCCTCAAGAGACCAGAGGATGAATGGAGTGATTACTTCAGATGTACAAAACTCCACCTTGTATCTCTACCTTTATACAGATGCCTCCCAACCAAACTGTATCTGATATCTTACTCTGAGCTGGCATGGATTACATATATAGATCTTCCAGAAAAACAAAACAAAACAAAACAAACATACTAAATTAAAGCAAACCAAGAAACATACCACAAGAATAACATCTTGAATCACTGTCTTGAACCACTGTAGCATCCTACCATTGCTTTTCAAACTTGGACTCGGTTTCCACTTTACATTGAATTTTGCTTTGGAATTTGATGTTTCACTTCCTTCCTTCTTTCTTTCCTTCCTTCCTTCCTTCCTTCCTCTCTCTCTCTCTCTCTCTCCTCCTCTCTTTCTCTCTCTTAAAAAAAAAAAATGTTCTGAGTGTAAATGCACATATCAACTGAGAATTACTGTAAGGAATACCAAAAAATATTCTCAGTAGGAAGGCAAGAACCTGTAGAGCACGTCAGGAATGTCACCAGCATATGGCCTATCTCTCTTTGACTTCCTAGCCCAGATCACCATTTTGAAGCATCTTGACATAGATCCAGTGTTTTAAATCTGAGCTTTGCTGTGCACTTGCGCTGTTGATTCAGCTGCAGTGGGTATCCGGTCATTTGGGCTGAAGAATTGGAGGCAGATGGCCATCATGCTAGCCAAATCACTCCCTTCTGTGCTGTTGGCCACAGAAACTGGCATTCTTCAACCATAGTAGCTCAGCAGGCCGTATGGATCCAGACAGACCTTCGACCCTTTTTCTGGCATGTCTAAGTATTGTAAAACTTCACTTGTTGGCAGTCGGGGGAGTTTCTCATGTATTTTTTTTTTAAACAGATGTCCTGAGGAACCATGAGCTGATGTTTCATTTGCTGCCTAGGGTTTCTTTGCATCTATTTCAAAGACTTTGCAATGTGGACAGCGCTGTAAAGTGGGTTCTCCTTCGGAAAACAAAGCCTGGAAGTGAAAATCCAGGAGTTTATTTCATAGCCAGTTTTTCAAAGCATGCACAGCAATCTGGCCCTAGAGATGGGGCTGTCCTTCCTTCACAATACTTTGGGCTCTGTTTCAGGTGGGAGAGATCTCATAAGACAAGAGGAAACGGCCTCAAGTTGTGCCAAAGGAGGTTTAGATTGGATATTAGGAAAAAATTCTTCATGGGAAGGGTTGTCAGGCATTGGAACTGGCTGCCCAGGGCAGTGATAGAGTCACCATCTCTTGAGGGGTTTAAAAGGCTTTCAAACAAGGTTCTTAGGGACATGGTTTAGTCCTAGAGGTAGGTTAGGTTATGGCTGGACTCGATGATCCTGAGGGTATCTTCCAACCGAAATGATTCTATGATTCTATGACCTCTGTACTTGAAAACAGTCAGTGGGAGCCCTTCAAATGAGGCTCTACATTTAAGGACCCAGAAGCAGATGCAGTGGAGATGGTATGAGTTGAGGAATACAAGATAAGGAGAAAAGGCTGTGTATCAGGAACCTCCATTTTAAACTCACAGTCTTCAAATTTCAGCCACACTCTTGAATAATTTTATGGATCTAGACCATTGTTTTTAGTGAAAAAGAAGCAAAGATTGTACAATGAATTATCTGGTGAAATGGTAAAATCAATGCATGGGGTTAATTAAAATAAGGCAGAAGAAAGAAAGAAGAAGGAAAATTCAGCTAGTCATCTACATGGAGAGCAGGGAGAAAAAAAACCCATATTTCCTGCTAGCTGGACCATGGCAAAAATTTTCTCTCAATGAAAGTAACTTTTATTCAACTTTGGTGCAGTATAATACATTACATGTGTTACCAAAGACATTGGAATAGATAACCAGGTAAACTGTTACCTTTTTCTTTTTATCTTTCCTCTCTCTCTTTTTTAACTTTTTTTTAAAATTTTTTTTAACAAAGTTACACTGATATCCTTGTCCCAGACTTGGATAACAGAATGTTTTATTCAGTTATGAAACCACATAGTCTAAAGCTCATGAGATGACAGTCATTAGAGCACAGCATGACTAAATGCTATTCACCTAACATAACATTATCCATCAAGAATCCAACACACACACGCACAAATGGCCCACACCCAGTGCACCCAGCCAATACCTAATCTGCTGAAAATTAAGCTGGTAATGTATGTTAAAACATTTTTGGGAAGTTTGGATCCTGAGATATTTTGTTACAGTCTACAAGCCTTTCAATTAATTCATTACTCATTTTCCCCACTTGCTTATTCATAACCAGAGGCTATTGTCTTGTGTTTCTGACATCACAGTCCGTTGCCTTAGGAACAGTGATGATGTCACAAGGCTAGAATTAGCACCTATTAATACGAATAGGCACACAGAAGAGATGAATAATGAGTTTGGGGCCTGAATTAGACACAAATTGCTAGGAATTTTTTGGACAGGAAAAATACTTGAAAGGTAAATGGGGCTTATATTTAAATATTATGTTTTCATTGCATTTGGACAGCGAACAAAAGTTGATATTTGAGTAATAAAATTGCAAATACTGGGGTGAGAACAGCTGTAGGACCATGAAAGGTTTTTTCCATGCAAATGAGCCAAAAAATTTGACTTTATTTTGAATGCTAATGGATAAGAGCGTGTGCCCTAGAACCCAAGAAGGCACTGGGCTCAGTAACATCCGAGTACTTGAAGTTCTCAGAGTATGACAGACCGCGACTCGCCAGGGTATTGCATTATGTCTAAACCGCACTTTATTTCCCCCTGAGATGTCTTTCCACCAACACTTGCCTTTTGTTTCCTGGTCAACATTTTTTATTTTCTGTTTTGTTTGGCCTCAAACACTTTCTTCTGGATTAGGGTAAATTAGCAGCATAATCATGCATCCACCTGCTAATCACTGTGAGTGAAACAGTTGCTGAAATATTGAGTATTATGAGTAGAGCATATGTATTCTGGTCTAGAATAAACCAAAAGTGTAAATACTGTCCTTTTCTTATGTCTGTTTTCTTTCTTTTCTCGGGAAAAAATGCTCTGTCAAAATAACTTTTAACCATGCAGCTTTTATCGTATCACCAGGTCTGGATGTCTTGCTCATTTGTAGTTTAAATTAGGACTAGGAGACCTTTTCCACAGTTTATATTAATACATGAGAAGAAGAGAAGCAAGAGTGGGCAAAAGGTGTTTCTTTCTTCCAAGACCTGGGCCGTGGTGCCCTTGCAAAGGACTCCTGAATGTTTCTTGGTGAGATAAATTGCTCTGACAAACAGGTGTTACTCCCTTCTTGATTCTCTTGGTTTCTCATTCTTCGACTGTGTTAATAGTTTAGTTTTCTGAGCCCAGATTCATCTCATCTATACCTTGGGCACCAAACTGAAGTGTTTGAATGAGTTGCATGACGTTCTCCCAGAAGTCAGGAGGGGAAAGCAGACACCTCCAGAGGCTGATTCTGCTGATGCATGGTTGTTTGTGTGTGGACAATTAAGGCACATGAATCTCAGCCCTGATAGCTGAAATGCTTTGGGTTTAGTACAGGGTATCTGACAAAATGTGACAGCCAATCTTATCCAAGGAGAGGCGCTTGAGCATCGAACCACCACCTCTGACCTGCAGTTCCACGAAGTTCTGAAACAACTTCTTCACTGTGCAATCACTTTTCCACTTGTCACACTTTGCTTGCTAGCAACCTTCCTCTCTGCTGTCCTCAATTTATGGTACTTTTTGACACTGTTGTGACATTTTCCTACTGGTAACAAAAAGGGTTTTTTTGTTTTTTGTTTTTTGGGTTTTTTTCTGTAACAAAATAATGATAATGTACAGTTTTCTATTTTTAAAGCTTTCAAAGAATCATAGAATGTCCTTAATTGGAAGGGACCCACAAGGATCATGGAATCCAACTCCTGTCCCTGCACAGGACAATGCCACAGTTCACACCGTGTATCTGAGGACATTGTCCAGCCTCTTCTTAAACACTGTCAGGCTTGGGGCCGTGACACCTCCCTGGGGAGCCTGTTCAGTGTCCAGCACCTCTGGGTGAAGAACCTTTTCCTCATGTCCAGCCTAAAGCTCCTCTGGCACATCTCCCTGCCATTCCCAAGGGTTCTGTCATTGATCACAAAAGAGAAGAGTTGAGTACCTACCCTTCCTGCTCCACTTGTGTTTTTCTTTTTCTTTTTTCCTTATTTTTTAAAAATGAAAATCTAACATTATTTTTCACAGGAAAAACAAACAAACAAACAAACAAAACAAACAAAATAAGACAACCAGCAAACTCTCTACCAATTCAGTTATAATACGCAGTTTTGAAGGTACGCCAAGCTCTGAGATTTTAGGTGGAAATTGCCTAATCTCTCTACCCTTCCCTTGGCAAAGTAACACCTCCAGTGCCGTCAGAGAGGATTCGCAATCTGCCCAGGAGTTACTCATGGCAGGAACACCCTGTTCCAAGCACGTTCGCTCACTGAGTGTTTTTCCAGAGGCGGCAAGGTCTTCCACTCCATCTTTTGGCAGGTAATACATAACATCAAACCTTACAGGCAGGAGGGTGAAAGCCAAGTCTTGAGGATGCTGTCAGCATGGAGGGATGTGCTGCGACAGCCGGCTCAGTGCCGGGACCTCTGGGTCCCAGGAAGGTGGCGAGCGCTGTGTTTTTACTCCCCGCTCTTGACACAAGGATCAATCTGCCCATTTGCTTCCGTCGCGGGCTCTGATACTGGCCCCCATGGACTCAGTGTGGAGCCACGCTGGCTTCACCAGGGGAGATAGTGGTGACCCGGTGTGTCCTCAGCTTGTCACTCTCCATTCCTACAGTCCTGAGGAGAAGCAACTGTCCCTGTGACAGGAATCGCAGCTCTCCAAATTACCTTTCATTTATCTGTTGGAGATTATATACATATATGTGTTCAACACATCTCTTTTTCCCATCTACAAATCATCCAAAATACATATATTGATCTTCCTAAGGTGCTAGAAGGCTGGACAGATGCCTCAGTGCTTCATACATAAGAGAGACAGATTTTAAAACTCAGTTAAGCCATGCTTGTTTGTGAGAAGTGTTTCTCCCTAAGAGGCCCTGCACATATTGCTTTATAAAAATATATATGTAGAGCACGTCACAAACACTCATACATGCTCATGCATGACTCCATGTGGACAAACACACACAGACATTTAAGAGACAGCCACAGCTTTGATCACCTTAAGTTTTAAATAGGGAAAGGCAGCATCAGTTTTATCCTGTTTTACAGATGAGATGAGCTGAGGATCAGAGAGATTAAGGGTTGAGTTTGGAAAAGTGTCTTAGCAGCCATGGCTGAATGAAGCCAAAATACCTTCTTTTGATAATTCTTCCCAGCATGTCTCCAAACTGCTGGATTCCTAAACCAGCCTGACTCTCTCAAGGTCACTGTTGTAAATCTTAGTTCTCTCAGAGGTGCTATCAACACCAGACGGATCTTCAACAAGCTTTCATTAAGTTGTGTGACCACTTATAGGTAAGACATAGAAAAAAGTATTTTTGAATAACGAGAAACACACAGACTGGAAAAAGTTCAGTTTGGGGCAAGAAGCACATGCAACACATCTGGCACATCTTCGTAGCCATCCAGCAATGACAGAGCATGCAAACACATGAGAAGCACCAAAGAAAACAGCAGCACCCTAGAGTCCTGGGCTGATCTCAGCCAGACTCAACTGCTGCTTATGTTTTTATGGAAGACTTCCTGCCTCTACGCTGAGAGCGTGGTGGCTCTTCCATGCTGGGTGACTCACTCCAAGTATGAGGAGCCAAAGTTCCCCACCTCTCAGCTCTTCATTTATCACATCACTCCCTTCCTCGCTGTCTGCAACTGCACAGGCATCATCACCACAGATCAAGCTGGGGAGCCAACTTTGCTCCACAGAAGACAGAAATGGTGAAATGAACAGTATTTTTGCTTGTGTTCCCATGTATCTACATCTGATCTTGTACTTAACGCCAGACTAGATGGTCAAGACAAATCCTTCTGGCTCTAAAATCTGTTCATTTCATCAAATGCACTATATGGAAAGTATTCATTCTTCTTTGCCTATATAAATACACAGGTATAGATAAATATGTACACATACATATGTATTAAAGTATGCACACCCACAGCCTACACACACATATGAATTTTATAACCCTTCACCTAGATAGCTATAAATCTCTAACCTCATCTGTTTAAACTTTCCCTAGAGTTAAGCAACAGATTATTATTGACAAAATATGAACTAATGCTCATAACATCCCTGTGTATTTAAGGTGAGATTTCATTTCAGTTAACGTTAGCCCATGAAAAGTAAAATTTTAAGCCTAGACAAGTTTTCTGGGCTTCTTTATAGTCAATAAAAAGAGACAAGCACAAGATGGCAATTTGGATGATGTGTTTTAGTATTTATTGGCTAGATATAGATGTCAAGTGCAAAGCAGGGTTGTTAAAAAGGGAGGTGAAATGAGTCAGGAATGGTCGGGATGGAATTTAGATACTGGTTCAGAGTCCTAACATCATCTGTCTTCATTGCTGGTGTGTTCATGTGAGCCAGATGTGCAAGTTCCCTTTATACTCATTGGAGAACAATTATGTTATTGTTGCTTACAACTACCTGAAAGGAGGCTGTAGCATGGAGGGGGTTGGACTCTTCTCCCAAGTAGCAAGTGACAGGACAAGGGGAAATGGCCTCAAGTTGTGCCAGGGGAATTTTAGACTCAAAATTAGGAAAAAATTCTTCACTGAAAGGCTGTCAGGCACTGGAACAGGCTACCCAGGGCAGTGGTGGAGTCACTATCCCTGGAGGTGTTTAAAAGGCATTTAGATGAGGTTCTTAGGGACCTGGTTTAGTGCTAGAGTGAGGTTATGGTTGGACTCGGTGATCATGAGGGTCTCTATGAACTGAAATGATTCTATGATTCTGTGATACATAAAGACTGCAAAACAAAACACCCACAGATACTTTCCTAGAAGGTCTCTTCTTCACAATAATGAGAGAGTGTGGACAGCTTTGGACCAGCAGCAAGTTCAGACAAGCTAACCGTGAGCTGAGGAAATTTAGGACAACCTCAGAAGAATATGTTGAAACTTTGATGGCTTCTCCAGATCACTAAAGATGATGGAATTCCTTCCTTTCACTGCAATGGGCTTTGGCCAGGTCATCATACTGCAATCATTCTCACTGTATTCAGCATCTACTTTAGTACTTGCTTACTCACAAAAAATTCTACAATGTTTGCAAGTGATTTCTTCCAAACAAATAATCAAGAGTATAAATGAATATATTGTCACTATGAGGAAAGCAGATTGTCATGAGAAACAGCTAATATTAAAAAAAAAATGAAGTAAAAGAGCTAAACAACTTGGAAGATTTAGTATGCATGTCTCCCTTAGATATTCACTATCCATTGGTCAAGGTAACTCTTGCTTTCTAGTAGTTATTGTTTATATGTTGGACTAAGTAGCCAGATTTCTAAACAGTTATTATTTAGCAACAGTTATTATTATCATACAGGGAAATGAGTAGTAGTGTATATGGAAGTATGACCTTTTTATTTGATTAATTCATATTTTCATAGCTCTTTGAGATCAGAAGATGGAAAGTTGCTTCTATATGCAGAGCAACATAGTAAGTATTTGGGAGAAGAGCAAACACCTCACTGTTTCTTTTCCTGGGTCGGTCCACCAGGTAGAATGACAGTCCTTGCACTCCCCTGTTACAAAGGACAAAAACTATGGAGGCTCCTCTCTTTCCTTCCCCAGGCAGAAGAATTCCACAGTCATGATGTCTTCGGTGCAGGAGCTGAGATCATGGGTGTGATTCAGCGGCTACAAATTTTGCAGAGCAGAGCAGGACTCTCAAAAAATTAAACCAACAACTGGGTAGAAGCCTATAGCAATTGGAAAACCACACGTTTCTCTGCCTGACCTGCTGGCAGGAAGAATTCAGTGTGGGAGAACCAAGGCTGAGCAAAGACACGATGCAATGGGCAGGCAGTCGTGGCAAGTGTGGATGTTTCAACCAGAGCATGAAGTTCACCTAGGGGTCATTGCAGCTGTCAGCTGCTTCTGAGGCTTGATCTAAAACCCACTGACCTCAATACAAAGCCTGCCATTGCTTTTTTTCCATTTGGCAGGCTCTGAATTAGTCCCTCGGTGCTAAAGTTTTGAAATGATGAAAAAAAAATTAACAGTTTCACCTGTGGTTTGCCCTGCTTTTGTAACCTGAAAGCACTGAGACTAGCTGTGTGTTTCCGTCTTGCATAGTGGTTTCAATTCTCAGTTCAGGCATCTTTGTGTCCTGTTACATAAATGAATTTCAACAATAAGGTAATAAAGTATCAAGTAGATTTTTATATTCTCCAAACTCAGCCTCTTGGGTAGAAAAAAATCACATGAAGCCATCCATGTCACAGTGGCACTGATGAGCCCAAGTGGCAGCTCAAGACGTCCATGACCTTTCAGTTTTTCAATTTAAAGATTTTCAGACTTAATCCTAATATGGACACGATAACTGTGCTCCTCGTACGATCCTTCTCTTTGCAGAAAGATGTCTTAGTCTAAGTCAGAAACAGAATTTTTACCTATAACTGGATGAAACATGAATTGATTCAAACACATTTGGAGTAATTTCTATCTGAATTATGGTCAAATAATTTGGTTTTGCCATTGAAGGCTACAACTTGAGTTCAGATCCAACAAGAATTAAATCTTTTGAACAGTTCTTACCAATTGGCTTCTAATAGTAAAAACTCCATGTGAACAGCTCTTCACCATTTCAGAGTGAAACAACCTGAGAACTTTCAGAAACTTTAGATAATCTGGCCTAGATCTTATAAAAGAGCTGTTAGTATGAAATATGTGCCTCCTAAAAATTGTCTGGTCAAAAAGTGTCCATCAAAAAAAAAACAAAAAAAAGAAAAATAAGTAAAGAAGTTTTATTCAAGAGAGTCTCTACTCACAAACATTTATGTGTGACAAATGTTATATAAAGAGAAGACTTCTCTGGCACACACAGGTTTTCCTACCAGCCTTGGCTCAGATTCTATATAAATTACGCTGCTAAAAAATTGCAGTCATCTTCAGCATAAATTAAACTAGATCATGTTATTAATATATGAATGGTGGGATAATGAGCCTACAATTAGGTGTACAGGGATCCCTCTCTAAAAATGATGTCTAGTTGGAGGAAGTTCTTGTAATAGAAATGAAATAATCACCTCGTTTGCTACAAATCAAAGCAGAATCTATGTCTGTATTGATTAGGAATAGACACTTGCCCTTTGCTGCCCTGACTAGTCAAAACCTATATTGTAAACTTAAAAAATCACTATTCTTGCAATTTTGTGTCCAACAACAACAATTCATTTTTTTCTCCAGTGCAGGCTGACTCTGAGTCTAATTTCTATCTAGTCAGGCTAGAAGCATTTTCCCATTCCCAAAGAAATTTCTGAGAATACAAAAAATGCTGTTTTGTTTTGTTTTGTTTTTTTAATAAGGGGACAACACTTGAAGTCTTAAAATTGTTTCATTTTCCTCCATGGAAATTCAAGAGGGAACAACTAAAGTGATTAATTATTTTCTTGAACTATGAGAGATATGCAGCTTTAAAGTGTTCTTCAGCCACCATTGAGGTCTCCAAGGCTGCCACTTATTCCAGGATCTACTCATTTTAATGAAAGTATTATGTCTGCTGAAATATTGCACTGAAAAATAGGTACAATACCATGAAGAGGGTTCTGTCTTTTTTTGGTTGTTTGACTGTTTGGTTTTTTTTTGGGGGGGGGGCAATGCACTATTTTCCAGCAAAGTATCATTCAAATGGGGGTTAGAGGAAGCTCAGACACTTCTAAATGCAATCGTACACCAACAAGGGCAGTAGAATCAGTGTCAGGTATCTTCTGTCTTTCAGTTACCAGACACACCACAATCAAATTAACACACAGCCAGAACGCATTAGTAAACTACTTTGTGAAAAGACCAGAGTACTTGTGTTATAATTCGTCTTTAGAATCACTTAAATCCCTGACTTTTCACAACAACTTCATCAACCTACTCAATCTCATGACCTGGCCTCCAAAGTATTTCATGGTGACACTTCTGACAGTCATCTGGCGCGTCCACCACACACACACACACATACACATATGCAGAAAAACACATTCCTGCCTACAGGCAATGGGCTTGCAAACTGTGAAAACAAATTGGAAGTCTGACTTAAAGCTTTACGCTCGCTGAGGCTCCATGCTATGCAGTAATAATATTTACAAGGTGTGTGGACTCCGTTGGCCCGGCTGCCTCGCTCCGTTACCCGCTGCGCTGACGTACATTCTGCACGGTTGGACGCGTGACGTTACCCTACAGCCCAGGTCCTTGATTTATAATGTCTGGTAACGTCTCCCTTGTGCTGAAATTGAAATGTCTGTGATTTTTGGACACTAAAGGAACATTGGGTTTGCTTTGACCTGTAAATGACTAGATGACAATCAATCTTTATTTTTTTTTTTTAAATGAACACCTCTTCTCATCTCCTCCCTATTTTTCTGCTGGTATCTACCATCCTCAGAATTTTTCAGCATTAGTTGAGCAAAAACCTCAGTTTTTCAGACACTGAAAGTGAATTTAAACGCTCACTAAGGTGACTAGATTAGAATCAACAAGAGATTATCCACACGTGAAAAGGACCAAAATAAAGACAAGGGGAACAGAAGACTGGATTCACTTAATCTGGCTTTTATTGACTAAGAGTAGACTTGTGCACTTGTATAGGCTAGAGTCAGTGAGGAGGATCAAGACCTTCAGATAGATATCATACTATGCTGAGCTAGGTAGTTAAGAGGTGGGAGATGGAACTCATGCTTTCAAGGTGCTTATCTTTCTCTATTTACCATGGCTAAGCCCATCCAAGGCCTTGCATACCACTTAAACTTTCTAGTGATGTCCTACAGGGTGCATTGAAGTCCTTTTGTATAACATGTACACATAAACCCCAAATCTTCTTCCTGAAATGAACCCTTTTTATAGAGGAAGAACATAGCTTCATAAAGTATGAAATAACTATGTCCTTAAAAGTCTGTATGAAAATTCAATAATAAATCTTCCATGAACTGTCTCCTACTGACTTTGGCCTCTGATTAACTGTCAGATTCCCGTTTCAAATTTTGAGAACACAGTATATAGACATTAAATCCTGATTACTGCATGCAAAAGCATCTCCTGCTCTCATTCAAAAGAGTTCAGAAGACCTCAGATTGTACAAAAGATCTCAGCCCTAGCCTCAGATACTTGTCAGGTGAAGTTATAATTATTCCACTTCAATTTTTCTCTGCTAGCTTCAGAAATTATTTCTCCCTTACATCATATGCTGTTTCTGTAGCTTCCCTTAGTTTAAAAAGCTGTTTATATAAACCTTCACAAATATAGAAAAGTGTCCATTCACTTTCTCTGGAAATTTTATCATCTGCCTCTAATGTCAAGTGATACTCAAAGAAAGTATATATTAAAAACAAACAAACAAAAAAGTAGTATACAGAAATTTAGTGATGGGATGGTGAAGAAAAACATCCCAAGAGGCTCCCTCAATAGCTAGAAGATACTGGACAAGGTTATTAGTGGCACAAAACTATTTTGCTACTTTGGAATCTCTTAGTCTGAGAGAAGAAGAATTAAACTTCACACACCACTCCTGTACCTTAGAAGAAGGAATCAGAATATTATTATTTTTGTGTACCATTTTGATGTGTGTCCTTCATGCTCAGGCTTCTGGATGTAGAGTTTTCTGTTGCTAGGAACTGCTTGTTGAGATCTGCACACTGACAACAAATTCCACGATGGAAGCTTTACTAAGCTCTCTGATTTGAAAGTTCCAGTTCATATTCCTAAACACTAGGAGATAAACAGGTCACCTATCCATCCATTTGTCCATCCATATTACAGATACATATTCAAGTTAAAACCAGTCTTTTCTTATAATATTTTAAAACTTGCTCTTCATTTCAAACTTCTTTCCTTTTGCAATGATAGAATTCTTTTCTTCCACCCATATTTTTTTATGACCTAGTTTTTGGGGGGCAGTATTTTTTGCTATTTCATTTTTCCATAGTATTACCTATATTATTTATTGCAATATGACTTTATGGACCTCAAGTGCACTGTAATGATGATGCAGAAGATAACTTATAAGGGCAATAGTGCGAGTTATGACTGCTAAGAAATATTCAAGAAGGGCTTTTAGGAGCTACATCAACCTGGGACACAGTGGTATACATTATCTGAAAAGCTGCTGTGATATGTCTTTTTTATTGGTGACATTCTGAAACACTTCAAAAATGCAGATTAATTCCCAGTCTAGTGTTTCAGGACAAAACTCTGCCCAGCAAAGGATTATGGTCCAATCCAAAGAGCTACTAAAAGACTCCCACAGGCTTCACTGGGCGTTCATACTGTCCCTAATGACTCCATCAATTTAATGTATAAGGAGGCAGCACTTCTTAAAATGAAGTGAAGAGGAAGTTTCAGTGTAGATTTGGTCAGGGAGCTTCTTCCAAATTATTTGGGGCTTGATTAATCCTCAGGGCTCAGCCTGAGGTAAGACATGCTGGATAATCATGGTACATTGATGTGCTCTTTCCAAGGTTTCTTTTCTTGCTCTGGGTTTGAGGGAACAGTAAAACCTGCAACTCATGAAAGCCAGTGGCTCATTTCCTCCCTTGGATTTCATCAAGAGAGCTTTTCCGGTGAGTTAAGAGGGAAGAAAAAGCATCTACAAGGCCCTTGCTTGAATTCAAAAAACATACAGTTAGTTGTCCAAAACTGATTAAAATTTGAGTAAGTTTGGTATATCTTTGCTTCTAGATATGTTTCAATAAAGCCAGGGCACAAGTTCCATAGAGGAAGGTTTGGACCCTTTTCCTTCTGCTTCAGAAGGATCCTGGGACAATTCTCCTATTCTCTGCCTGCAGTCACCTCATTCCCTCCACGAGGAAACCTCTTTTTTCCCCAAGAACAGCACTTAAAGCCTTTACAGCCCTAGTCACTGTCACGAATCAACCATTTTTACCAAAATTCTTATAATTCAAATAGATAAGAGAGATAAATGGGGTGGCAGGGACAGAGTCCATTGCAAAGGACTAAGAAAGATTGAAGACTCATGCCATGGAAAAACTGCTACAACATTGGACTATTCAGAAGAAAAGCACATATTTCCTAGGTACGGAGGGTGTATCACAGCTGTGTGGTGCAGAAAAAACTAATTCGGCTGAAAACTGTGCTTTTTCTGGTACTGCTCACTGTGGCCAGGAAACACAAGAAGAAAAGGTGCACAGAACATGCTAAGTCAAGAGAAGAGACAGGGTGTGCAACTTCATGTTGCACATTTCAGCATGTGTATACCTCCAGACCCTTCTATTAAGCGCCCCATCAGAAAGTCCTTCATACTGGATTTCAGGTGCATCTCCAAGGAATGATTATTGGATCTTCTCAACAATACACTGCCAAAACTTTTTGGCATGTTCTGTGCTTTTAATGGCCAAGACATGCAGTTATTTTTATAGAATATTTATGCCATTCCTTCACATGATTTGTGCTACTATATGCTATGAGAGTGGATATATAGTGTCCACATTATCTATGTAAATAATCAATTTTTCTAACTTTTTCCAAGAGGTTAGCACCATTTTGCCTGAAACATCTCCTCCAGCTCATTTTCATCCTCCTCAGGAGAAAAGTGTGAGGAAAGCATTTGCAACTAAATATGGTTTGTGACATGGAAAAGTCTGGATGGCCTTCATAAAAATGTAGGTACCAAGCCAAACTACAATATTCCTCATTCAGAAGGTTGCTGTGAGACAAAGCTATTATTCACTTTAAAGGGAAGAGCCTTGAGACGTTACAGAATGGTTACTGTCTGAATTATTTAACTGCTTCCAATTTAAAACAAAAATTCATTTATAAGCAGCTGTGTCTTTGATAGCATCAGAAAGAAATGCTGGGGTCAGAGCATAAAGCTGCTGAAGTCTGTTGGTTCCTCACCTGGTGCAGGTTGATGTGTCTTTACTGACGGTAACAGATCAGCTTTTGTTCGGTGTTAATTAGCACAGCAAAATTGCAATCAATGAGGTGAAATCTGAAAAAAATTATTACCAGCATCCTGGTAAATTAGCTGGGATGAGATCTTCAGCTGTTAAAAATAATCACAGTCAGGTCTCATGGGGCAAGAGTCAATCCTGCTTAACAGATCTCCCTGAACTAAGCCTGCTTATAGCAGTTTCACAAAAGGCTGTAACTCCACACTACTGTGTGGATGTTGACTGACAGAGCTCTACTAGAAGATACAGTCTGTGTTGTATCTCCATCACTTTACCTATTGCCACCCCAATCAGAAAATCCAGTATTATTATCTCTCACTTGTCAATACAAAGGAAGCTGCAGGACTGGGAGGAATCTTCACAGAACCACAGAATGGTTTGGGTTAGAAGAGGCCTCTGGAGATCACTTAGTCCAAACTCCTGCTAAAGCAGGTTCACCAGAGCAGATCACACAGGATCACATCTAGGTGGGTTTCAAATGTCTCCAGAGACTCCACAACCTCTCTGGGCAGCCTTTTCCAGGGCTCTTGCACCCTCAAATAAAGAAGTTTCTCCTCATATTCAGATGGAATCTTCGTATTTCAAGTCTGTACTCGTTGCCCCTCATCCTGTCATTGAGCACCACTGAAAAGAGTCTGGTCCATCCTCTTGACACCCACTCTGAGATATTTACAAACATTGATAAGATCTCATCTCAGCTTCTCTTCTTCAGCCTGAACAGACCCAGTTCTCTCAGCCTTTCCTTGTAAGAAAGATGCTCCAGACCCCTGATCATCTTAGTAGCCCTCTGCTAGACTCTCTCCAGTAGTTCCTTGTCTTTCTTGAACTGGGGAGCCCAGAACTGGGCACAATAACTACATAAGGAACAAGTCGAACAGAGGAACTATCTAATATAATTCAAAACCTAACTGAGCATCATCCTGAGCACGCTGATTTTAATTGGCCCAGTGTTGAGCCAGGGACTGGACTGAATGCTCTCCATAGGTCCTTCCAAAAAACTATGTTATGGTCCTACTAATTTGGCCAAGAGACTTTTTCTGGATCTGTGATAGGCAAATGTCTATGGTGTGTTTGTGTGGCTTTGTCTGATGTTGAGATGGGAAGGATCACAAGTGCATTTTTCACACATACAAGGACCATTTCAGGCCTGTGGAGATCTCCTTTCTTTTCCTGTTAATCACTCTGGAACCAGCAAAGGGAATTCCAAAGGCCAAATCTTCAACTGGCATAAGCTGCTATGGCTTTACTGATTTCAACAGAGCTTTGTTAGTTTGCAGCAGCTGGAGATATGGCCCCTGTCAGCAGGATTTTTCATAGAGATCTGGTACTTAATGCTAGCCATTTTAAAGGAGAGTCTGTGCTCTTTGGGCAGTGTGGTTACAAAGATGAAATATATTGTTTTAATGTACATTTTAAAAATGCTGGTAATTTCTTTGCTTTTTCTTTAAAAACAAGGCAGAAATAAATAATAGTAAGTGGAAATCCATTTTGCCGTGTAACAGTAATACACTGCATGTTATTACTATCCTGCTATTCCACAGGGAAAGTAAACGCCAATAAAAGGGATTATAAAGCAACATGCATTTTCAATTAGGGCCTGCAGTACTGCTCAAAGCAAGCCTTGCCAAACATCTAGCTGATGGGACATAATTCGCAGCACGTTCTGGACACACACTGAGCAGAAGGGGAGAAAAGAAGGGACCCCTCTTCTGCCTCGCAGCATGTCTGATCAAGGACATGTTAAGAGGTTCTCCTGACCATCCAAGCAGGGATCCAGGTACCAGTAGGGCAGAGAAAGGGCCTACAGGGGCTGTGACTCCTGTATCTCATGGTCGGGTGAAAACAAGGATGGGAAGAAGAGGTACATAATGTAGCATGACTGAGAGGAGGTTTGATTTCTCTTTTTTTCCTAGCTGCCACTTAAATAGCTGTAAGAATCACAGAATCTCAGAATCACACAATGTCAGAGGTTGAAGGGACCTGGAAAGCTCATCCAGTGCAATCCCCCTGCTGGAGCAGGAACACCCAGATGAGGTTACACAGGAAGGTGTCCAGGCTGGTTGGAATGTCTGCAGAGAAGGAGACTCCACAACCTCCCTGGGCAGCCTGGGCCAGGCTCTGCCACCCTCACCATGAAGAAGGTTCTTCTCAAATTTAAGTGGAACCTCTTGTGTTCCTGTTCGAACCCATTACCCCTTGTCCTATCATTGGTTGTCACCGAGAAGAGCCTGGCTCCATCCTCCTAACACTCACCCTTTATATATTTATAAACATTAATAAGGTAACTCCTCAGTCTCTTTTTCTCCAAGCTCCAGAGCCCCAGCTCCCTCAGCCTTTCCTCACATGGGAGATGCTCCACTCCCTCCAGCATCTTGGTGGCTGCGCTGGACTCTCTCCAGCAGTTCCCTGTCCTGCTGGAACTGAGGGGCCACAACTGGACACAAGATTCCAGATGTGGAAGCTTTTTTTTTTTTCTTTACTCTCCACTCAACATGCAAGCTAAACTCCACTGAGGTCTTTTCATAGGATGGGATATGTATAAGGATGAATCTTTTTACAGTGAAGGTGATGAAACCTTGGCCCAGGTTGTCTAGAGAGGTGGTGGATGCCCCATCCCTGGAGACACCCCAGGCCAGGCTGGACGGGGCTCAGAGCAGCCTGAGCTGGGTGAAGATGTCCCTGCTCATGGCAGGGGGGGCACTGGATGAGCTATGATGGCCGCTTCCAACCCAAACTATTCTGTAATTCTATGAGGGTTACTATCCTGAGGTCGATTGCATTCTCCAGAGTGAAGAAGCAGACAGGGGCCATCTGTGTCATAATAAATCTCCTGGTTCTCACTGAGTCTGTGCAATTAAGAAACAATCATTTTCAAGGAGGCTGGAGCTACCTGTAAATAAATGAATACATGCCCATGCACACTCATAGTCATTGTATCTCCTCTCTTATATCTACAAACACAGTTTACATGCACTATGCACACATATAATGAAGCTATTCACCACAGTGTATTTGCATGTATACAAACATATACAAACAAGTATTATACGTTGTATAATATACACTTATACATGTCTCCTTCCTTCTCAATTTAGACACAGAACCTTTAATTATGTAGAGTGCAAGAAATCTGTAAAGCTTATATATATACACACATTTATATAATATATTAATATGAATCTAGGCACAGAATGGACAAAACAGGAAAAGGGAGTTGTCATAGGAGGTGGGACAATAAGGAAGAGAGACCAGTGCTTACAAATAAATGGACTATTGAAGATGTTGTCTCTAAGAAATTATTCTAAGAAATTGTTCTCCTCCTAATACACCCACTTTCTTAATTAAATATAAGTAAATCTTACTCTTTTTCCTCTAGGAATGGTGAACCATTCTTATTGCTATCTGGTACAGGATTTGACAGCTTACATCAGGAATGGGCGTGAAGTTGCCCAGATGTGTCTGCTGAAGGAACCATTTTCCTGGTGATGACAGAAGTCTGGCAAAATGCCCGATAAAAATCTCAGGAGGATTTTTTTCCCCCCTCTTTCAAAATAAAAATGAGAAAAAGAGGAACCTGTATGGTCCAACCACACATATATAAGAAACCTCCTTTTTTTTTTCTTTTTCAGGTAGAAACACTGAGGTCTTCAGAAGAGACAGGAAAGCTTAACACTACTCTCTCCAGAGCCTCATTTATCAATCAAGCCTTTCCTTTTCCCCCAGAATGTTCGATCTCTCCCTCCCTTCCTCAATTTGTTCTATCTTGTACAGGAACCCAAGGCCATGTTTAATATGTTTGTTTTTTACACTGACAACATAAAGGTCAACATTTAAGTTAGGTTACGTAGTCAGATCGGTCCCCTGTGACTATCCACAGAGCTAAATAATTCTTATTTAATTGTTATCTTCTCCCACCCCCTTCCTTCTGGACAGCAAAGTCCTATTATTTCTTTCTTCCCTCTGCCTTGGAATTACTTCAGGGCTGATCTCAGGTTTATATGAATCTGGGATCAAATTTTCAAAAACATTTAAGCAAGAAATAAAAAATTGAGGCATTTGGGAACAAAGACTTTTTTTTTTAATCTTGCAATGTTAAAAAAAAGAAAGATGCAGAGAGATTCTTAGCAAGAGTTAGACATACTGGCCTAGTTAACATTTTTATGTGGCAAATATTCCTTATGAGTATTGGCTTTTCATGGTGAAATCCATGGGGGTCTCAAGGGCCTAAAAGGGGTCTGAGCTTCCCGGTGTTGTAAGAAAGAGATAGGAATAAACATAACCTTAAAGTCTAGCTTCATATTCAATTAGAAACATTTCTGATTTTGGAAAAATCAAACTGAATTACTGCCATGCGTAGTTATAGACTGGAAAATGACAGGCTAAATATTAGCCTGGAGAAGAAGGACCTGGGAGTAATGGTGAGTGCCAAGTTGAACATGATGCAGAAATAAATCTCAGTGCCACCAGTTCACTCCTACTGTAAATAAGGCAAACCACATAACACTGTAGCACATTAGAAAATGCATGCCCAGTCTACCAAAAGAAGCAGTTATTGTGAACTCAGTGCTGTCGAGGCTGAATCTGTAGTACTGCGTTTCATTTCGTGTACAGAGTCCAGGATGGATTTGGAGGGGTGCCCTACAGGCCTCCCAATACACCATAGAATCATAGAATAGTTTCTGTTTGAAGGGACCTTCAAAGCTCATCCAGTGCCACTCCTACCATGAGCAGGGACATCTTCACCAGCTCAGGTTGCTCAGAGCCCCGTCCAGCCTGGCCTGGGATGGGGCATCCACCACCTCTCTGTGCAACCTGTTCCCTCACCACATATCCTATGAAAAGACCTCAGTGGAGTCCGGCTTACATGTTGGGTGGAGACTAAAGAAAAAAAAATAGCCACCTTTGTCTTCCCAATTCAAAGGGTCACCCACTTATTTATAGCTGAATTAGCTGGGGCAATCCTTGGAACAAGTCCTGTGCAAGGCTAGAGCATGCACCCCTGGATCTGTAACAAAATGTTTTAATAGGTGCTCCAGCCAAAACTCTGTATGTAAGTAGGTACTGTTATACCTCTAAAGAGGTGGGTAATCAGAAATTCTGAGCAGCATTAAAATTCCTCTATTCGTATATAGAAAATAGCCTCAAGACAGTTTAATCTTTCATCTTCAGGTACCAGTTCCTTAAAACTAGCTTTGACAGCTGAGCAGTTACTCCTAAGCTGAGCTTTCATAGACAAAGGACATCTTGATTCAACACAGTACTAAACCAAAATGAATTATCTGGATCCTTTGATCCCAGAATTCTCTGATATGACTAAAGTCCGGATTTTCTTCTTAAACCTTAGGTGCCTGGTGCCATTTGAATACTCTATAGCATGTCTATATAGGATTGGTAGATGAGACACAAAGTCTGTGGTTCTGTGCCCTTCTGGAGCTAACATCCAAAATGGCACTAGATGCTTATCAATGAGCAACTGAACTGAGCTTCTGATGCACAGGTAGACACCCACATGTGGAATTCTGCATCTTGAGCTGAATCACGTCTAATACAGCTTTCTGAGATGGGATCAAGAGTTTAAAAATCATAGTAATTCATGAATAGCTGCTTTCATTATTTTCAGTCCAGATTATTGTCCCTAGTAGGAAAATGTTTTCTAAGAGGTCACAATAGGGGACTATTACAGTTACAAGCAATAAGCTACCTTCATATTTATGAAGTATAAAACCACTGTAACTGTCAGAAGGTAACACTGGAGTTTTACTCAGATTTTTTTGCATTAAGCCCTCATCTTGGGGTTAACGTGTTGCATCTGAAAGAAATGAGCCTTCTGCTTTCCTTATTTTTTACATACTTTCCCTGAAATACTTTATTGCAATCCAGTTTTGGAAGAAGGAGACTGGACTACAAAGGATAATTATTCCCATCCTTAGGTTCTCAAGTACTTTGACTAATTGGGAAGGAATTAGGAAGGAAGCCACATGGCCTAGTGAATGAGGAAGGGACTGGAAAGCTCAAGAGATGGGATTTATGCCTCAATTTGCCCTCAGTGATACAAACTAAGTCAGTTCCACGAAGTACCTAAATCTCATCATCTTTAAAATCTAGAAAGTAGTGGGAACATTCCTTCTGTTAAAAGAATAATGTATATTAAGAGAAGTGGGTCTGAAATTCAGCACACTGCAGCTAACGGCATCTTTATGTGAAAGTGCAAGCAGCTGTTCAGGCTGTAGAGTATTGAAATTTTATTAATGTATATAAAGCATATAACAAAAGTTACTGTATTTTATTAACTGCTTCTTAGATTAAATTTAAATGGGAAGATGTGAGAGCTGTTGAGGAGTACAAGTCTCTGCAAACAGGGTGTGCACCCATCAGCTGTGAGGCACATAACACTGGATTTCATCCATTATTCCCCGCTACAGAACATGCTGCTTTATCATAAGTGATGAGGAGAGAAAAATCTGTTGACTAGCTATAAACTGAACAAAAAGAGGTGCATTCAGCACCCAGTTACTGTAATGCTGCAATAGGACTGGAGGATACAAAGAAGGATTAAGCATTCTGAGAAACATTAAAAAAAAAGATGAAACACATACAATAACAAAGAAAAAAAGAAGAAAAGAGGGAAAAAAAAAGAAAAAGAAACAACCTTTCAGACCATACACAGAGTAATTCAAAGCAAATGTGAAGCCATTCTTTTCAGCAAGACAACCACAGTAGGTCACATGAGTGCTCATGTGCTTTTTTGTTGTTGTTGTTTCTTTTTAATATACAACATTAAGCTTGTGGTCCTGGACAGTATTAGTTGGAAATGTTGCTTGACTGACTGCGCTTGCCAAGTGGCTGTTTTGTATTTATTTTGTAATTATTCTGATTATTTGATATATGTGTTCTGTGCTTTTTTCCCCCCTACCAGGAAAATAGAAGCATCAGTCCCCATACGTTTCTCATATTTGCGATCAAATGCATTCGTGGAAAATATGGTTTGCTGAATCGCTGTGGGCAGGACTCATACATACTTTTCTAATGCCGGATGTTTGGAAAAATGGTTTTAAGTACACACTCAAGACTCCACATTTTTTGTGAATAAACCAGACCCTGGCTAAAGAGGCACCTGACTGGCCCTAAGCTTAGCTTTGGCAAGGCCTTTTAAAGCAGAATACAGCTTTACATGGTCCATAACCCACTGCAAGTTGGCATTTTACTGCAAAAAGTGATTCTGTCTCCTCCTACCAACGACTGCTCCTGCTCCCCACTGCCAGCCCAAACATTTATGTATCTACGAGGTGGAATGAGAGAAGAGGCTGAAACTAATCCTGAAAAAAATATAGTGTTGACCCAGATTGGCTCCCAGAGTACTGTCATATAAGTATTTGCACTGGATTTGGCTCACAAATTTAAAAGATGCAGGAAGGTCTGGACAAGGTTGCTCTGGCCATATATCGCTTTCCATGTTGCCTTTCCTGAAATGATAGACTGTTCTAGGACCATAAGGACATCAGTGCCAGGACACCCTATCTGCTTCTGGACCACTTCATTTATGTCCAGGTTGCTTGAATGTTATCTGTGATATTCAGTACAAGAACTGCACCCAGAGCTCTGTAAATCTGGCTTCTTGCCAATTAGGGTCAAAGAAAACCACTCTTAAAGGAGAGTATTTATTTTATATTCTCCTTATTTTCTTATCTTTTTTGGATTTTGGGAGAGTGAAACCAGTGCACAGGCTGTTTCTCACTCTTCCTTGCTCTTTGACTATCAAAAAATACGTCTTCATGCTGCTTATGCTAAATCCAGAATTACTTTTGGCATTCTGCTAAGGACCATGGTATCTTTAGATCTACATCTCTTCCTCTGATTTATTTTCTTTCTCTTAACCATCGTCATGGTGCACAACATCAAAATGCATAGCTCAGTCTTTGGATATTCAAAGAACAGGTGTTGTCTATAGAGAAGGAAGAAAATAACGAGAATACCAGAGGCAACCTGATCAGTTCATGACATGCAGAATCAATTCCATCTCTGAGGTATTTCATTTCGATTTGCTTGTGCTCAAGGCTAGCAAAGGGTCTTTATTCTTATTGGGACAACAAAGAAACTGCTTTAAAATGCACCGATAGCAAGCCTACTACCTCCCTGCTACCAAGTGGGAGGAGGACAGAATGCTTTCCCTATCACGGTACACGCAGTCTAGCCCACAGTCAAGCATATAAGGAACTTAAATGTTTCACTTTGAATTCAGTAGTTTAAGAAAATACAATACAGAAAGCTTACAAAGCATGGTAACATTATGCAAAGTTTGGAATATAAATAGACAACAGCTACCAGGCATAAATAAAGACATTACAGAAGTTGGAAGAGAAAGAGGGTAAACCGAGCAAAACCAAACATGTCTTGGACATCTTCTCTTTCTATTTTGTCTTTCTCTGTTTTTGTTTGGTTTTGTTTGATTGGCTGTTTGTTGGGGTTTTTTTTAATTTGTTTTGTTCTGTTTTTTTCTTTACTCTCTTTATATAGCTGTTTGTTGCCTCACTGGATATTTCCAATGGTATTCAGCCCACTGAGCAAGTATTTTCATGGATTCACTTCAAAGCAAACAGAGCACTACATAGGAAAGAAAATAAAAATAAAAAAAAAAAAAAAACATTCAGATATTACAGAATCACAGAATCCCAGAGTATCAGGGATGGAAGTGACCTGGAAAGCTTATCCAGTGCAATCCCCCCATGGAGCAGAAACACCCAGATGAGGTTACACGTGAAGGTGTTCAGGGGGGTTGGAATGTCTGCAGAGAAGGAGACTCCACAACCCCCTGGGCAGCCTGGTCAAGTGTTCTGTCCAGCTAAGGCTTGAATCCACAGAATCAGATCAGAGGCTTTTCCAGCTGAAAATTCCTCTTCTTATCATTCCTGCATCCTTCCTACCTTTCTCATTCCCCATTTTTCAATTACTTACAGGTTATTTTGATAACTCACATCATACTTTACAGCTCCAGGCAGGGTTATACAACATCATCCTTTCCTCTGCTGTCCCTCTCCTCCTCCCTCTACTTTAGAACGCTGTGGTTTCCTTTGGATTGTTGTATGAAAATCAACAAAAACAGAGTGCTTTGATTCTCTCTCAGCTGTGACTACGGTGTTTTCAAAATGAAAGGAACAACAAGAAAAGGGAATGAAACCAGAAGACAAGATTAATTCTTATGGCTTTTTTTTCTTCTGTTGGAAAGGAGAATTGAGTGGAAAAGAGGGGAAGAAACCTAATGAAAAAACACTGACAATAAACATCTAAATGTTCATGGTAGATCATCTATAACCAAACTTTCCTGGAGCATGCAGAAACAAATTCCCACTGTCTTCTCTAGCCAAAACCCAGGGAGAACGTGAATCTATGTGCTGTAGCTCTTGCTCAAACAGAAAGGGGAAAGTTTATTTATGTTTTGCTAAATAAATTTTTATCTGTCCCTCGCATGTATTTTCTGCTGGCAAAAGGTCTGAGGATTTTTAACCTTATTAAAGGAGGTAGATCCCAAGCCAGGATACAACCACAAGACAATTAACAATTCTTTCTAAGAACAATCCTTAGAGGTTAATAAAGCATGCTGGACACCAGAAAGAGTGAATGGGTTTAAAAATAAGTCAAACATGCAGCAGGAGTATGGAAAGTTTTCACTAAGAGATCCATAAAAAATGGGGAAAAAATTACACATACATCTACATGAATGCATAAATGTGTGTCTGCAAGAAACAAGAAAATGGCACAGATACAACTTCTTCAGCTGTCAGGAAAGGTCATGGGCAGAACCAAGACTAGAAGCTCTGTCACTTTGTTTGCTAGCTAGCAGTAAATACATTAGAAAACTGCAGCTAACAGTTGATTTTTCCATAATCTTTGCAAGAATGTGCAAATTTGAACATACAGGTGAGTGTCTTCCTCACTCTAAGCACCCATTTAATGTGAATGCCTATAAAATTAAGTTTCTAATCTCTTTTTCTAGTCAATGATGAGTTATAAACTCCTGAGAAGGATTCAGACGCTCACCTAATTTGCCATCATTTTCTACTTCACTATCTTTATAGTAGGAGTGTCAAACCCATTTTCACCAGGGGCTACATCAACCTCACTGTTGTCTTCAAAGGGCTGAATATAATTTTAGGACTGTATAAATGTAAGAGTAGCTACATTTATACAGTCCTAAAATTACACTCAGCCCTTTGAAGGCAACTATAAGGCTGATGTGGTTCTCTGTGAAAATGAGTTTGACATCTTTGTTTTATAGCAAGAAATACCTAATCAAATGCTTGCAGCTTAGCACTATTAATTGTTCCATCACTGCTTGCCTACCCAGGTTTCAAAATTTTCAGCATCAGTTTTTGAAATGCTTGAAATTTTTGAAACTTTCTTGGATTTTTTAAATTTTTATTATGTTTAATTTGTTTTGTTTTGATTCAGATAAGTTCACTGTAAACGGGATCGGTGGGCTATAAAGAGACCTCTACCGCTATGCTTTATCCTAAGCCAATCTGGAGATGTTGACTTTGCAACCAGTTTTCCATCCCCTCTGTTATTTCTGGTTTCTCCTGGTTCTTCATTTCTTGCTTTGTAGCTCAGGGCATAGTCTTGCTTGTCCAGCAAGCACAGTGGACCTTTGATTGTATTGAGCTACCAGAAGTAGCCATGGGTACATAATCCCTCAACCCAGCAGGCCTTCTGTCTTACAACTAGTGCCTGCCCAATGGTGTTGCCTCATATACTTCCTGGAATGAATTGTCCAAGTTAAGTGTGGTCAGTCTGCTCACAGATGCAGGGGTCCTACTTTGGCCTGAAACATTTCCTGCAAAAAATGGCCATTGATTTGACAAGCTCCTTCTTCAACCTCTGAAACAGTTTGCCATGGCAAGGCAATGTGCTGTGTTGAGGGTGTTTCTATTTAAAACTGTTCAGAGCTAAAAGGAGTTGAGGGGAGGGAGGAGAAGGGAGGTGGGGGGTAGGAGAAGAAGAAAAGAGAAAAAAAAAGAGGAGAGCTGGTGAGTAGATGTTGTAGACGGTTTCCATGACACATGAAGTGTGTGGCATGTGATATAAATACCATGACCTGGTACCACACTGACAATTGCACTTCTGGAGCAGTGGAAATAGTAGGTCAAATCAACATTGTAAGTGGAGATTAGGGAACTGTGACGATTTCCCCCAGCTAGCTCCTTACCCTGAGCTTTTCAGCAGACCTACTGGGTTTTAAATATACTTTATGGTTCCCATGACCTGCAGATAACCCAAAAGGAGGTGTCAGCATGTCAGGGCATGCACAGATAGGGGACCATTTAATTTTCTAAGCAAGCACACCGAAGAGATCTGTGGGGCAGCTCAGGGAACCACTCTGCCATCCTGACTTTTCTTGGAGATAGGAAGATATTACTTGAATACCATGAAAAATAAATGAATTACACATGAAAGAAGAGACGTGAGTATTGCTTATGGTTTTCACTTGCCGTGTAACAGATCAGAAAACCCTTAAACTGTCCCAAATGAGCAGTTTAAACTTTGCTGCTATTGCCTGAGAGCTGCGAGCTGAGGACTCACTCTGCAGATCAGCTGAAAACTACTTCTGTATTACCCACATGTTGAGAAGCTGATGGTCCTCCAGGATTCAAGTGTTTGCACATGCTGCTGGTACTTCACTCTTTTGTGGACCACAGTTCACAGCAACTGAAACACTGTGCCATTATTAATCCCGAGAGGCATTTCGTGTCAGGTCAGACCTTTGATTTAAAGTCCAAAAGAGGGTAAAAGATTGTGTGTTCCAACCTTTCTGCTGTGTGGAGATGACAACAGAGCTACAGATGTGAAAACTGGGTCTGTTGTTTATGACATTCATGAGATTTTACATTTTTACAGCCTAAAATAAGTCAAACTAGTTTTCCTAGCCTTTTTTTTCCACAGAAATCTAGACCTAGTGATCTGTAGATCAAACTCCTTTTTGCAATGAAGACCTCTTAAGCTGAAATGGATAGCCTGTGTTCCCTTTATGTTGAATTAAAACGAATGGGAGCACTTTTGAGGAGCTGGTTCCATCAGTTTTGATTTACTTTAGGATGAGATAAAGTATGTTGACTTTAGCAGGTATATCTGCATTGACTACAGGAAGGAATATGGGTGACTGGCCCAGGTGGAGACATCTCCAGAGAATCCTACTCTTTGTCTTGATACATAAAGGATTTAAACATATAGTGTGAGACATTCTTCACCGATAATTTCAGAAATGTGTCTTAGATCCCTGTTCAGGTATGTGTATGTGTCTGTCTGTTCTTTGGGTGTCTGAGCTCATGTTATAATCAATTAGTATCTTGATTAGTATAGGCAGCTGGTTCCCTTTCAGGCACGGTAGGGTATCCCACCTGGTCCAGCTACTGTTTCAGAAGGGACATGCAGCTTCTATAGCTTGTATGTCACATCCTATTGTGTTACTGTAAAAATGTGGCAGAAATGACAAGGGAACAACTCAGTCACACAAATGTAGGCATCAGCTTTAGGGTGAGATGAATCCTCTGACCGTACAGAGTACTGTCCAAATTCAGTTGCACAAAAACAGGTACTACGTGTCCTCAGCATATTGTAGGGATATCCCAGGTATCCACACAGGTCTGGCACACTTGATGTGGGATTTGGAGACCTGTTCTTGTCTTCTCAAATGGCATTAGATGTGTCCATGTGCTAGACTAGGCTCCATTACCTACAAGCTCTGAGTTTAGACATCTAATGAAGAAGTAGAGAAACCTCCCACACCAGGACGTCTAAATTAAAGTCTATAGTCTGAATCCAAACAGCATGAGGCAAGAGGAGTTCCATGACAATTCATGTCCATACAACAAAACAGAACTGGGATTCAGGTGCCCAGAAAAATAATCTGTCGACCTTTGAGTTGCCCCTGTGCATTGAAGATATCTGAAAACAAATGACACATGTAACACAAGATCAAGCAAGCAGTACAACTCTGAAAGGACAGCTGAAACATTGATGAGATATCTAGGCTGTCAGAAAACCTAATGCTTAACCATCAGAGTCACCTCAGAGGCACCTACAAATTTGTTAGTTCTGTTATTTCTGTCTACCTTGACTTTTTTCTGATGAGTATCATTAATTCAAAGGCATGAAAATTCAGGGATTTTCCTCAGAAACAGCATGGAGCATGGAGGAAATTTGTAGGTAAAAAGATACATGAAAATCAATCTTTTCAAGGTGCAACTGGACGTAAATCCCATTGACTGCAGTGAACAAGGAAGGGCTGTGTATATCTCAAGAATAACACCTAAAAAGAAGGAATTTTGCTCACACCTCCCAAGTGTCTTGCCTGGAGCTGGGACTGGCCATGCTCAAGAAATGTGCTTAATGCTTTGGCATAGAATCTACTCCACCTGTATTTGCTTTAAACTCTGCTTCACTCTGCCTTATTACCAGCTTAATAAAAATAATATTAACGTCTTCATTTCATTCTGCAGGGTTTGAGATTATTAGACTGGCAGCCAACCAAGGTCTTTTCTGTAAATTACAATGTGAAGGTTATGTGCAAAAGATATCTTGCTCCTTGGGTTACAAGTAAAAGGAGTTCTCATAGATGTACAAGGGAAATAACTATGGTTTTTAAGTAAGAGGTTAACTAAAGTGCTACCTTTTGGTGAACCAGGCCTGCCCAAAAGAGCAAAGGTTTGTTGATAATTTTGGGTGAGGTGGGACAGGGGGAGGGTGTTTGGTTGGTTGGTTGATTGGTTTGTTATTTTGGTTTGGTTTGGGTTTGGATTTGTTTGGTTGTTGTTGTTGTTCTCCTCTGACTTGAAGTTGTAAAATATTCTGTCACAACATACATGCCACTGTGAGTCCAGTGGTTGTGATAACTCCCATGGGGTTTTTTTTGGTACTGAGTCCCATATTTAGTGTTTTATTTCCTGAATTCCCAGCTAGAAGAGTCATATGATCATTTGAGACTGTTATTTTTTTCAAAGGTTGTATTTCTTCCTTGCAGGAGTAAAGAAACACTTGAAAATGTGATTCCTAACGGCTCTTGAAAGCAGAAGACTACAAAACTGCGCCAATGTGCCCAAACCCTGCACCAACCACATAGTCTTCCTGAGTTCAGCTGAGCAAATACTTTTGGATCAGGTTCCCATTTTTCCAAAAAACTTTACTAGGAACTGGTCATATCAAACCATTCTGCATATTTTTGCTGTCAACGTTCTGTGTGCTGAGGTTTCTGAACTCTGAATTTCACGCTTTTATTTCCAGTACTAATGACCCTGATTTGAACAGCTGGATTTTTAGGCTGATAGTAACCAGGTTAGTGACACTCTAATTATCAAACAAAAATGTTCTGTTTCTGTTGACTTTTGCACTCAGTTTAAGAACATGAGGCTCAGCCTTTGGTGCTACGATCAATAAGCTCCCTCCTTACTTACTGTGATTGCATTACAAGTCTATGTGCTTACATATAAAGCACTTGAGTTATATATTCTGCTTTAAAAGCACAGGATCAAGCTCCAGTGCTGTTCGCTTTTAGTTTTGGAAATTACTGGATCTGTCAAAACCCTTGTTTTTCATTAGCATCTTGTCATTTTAGATCAATTGTTGAAAAGTATTGAGTCTTGATTCTACAGAAAGGTTTAAGTTCTGCCCATCGCTTGTCTAAATTTCTGGGGACTTGTGTTACTGATTTCAATGAGGGCAAAACTGGGGCATTGAGAGTTAAATCTATGAATCTCCCTGCGTTTACCTCCTCAAGAAAGTTATAGTAGCAGACTAAAGAGGCTATAAAAGCTTTTGAAAGAACCTCAACTATAAATCCATTGAAGCGTCAAAGCTGCAATTCACTGAATGAGAAACAGAGCAGCCACCTTCATTTTCAGAAGGTGGCTGTCTGAAGAAGCCCTCTGAAGTGATTGGCTTCTTCTCTAGACTTGATTAGTGCCTTTCAAACTTCTGTTTGCAATGAGTATAACGTATGTTGGTCACCCACTGCTCTTTCATTACCAATTTGGGTTTAAGGATAATAAAAATAAAAAAAAAAAAAAAAGGCAAAAGCAAAAGAAATCCTTTGATTGAATTTCCTTTTGTTAAGACTTCCTTAAATATTATCATTAGTTGTTGTTTATTTTACTAGCATTGGAAGGGCAATTGTGGTCACACATCCGACTGCTGGCATAACTTAGGCCAGACAATCGCTGCCTGTGATTACTGGATCCTGCTTAAATGCCTGCAAACCAGACTAAAGCAAATCTTTTATAGTTTCTAACTCCATTGATCCTCCTGAAAAGCTGTGATCTTAGCTGATTACAGCTGCTGCCCTCAATGCTGCTATAGATTAGTATCACTGGGAATACATCTGCAAACAAACTGGTTTGCAAGTTTTGTTGTGCTTTCTACTCAGGATAGAGTTCTATCTGCTGGTTCCCCAAATGACCCAAGTCCTCATCTGAGTAAGCCCTTTATTTACAGCACAAAGGTTGGGACTGCAAGAATATGTACAATACAACAGATCCTGTCCTAGCAATATCCATAGAGCAGGAACTAGATGGATGTGGTTGAAATGCCCTAAGTTGCTCAATGTGAAGTTACCTTGACCGTACCAAGTACTGGATTTTCCCACATCAGCTGCCTGGAATCAAGGATGACTACTCAGTTTTATTGCTAACACTTTATTGTGAGACTTAAGTGTACCAAGGTCTTAGTCCAGAGATAATAATGTACTCAAAATAGCAGTTTACCTAAATGGAGTTAGGAAAGTCATTTCCTAAATGTGGACAAACTTATCCCATTGAAAATCCTGTTTAATTTTTGCTTAGTATCTACTATTCAGAGATAACAAAAATATAAAAAAATATACAAAACTAACAAAAGCTGCAGTTCTAAAATATGGTTCTTAATCTAACCAGCTAAGAGTTATTCATCATATATCTCCTTAATCCACTGGCAGTTTATTAAAATTTTTGATGAAATGGGATACGGAAAAAAATCTTTCAGTCTGTTCATGCAAATTAATGCTCATACTTATCTGGATTGTTCTTGGTCTCTGTATACAACTGATAGAAATAAATGCAGATGCAAACTGGAATATACAAGCAAGCATGTCTTTGCAACTATATATACTATAGAATAATAGTGAGCATTTAACATTCATTCTCCTTAGTCCCAACTCCCCCTATTATTTTTTCCGTTTATGTTATTTTGAGTTGGAGGGTTTAAAGTTCAGAGAGTTCAGTGTGATATTCAGAAAGATGCTTCTCCTGGTATTCAAAACAGAGGCCTGAGTCTAAAGATACATAGAACTGTGGGTAAAACTCCATGTCAAGTTCAGTGTACTGTGGCTGAACTACAGCCTCAGGATCAGTCTCACAAAGCAGCACAGTTAGAAGTAAGGGGATGAATTTATCTACAAAGTCACAGACCTAAATGCAAGTTTCTGGCAAAGGAGTTTGTGCATTAAATTGGTGTCTGAGTTCCTGCTTTAGTCTGTAGGGATTTAGGGTAGGATTTAGCTGCTGTGTTAGACACCATTGGATACATCTTGGCTGGTGAAGTATGTCACGTCATAAACTGATCTGTGTTGGAGACAACCTTGATAAGGTGTCTAGTCCTGAATTCTGGTCAGACAAGGGTCAACACCAAACCTAGGACCAGTTGTTCAAGACTTTGTCTAGTCAGGTGTTCAAAATTTCGACACCCCTACAGGAAACCTATTTCAGCGCTTAATTATACTGTGGTTGGAGGTTTGTTTGTTTGTTCCCCCCCCCTCCCCCACTTATAGAGAGTCATAACCTTCATTCTTCCAATTTATAACCATTGTCTCAATTTCTTGCCTTGGTAAGGAGCTTGGCATCATCTTCTCAGCAACCTCGCCTTAGGAACAGGAGTGCAAGAAGACTTGTAACTGTGTGAATATGGTGAATATTTTCTTGATCAAAATATATCATCTTCCCATCTTCACCTCCATGGGTGACGAGTCTCCTCTCCCCACTGGTCCATACAAAGATGTGTGGAAGGATTCAGGTTCAACCCATGGTCTGATGGACAGCTCAGGGAGGATTTAGGAGGCCATTTGTGTTGGCAGTTTCAGGACACTAACTGGAGAGTCACTCTGAGTTGACTGTCCTCCAGATTACATATGATGGCACTCCTGGGGTCTGTTTTTTGCACATACACATAAATAGTCTAACACAGCAGCATGGGTGATCTTCAGACTTCTCAGAGGGCTCTGACAGGGTTAAGTCTGTGTGGTAGATCAAGGAATATGACCTTAAGAAGGCCCCTGGGATTGTTGTAAAGTCGGTCCAATATATTGTAGATGCTGCCTCTGAGCCCAAGGTAGATCTGGGCTGACAGCCAGCACACAGGTCAAGAGGCTTGGTGTGCTCAAAGCCACTCAGATGCTTACATTTCAGTTAGGAGTGAAGACATAGTCAATCTGCCATTTTTGCTTAAACAGTTTCTTGTCTTTACCTCATAAATCAAGCCAGCAGACCTTGGCCCTCCACAACTCCAAGTATTTGTAACAGTGAACCCTGAAAGCATTCAACACTTTTGCCTGAGGCCTTACAGCACCATGTAGCTGTCTGAAGGGATGGGCAACCACAGGGATAGAAGGAGAATGGGCTCTGAAAATGACTGTGTTTAATAGTTAATGCTACAGGTTTTCTTTGTACCGCACAGAAGGAAGAGGCCAAGAAACAGCAGCGGTTCATCAACACATCAGTTTTTCCAGCTGAAAGCCACTCAACCTGAAGAACTGATGCCAAGCGTGAAGGCAGGTCTGTCAATACACACAGCAGATGGTTCAGCTTCACAGGGGGTGATGGTGGGAGCGAGCAGGGGAACAGGGGCCTCAAATGCGATCACGGGAGGAAGCAAAGAGTAAATAAATGTCTGGGCATGCACTACGGCAGCCAGCGACAGTGGTCAAGGGCACAGGAGGAACAGCTGTGGGAGATCGGCAAGAAGGCAATGGCCTCATGATCACGAAGGATGGATGGTGTTAGAGCCAGATAGGGAAGAGCTCGTGGTTTATCACTTTGGAGTCTTGTGATGACAGGGATCAAATAGTAAACTTTATTGTGTTCTTCAGTTAATAAGAGTGCAAAAATAGCCATGATACAGGGTCACATCAACATCTTGGGTGACTGGGCAGCTCCAAGCATCAGCTGAGCGGTGTCGGTTTTCCACAACTGAGAACCTGGGCAGCTGACCCTTACTGCAGCTGAGTTACATTGCCAGAAAAACTGTCTTATTTTCACTATCAAAGCTACGCACACTTCCCCAGATAATAATCTACTTTCTTTATTGTAATGGAGTTGTAAAGATTAACTCACAATGAGAAGCTGAGTTTGCTCCAGCCATGGTGACATAAACAGCAGAAGTGACTCCGACCCTTTTGGTTCACCGATCTTGATTTATACTTGCTGTGGGTCCTGCCCATCCTTTCACAGCATATGGAGACTTCTGCTATTTGAGGCATTCAATGATATTGCATCCACATTAGGAGAAACCACAGAAACAGAAAATAGCCCCTGTGACACCTACCAAGAACACCTCATCCCAAAGCAAGGCATGAGGAAGCAGGATATTTAGGATGTTTCTTATTAAGAGCATCCATGATCAGCAATCAAAGAGGACACAAAGAGGACCACACCAAGGACAGCAATGATTGCTGTTTCCCTTCCAGGACTCTCAAATCTTATCTCATTGTATGTCTTGAAATCACATGAAACCCACAACCTCACAAATATTTAAGGTGAAAACAGAAGGTCAGTGTCTAAAGATCTTGGTAGACATGGGCTTTGACACATAGCGCTGCTCCCTAACTGTAAATTAGAGACTATGTTAACACCCCAGGCCGTTTTCTAGAGGTCAATGAACACTTCTGATATAGGTTGTATTCTGTTTTTTTTTTTCTCCCTAAGAATGTCTCCAATGTAAGATGTATCTGCTTCTTGAGGGTAAAAACTGTGGGAAACAATACCCTTCTTTTTTTCAGGAACCCAAATATTGCTCCTGCCTTCATGCTTCAAAATCCTAGGACTGCAAAGAGCAAAAAGGCGCAAGTGTGATTTTGTTTGTTGAGGGTTTTTTGTGTGGTTTTTTACTTTGATTTTGCTTTTATTTTCTCTGTTAAGAATAATACTCTGGTTGCTAAGGCTTAGGTTCACAGTCATGTTGCATGTTCCCCTGCAGCCCCATGGCATCACTCACACCCCATGCAGAACAGCAGGGAGTATTGACTCACTGTAGGTGACACTTTTTCCTGTTAGCATAGCTTTCTTTATAGAAAAGCAAAGGTAAAAATGTCTCATTTATCTCTGGCTAAGTTTTGGATTATTTATATATATTATTTATACATAAACTTACACATACATACACATTTACCTTATGATGAGTACATTTCTAATTACAGTATACAAGTCTTAGATTTTTTCTGTCAATACCTGCAAAACAGGCTCTTAAAAAAGGGTGGGTCTGTTTTTCATGTTATGTGTGTGTGTTTTGTTTTCCAAACCAAGCTGAAAACCTTGTTGCCTGGGCCTTGCCCTTGCCCTAATGGAGAGCTTCTGAGAAAAAGCAGGAAGATAGGAGCCCTTGTGAAGGGAAGCAGCACTGCTGATATACCTCAAACTACACAGCCCTGCAGTGGAAAACATTGCTGTGCAAACTGTCATCACCAGAGGCTGATAATGAAGATGCAAATTGGAGTTTGTAGAACGTGAAAGGCAGCGGGCAAAGAGGAGGGGCAGCACTGAGTGCTGTACCAGGGACCGGCTGGGTGGTTAACTCTTGCTGGACTCACTGCCTGGAGCACTCTATGCAGTTCTGGGTGTCACAGTATAAAAAGGATATGAAACTACTAGAGAGTGTCCAGAGGAGGCCATGAAGTTGGTGCAGGGTTTGGAGAGGAAGCCATATGTGGAGCAGCTAAAGTCACTGGGTTTTTTCAGCCTGGAGAAGAGACTGAGGGGAGAGCTCATGGTGGATGCAGGTTCCTCAGCAGAGGAGGAGGAAGAGTAGATGCCAAACTCTTCTCTCTGGTGACCAGTGACAAAACCTGAGGGAATTTCAGGAAGATGTGTCAGGGGAGGTTCAGGTTGGACATTAGGAAAAAGTTCTTCAGCCAGAGGGTGCTAGACACTGGAACAGGCTCCCCAGGGAGGTGGTCACATCCCCAAGCCTGACAGTGTTCAAGAAGAGACTGGACAATGTCTTCAGACACATGGTGTGAACTGTGAGGTTGTCATATGTAGGGACAGCAGTTGGACTTGATGATCCTTGTGGGTCCCTTCCAGCTCAGGACATTCTATGATTCTACTTCCCAGCCCACCTTCTGAAATAGGGTCCTTATCCCACGATGCTCATGACACCCACCCAAAACAGAACTTTCTGCTATAATCCCTATCTTCATCACACACCTACTATATATCCATCTCTAACCAGAGCTCTCTTCTCCTCATTGAATTTCTTCTAGATGCATAGCCCAAAACAGGCCCATAACTCTATCTACCATTCTCAATGCTTGAACTGTTAGAAATTTAGATACCTGGTACTGTAGGATTCCTCTCCTGCCCAGATGTCTGCATCTTCCCAGCCCCTGGTCCAGGGATGATATAAGAAACATCATAAGATAAATCCATACAAATTTGTACACTCCAGGATAGTCTATTCATTCAACACATGGGAACAAGAGAACACTCTGATTGTCACGACATTATTCAGTAGAAGGAATTTGTTTTGGCGAATCAGCATGTGAAGGATTTGATGTAAAACACTGACACCCACTCAGTTTCAACAAGCTACATTTGATGTAGATGAGGTAAATAATAAAACAAACAAACAGACCCCCCCTGTGTTTTATACCTTTATACCTTTATAGCTAAAAAGGACAGAAAACAGCAATTAAACCAAGTCTACCTTGGACTTCATCCACTTGGCAGATGAAAAACTGAAATACTACTATGTGGCTTGTTAGCAATAGTTGTGGAAGAGTCCAAGTCCTGAATTGAGTTATGCAAATCAGGAGCGATGCAGATCACCACTGGCAGCAGGGGTGTGACATTGGAGTGCTTCTGCTGTAAATGAACTTAAAAACCTGACTTGAAGGCACTGGACACATCTGCACTTCCTCTTGTTTCATTAAGAAGACTGTCACAGCACAGTTTGTAAGCAACTTATATTGCCTAATAAAGACCTTTGAGGTGAGTTATGGAGAGAAAATAATGAAACTGGAAGAAGAGTTTTTGGGTTCCTCAGGGGAGAAGGGAGAGAACTTCATCTTGGCAGAGGTTTCCTGGGTTATAATTTTGTTCTGCTTCACCTTTCTATGAGAGTACCAGAAAATGAACAGAGAAATTCATATGATGATCATAGAATCATAGAATGGTTTGGGTTGGAAGTAACCTGAAAGATTATGTAGTTCCAACCCCCCGCCATGGGCAGGGACATCTTTCATTAGATCAGGTTACTCAAAGACCCATCCAACCTGGCCTTGAACGCATCCAGGGATGGGGCATCTACCAGCACTCTGGGCAACCTGTTCCAGTGCCTCACCACTCTTATGATGAGGAATTTCTACCCTCTTTCAGTCTAAAGCCATGATAAAACATATGGAATAGTTTTTACAAAGAATGAAGAACACACTAGGAAATCAGCAAGGAAGATAAAGATTTGATGACGGATATGACTGAAGGATATAAAATCATAAGTGTAAAGGAGAAAATGAGCAAGTAATGATAGATTCTTCCAATAGGACTATAATTTAATAAAATGAATGGGTGTTTCAAAACAAGCACATGGAAACAGTGCTCCATACAGCATGCAGTTAAGCCACTGATGTCCTTAGGATAGGATATTGTGGCTGACTAAATTTTATATGAGTTAAAAAAAGAAAAACTCAAACCCACTGATTCATTGATTGAAGAGAACGTTCTTTTTTACTGAATGACATTGTATTAGTGTCTAGGAGCCTCATATGAGGTTAGGACCCTGGTTACTAAGCTTCATGTACACACAGGTACAAAAAGGTAGTTTATACCCTGTAATGTGTGGGGAAAAGGACCTGAAACACAGAAGAAATGTTAGATTGCCTTTGGAGGAGAGACCGTCTTCCACATTCGTATCCATATTCTCCAGATGTCCAGACTCAAGTCCATTGCAGACCTTCAGTAAGCTCTAGGGCTCACTGAAGAAGGCGGATGCCACCTGGTACCACCTCCACACCAGAAGCAATACTGAAGCACTGATAAGAGACATTTAAACTGAATTTAGGTCGTTCCTGAATGATCTGTTGCAAAATCAGCAAACAAGTCAAAGCTACAGGGAAGATATTTTAATTCAAGAGGCTTTTAAAATAGCATTCGACCACCAGACATCCTAATACCAGCTGTGTAGCTGGACTGCTGGTGGAGGACAAGCACAATGCTTTTTCCCAATATTATTGATTTGTTTGGATAGACAAATACGATTCAAGTTTATCAGAAGTTTATAGACACATAATCATCAATTATTTCCCATGGAATTAGCTTCCTAAATATTTTAGTATTGATGTAGGTGACCCAGAGAAATTATTCAGGAAACAGGTTTCAAAACTAAGAAATGATGGCATATTTCCTAATTCATTATTGATTTGTTCCACCAAATAACCAGCCATTTTGCCACGAAACAGGAAATAATTAAGCATATAAAGAGCAAGCACAAAAATTAAGATACTATACTGTGTTTATAAAACCATCCATGTACTTAAGTGTTTGGAAGGTCAAGGATGAATGTTGCTGTGATGTTCTCATGCAATGGCATTTTATTCCTGGAGTGACAGCAGGAGGAATTTGTTAGACAAATACTTACGCACTCGCCATGCTGCTTCCATTTGAAGTATGGAGTTATGTATTGGATGTTATGAAGATCAACCCTCTCACACAAACAAGTGCACTAAGTCAAACTGAAGGCATTTCTTTCCTTCCTCCATCTGAGTCATTACTGTTTTTTCGTGAAAACCCATTGCTCTTTGTTCATTGTTCTGGCACACCAAAAAAACTCAGAGAACTTCACTCTTTCTCATAGCAGCACCCACTGTAATTGCTACAAAGCAAAACAACTGGAAGCTGTTAGGCCATATGAAATATTGAAGGATTAGTCTCTTAGCTGATGTTCTCTGCACAAGCAAATTAATTTGCTTCCTCATGATAGACATGTATTACTGGCAACAAAAAACGGCAGTTGGCTGTCAACTGGAGCTTGAAATCAGTTGAAGATTTTGATAGCTGATGTTATGAACTGAAAGGTCCAAGAGAGGAAAATCTGGCTTTGTTAATATGGCAACAGCAGCATAGCCAATCAAAAAAGGGATCAGGGGCACGTCAAATCATTGGGGAGGGCCATGTTTTTTTGTGAAATGGTCAAGAAGGAAAAGGAAAAGAGTTAAGAGAATGCTGGGATAACCTATGAAAACAAACAGCCAAAAAAAAATCCTCCCTCCGGCAGCAACAACCTCAAAGCTTTATATATTCAGGCTATATAGGTGGCAAGTTGGTAATTGAAGCCCATGCCAAGACCAGAAAACTTCCAGCCAAAACAGATGTGGCTTTATAGAGGCAAAACAAGACTTTAAAATGGGTCTAGGGAATTCCAAATTCAATAATATGTCGATATAAACCCAAAGACATGAAAATGGGATCTGAGCTTTTAAAACAAAGAACTAATGAAGTGGCATTTTTATGTGTTGCAGCCCACATTTTGCTTTATCAAAACACAGTGGTCCCCTCAAAGCATTAACCCTGATTTTTCACCTGCGGATCACAGGGATGTGGCCTGAGAAATCCCCTCAAAGAACAATTCAGCATTCTGACATCATCAGCATTGTTACTGTCACCTCAAGGTATTATTTTGTGCTATAGTTGGACCACACATATTGACTCATGAAAGCTGGGAATAATATGTCAGGGACCAGATTTACAGACTTTGTTATGTGTGTGAAGTCCATGGGGCTCGGCCAGGCACACATAAAGCAAGGAAGGACAGACACACATGAAGACAAACACATTGCACATCTATACACACACCACACACACAGCTCTGCGCTCCCATAATGGAAAGGTTTCTCCAGTACAGCACAGCTACCGGTTTGCCTACTGATGCTTAAATATTTTCACCACTCTCTTCATGCATCACCAAGAAAATTATGGTCTGTCTTTACAGCATTTTGCACATCGTAAAAATGTAATCCCTGCCACAAAGATCTTACAGTCTGAGTGTAAAAATAAGAGGAATGTGGAGAGGACCCAGTGTTCATTGAGAAGTGGAGAGAGAGATGGAAATCTTGTCCATCTTCATTGCCTAACATTGACATTGAAATGCTATTTCAATACCTTTATTAAGTATCGATTCACAGAACAGTCCAGGTTGGGACTTCAGAAAATCACCTGGTCCAAGCTTTTGTGGTAAAGGAAGCCTAGATGAGATTACCTAGGAACCTGTCCAATCACAGCTTGAAAATCTCCATCATTGAGGACTCTACATTGTCCTTGGGAAGGCTGTTCAAGTAAATGATTGTTCTCACAGTAAAAAATTTGTGAGAGTATAAGAGTACATTCTGAAAGTCCACCACACCCAAGCAGCTCTTCCTCAGTGGCAACACCAGTGTTCAGACCATATGAAAATCACCATAAGAGTCTTTCATCTAAGATCATACTTTGTGTTTTAATAGAAGCCAGAGTTTCTTTCCTCATTCCCTACCTCCATTTTCTTTCCCCTTCCTCCCCAACACTTGACTATCTAGCCACAAAGAATGTTGAGATATTCTATTTACTGTCAAAAAGGGGTTGTGTTTATACTTCTGTGAAGCAACAGTCTCTACAAAAGCTTTCAGGGTGGCCCATCCCATGTCTCACTTATCTACCAGCCAAACACCTCCCTTCACAGCCTCTCTGGGACTAGATCCCTCACAGGACAATGGGTAATACTTACAGCACAGTCCAGATATTCTTGTACCTTCATTGTGGAAGGAGGATAAATCTTGAAGTTGCCTCAAGACCACTTTAAATAGGTAGTGTAGACATCCAATTAAATTTTTAAGGGGGCAAGAATTCCTGCAAAGTCATTGATTTATCTCTTAACATGCTGTCTGAAGGGTATTCCTGGCCTTAAATGTATCCCAAGACAGGCTGGGATGATAACTACCTTGTCATGCCAAATTGCAGAAATCACACTTGGAAAACTCCAGATTTTCAGCCCTGGTTCAACTAATGAATGTAGGAACAGTTGTCCAAGGTTAGAAGAAAGGTCAGTCTAGCCCAGCACCCTATGTATCAAGAGGTCAATGATCTTTTTCTCTTTAATCAGCTTCTGGGGAAAGAGAACCCCTAATTTCAGTAGATCAGTGGAGATGGAGACCAACACATAAAATGGCTATGGTTACTCCATTGCAAATGATTGAGTTAGAAGACTCTGAGAGGTTTCTGAGGGGCTGCCACAAGGAATATATTCCCAAAACACTGCATATGCAGTGTAAATCAAATTAATGTAAATAGTCTTTCTAGGTAGCTACCACTTCCTAGAGGATGAGGTCTGCTTTCAGTTTCACAAAGAACACAATCCACACTATCCCACCAACAAATTGGTCAAATTTATCCATGATCTGGTGGTATCCTCTTCAGCCTGTCAAAGCAGGGTACAAGTAGCACCTCACTCGCTTCTTGATCTTTCTGCATAAGAAGGGGACTTTATAAGCTTTCTTAGTCATTTATAATGTGTACATTCTTTACCTAACAGCTGTAAAGGTTTTCTCATTGGAAAGTATATCTATAAAGCAAATATCTGCTCTCTTCCTTAGATTTTAAATTCTGTTGACTTTGCCAAGTTATTAGGAAACATTCACAAATCTATGACAGACTGGAGATACAATTTTGACAGACCATCTCCTGTGGCTCTCCCATTAAAATCTGTAAAAAGGGTCTGTACATACATGTTGCATCTATCTGGTCTGCCCCAGGTAATAGAGTTCATATAGCTCGTACAAAAAGGCAGGTGTCATGTCATTTCTTTGTGCAGCACTGAGCACAAGACCTTAGCATTGATAACTGTGTGAAATGCTCACTCTTGCCCCCTCTGAGCTTATGTGAGAGGCAAGCATGACTTCAGTGGAGAAAGAAAGGGATCACAGCCTCTCCATTTAAATTTGCTCTTCTTTAATCTTTTAGTAATTTTGGAGTTTCTGCAGACACCAACAGAAACTCAGGTCGCTGCAGTGTTCTTCTGAAGTGCGGTGGTTGGATGTAAAACCCACCAAGCAGTTATTCTGCTTTGGCAGGAAGAGGAAGAAGACAACAGCATTGAGGAATGTGCAGATACTCTGTGGTACAGTTGAGCGGGCTGCAGGTTGGAAGGGGATAGAATCATAGAATAGAATCATTAAAACGTTTTGGTTGGAAGAGACCCTCAGGGTCATCAAGTCCAACCATAACCTCACTCTAGCACTAAACTATGTCCATAAGAACGTCATCAAAATGCCTTTTAAACCCCTTCAGGGATGGTGACTCCACCACTGGCCTGGGCAGCCTGTTCCAATGCCCGACAGCCCTTTCCGGGAAGAATTTTTTCCTAATATCCAATCTAAATCTCCACTGGCACATCTTGAGGCCATTTCCTCTTATCCTATCACTTGCTACTTGGGAGAAGAGACATGCTACAACCTCCTTTGAGGCAGTTGTAGACAGCGAGAAGGTCTCCCCTCAGCCTCTTTTTCTCCAGGCTAAATGGCCCCAGTTCCCCCAACTGCTCCTCATCACACTGCTCCAGGCCCCTCACCAGCTTCATCACTTTCTCTGTACCTTCATCACTCTCTCTAGTACCTCAATGTCCTTCTTATGATGAGGGGCCCAAAACTGAACACAGTATTCAAGGTGGGGCCTCACCAGTGCCGATGAGAGGACGATAGGACAAATATGGGTCCTGCACCACCTTGCACAAGGCACATTCAGCCATTCTTGTGCATTTTGAAGCAAGCACCAAGAGAGGAAAAAATTCTCTACCATGCACACAATAACATGCACTGTTTCCACACTAATGGCATTGCTTTCTGTACCCACACCCACCCCTTTTCTCACCCCCCACTCTCATTTATAGGTAGTAATGGGTATGGCTGTACTTCTTTTGGACTTTCAGTCCACATCCTGAAGTCAACACAGTGATTATGGGGGTCAGCTATTGGTATAAACATCGCCTCCTCCTCGTAGGGCTGTTTCAGAGGCCCTTGCCCTATCCCACCATGAACTGCAGCAGGAAATGCTCCTGAGCTATCTGAGGGCTAATTAAAGGAGCTGCCCAGAGACCCTGTAACCTCCTGAGAGTCCTGCAGAACTGCTCTGGCCTCTGTCAATGCACATGACAAGGTTACTGCTGCAGAAGGCAGTCGGTGCTTCCTCAGTCAGATACCACTGTTGTATAGAGCCCGGCCAAGAATCGTTAGCTGTAATAAATGTGCTTTCACCATGACAAGCTAAAGCTCTCTCATTTAGGGGTCTGTGCGCTTCCTGGCAGCTCTTTCATTAGGACTAATGACCACTTTCTGCTGTCACTTGCATGTTCTGGGCAAAGCTGCTCTGGGTTTTGTGTAGTATTAATTAAAAAGAAATTGTCATGTTGCTTTGGTTTATATTAGGTGCCCTTTGTGTTGCTCTGCTCATTAAAGTAAGGGGTGCCTGTACTGAAGAAATGTGAGGGTTTTTTTCCTTTTTCTTTTTTTTCTTTTAATACTACATGTCTAGAAGTCAGTGTTACTGTCAAGTAGACTTCAGCAATGTTGAAGTTTTATATGTTTTTAGAACATGTTCTGTGGCTGACATGTGAATGAGAGGGAAGAACTATGGGGCTGGAGAGCTTCTCTCATGTCATCTGATCAGCATGTTTCCCTGTTAGATCTGTTCCTTAATGCACTGAAATCACCTCAGCAGTCTTTACTGTAGATCATGAGGTCCAAGAGCTTTGATTTTTAATGAAAAAAAAAGGAATTTCCCACTGTCATAAGAATGCAAGCTCTGAACACTTGTCGAACTCATGAAAAACTGCAATTAAATCATAAACACTAGGAACACATGCAAAGATGCACCACAGGGTCCAGAGTAACTTCATACCATGTAGAACAGCTGTCTGCAGAGCACCAAGGTAGTGTCCCAAAACTGCCAGACACTTTCAAGTAACTGAGAGCATCCCTGGCTTATGGTCCATCCTACAGACATTGCAAGAAAATTAAGCCCTGAATACACCACCTCATCAGCTTTGCTAGCTCTGTTGAGCAGTTTACTTATGTCCTTCTGTAGACTAGCTAACAGTTCTGTGATTTCTACAATTTCCCCATTCTAGAATGAACCACCAGCAAAATGAAATCTGAAAAACAACCAAAACAAATAAAATTTCCAAGGCAGAAACAAAACATCTCCCCCTGTCTCACTTCGCAGGACTTAAACTCCATAAAAGTATGCTAAATTTACATTTAGTGTTTAATTTCATTTTGAAATAAAAATTCTCTTCTGCACCAGCAAAATTTTATTTTTGCGCAAGCTAAGATGTCTGACGTAGCTACCATAGCGAATGTGCAAGAAGTTTTATATATCAAGAAGCATTATTCAGTTCTCTTTCACATCATTTGCTCCTTTATAATTGCTGGGGTGCAGCACCTCCAGTTTTCTGGGCTATTTCCAACTTTTACCAGTAAAAGCCTGAGGTCATTCTGTCCAATACATCAGTGCATGTATTGGTGGAGAAAGGCAAGGAGGGGGAAGTCATGTAGTATTCAGGAGTCCCATGTAAAGAAATTGTGGTAATTACCCTTCTAATAGACAGAGAAGAGGTAGTCTTAGGAACTGCAAAGAAGTGGGGTAAAAGAAGAGGAAATTGTGCAGGAAAGAGTCTAAACTCACCAAATTACCATGCAATTGCCATCATAAACTGCAGAACATTGCTCTGTCTACTCATAAAGCCATCTTGCAACAAACAGGCTTGCTCTGCTGCACTGCAAACAGGTTTGTCCTCTGCAATACTGTTTTTAATCCCAGATCACTCTTGGATTGATGATTAGTGTTGCCAAGTTCTTTTAGCCCATGTGCCATGTATTTTCAATAATGCGTTGTTACATGCCTTTATTTGTTTTGTGAGTTCAAGTAGACAGGGACAAAAATAAAATTTTCCCTTTCCAGCCAATGAATCTTATCTGGCTAGGCAAAGTTTTATTATTAGAAGGCGAGTGAGTTTACTTCAGCAGTTAGATGTTAGGGCATGGCACTGATTTTATCTCCTTAATACTTTTTGAGATCCTACTTGCCCAGCCATTGTCATCCATGTTCTTTTTGTTGTTACAGCACAGGACTTTGATTCTGAAATAATTAATTTATTGATGGTTTAAGGCAGCTGAATTACACCTCTGTCAAACTAATCAGCAAATACATTAAACCCAAAAGGTAAATGTGAAATCGGAGTAAAAATAATCTCTTCTTTCCACTTCTCTGTATGTTGGTTAAAATATTTAATCTAGTGCTGAAGAGTCATTAGTATGTCCTCTCTAAGGCACCTGGAAAGTCTGATGTCAGGAGAGTCATAACATCTTATATACTCCTAAGAGCTGAGGAAGGGACCCTACAAAAAAAATCAATCACAGTGACGAACATCAAAGATTCACTAGGGGTCCCCTCTGCTAGAGGATGAGGCTGGATTGGTTGAGGACCTGGATTCAAGGAAAATATCTTGGTTAGGGTTTCAGCTGCCTCTGTCTATGAACTGCCTCCCTACGCTGGGCATTTGGATAATGAAGAAGTTTTTGCGCAAGCACCACCTTGTTATCTACCATGTGATACCCACTCCACAAGGGAGCTCTGCTTGAATTTCTTGCAAGCCACAGTGACTTTGGAGCAACCGTGTTGGCACTTTGATTTACCGACCATTTCCAGCAAACAGTGACCAGTAAGATTCATATTTCTCACTACCACAACCAAAAATGTAGTTCACTCAATAGTTCTTGAAAAGCTGACACATGTATATCTAATAAAACTCTAGAAGTTGTTTGTCTTTGGTGATGCAGACTTCCATGGCACACAGTTTTGTTCTTAGTCTACTGGTCAGAAAGAGAAGGCGGGGTGTTCATGAGTGAACATTGAGAGACCCAGACTACAAACCTTTCCACTGAAGATTCAAAAAACATTAGATGTTTAGTCAAGGCTTAAAAATAAAACACTTCATGAACAAACAGGTTCATTTGGCTTAGTCTATAGGAAAAGATACTGCAGGTTTCCACTCCTTTCCATTTTGTAGTAAAGCGGCCTCTTGGTCCTTAGCCAATCTGCAACTTTTATGATGTCCGAGGATCAATTTGCTCACAGTTACGCATTTCCCTCATTAAACAGTACTAAAAAGGTAAGTTGAACCCACAAGACCACACACGTTGGCATTCAGACATCATATATAGTGTGCACAGCTGGCATGATCACATAAATTAATGTTTGCTTCCATCTAGTGGGTGGAAGTAAAAATTGCATAAAGAAAAAACATGCAAATGTATTTTGCAGTGAGTTGTGGGTAATATATAGAAGGGTTTTTTTCCTTTTTTAAGTGTACGGTTTTAAGTCTGGTTGAGGTTCTTTACAGTGTATTCATTAAATACAGTGCAATGTTTTCATTTAGCCTTTAAACGCTAGCCTCATGACTGGACCACTTTTGATCCACCATGGCTGCCAGTCTTGGAAAAAATCCAAACAATAAAGAAGGGTTGATTAACTTAATTAGGTGACAGTTGTGTCACAGAAGGCCACTACAGCAGATTACATGACTAAGCACATATACTAGCAGTAGGACTCCTCTCTGTGATGAAGGGGTCTATAATATTACAGAATCACAGAATTGACTGGGTTGGGAAAAACCTCAGAGATCATCAAGTCCAACCCTTGGTCCAACTCCAGTCCATTGACTAAATCATGGCACTAAGTGCCATGTCCAATCTCAGTTTAAAAACCTCCAGGGCCGGTGAGTCCAGCACCTCCCTGGGCAGCCATTCCAATGCCTGACCACTCTCTCTGCACAGAATTGCTTTCTAATCTCCAGCCTAAATTTCCCCTGGCAGAGTTGAAGCCCATGCGCTCTTGTCCTATTGCTGACTGCCTGGGAGAAGAGACCAATCCCCACCTGGCTAGAACTTCCCTTCAAGTAGTTCTAGAGAGTGATGAGCTCACCTCTAAGCCTCCTCTTCTCCAGACTAAACAAGCCCAGCTCCCTCAGCCTCTCCCCATAGGGCTTGTGTTCAAGTCCCTTCCCCAGTCTTGTTGCTCTTCTCTGGACCCACTCCAGCACTTCAATCTCTTTCCTGAACCGAGGGGCCCAGAACTGAACAAAATACTCCAGGTGTGGCCTCACCAATGCAGAATACAAGGGAAGGATCACTGCCCTGGTTCTGCTGACCATGCTATTTTTGACACAGGAATTGCTGGAAGGGCCATGTAATATAATATTCGCACCACTAGTAGCAGAAGGATGACATATGGACTCTGTCTTGCTCTCCATTTTCCTATTAGACTTCACTGTGACACTGAGTAGTCTTAAATAGATTAGAAAATTGAACTAGAAAGAATTCTCTGAATCTTCAGGAATAGTTGCCTTGGTCATGGAACAGAGAACAGTCCTCAGTGGTCAACAAGGCATCTACTCACTGATAACTGGCCAACTTACCCTACAATATTCTTTAGATATAGTATTGAATGTCCCAAACCCAAAGTAATAAGATGTTTTATGAAGAGAGCAATGAGAACCTATAGTATTCCAAGTCTTAAAATATCTTAAGTAGCATTCCCAGGGGATCCTGGGAAAGGTGGCATGCCGTGTATGACATAGGAGGAAACACTTATGTCTAGAAAAATGCAAGACAGGCTGACTTAGGAGGAAAGACATGAAGATTGATGAATATGGAGGAAGTGCAGCTGGTAAACAAAGAGTAGGTCAGGAGGAGCACCTGGATGTTCTTCTTCTGCTTACCCAGATAATGTGAAGGTGATATTCAAACCATCGTATTTGGGTACCTGATTCCAGGGTGCAAGGCCTTAAATACAGGTACTTATTGATTAGATAGTTATTTAGAGATATTTAGATTAAAAAGAATTAAACACCTGCATTTTCTGAGATAAAAAGTTTATTCAATTCACTTGATCCTTCTGACTAGATTTGCAATGATTGTAATGCAACTAAGATTCCTTGCTCACATGAGCTGCTGTGATGCAATTTAATTACCTAACTGTGCATGTCTCACAGCTTTTGAGACACATGGGTTTCTAAAAGGTCTACACGGGGTTTACAGATTAAACACAGGACCTGCAAGACATTTTGGACATCCAGCAGAATCAAATTGAATAGGTAAGGATGTGTCAGCTGTCAGTAAAACCCGACATTTAGACAAGTGAATCTTCTCCCTACAAGACAAACTTTCTTATTTTAAAGTGCAAATTAATTTCTGTCTTGGGTTACAGTGAGTAATATGGAATAGTCTTGGTCTGTCCCTCTCCAGCAATGACTTTGTCATGTCAACATCCATAGGAACTAGGAAGTAATGAATATGTAGAACGCTTGAAGCTAAATAAGGAAAGGCACTTACTCCTGTCATAGCAGGGATGCAAAATACAAAAGGCGGCTTAAAATATTCAATTATTTGACGATAAGTGTCCCATGACAAATCAAAGAACACAGTAGTATTGTCAAAAATCATGAAGATCTCATGGACTCGTGTTTTTGGAAAACAATAAAGCAATAAGAATCAATAATTGAATCAACTGACATACAAAAATAAGCAGCGTGTTTGTTTGTGTATGTCTGCAGTACAGTACCCCTGAAATACAGCGGTTAATCCAAAGCACCAAACTGTGATTTAATGAATATGTAACAACACAATTAACAAACAATTCTTAAGAAAAACAAAGCAAAACAAAATAAAAAAAAGCTTTGAATCTCACTCCTGCTTGGTATGTTTTCAAACATCTTCAGAACTAAAGAGATTCTCTATTTCATTTCTTACTTGTTTGTTTCTTGTCAGGAGATTTACTTAAATAAGTTATGTTTTTTCTAAGCCAAATTTTGTGGAGAAGTTCCTAATTGGTTCTCTAATGTGATGAAAAGGAAGACAAATTTGTTGAAAGCTTTGAAGTGAGAGCTGGATTTTTCCTGTGCACCCACCACAAATGTGTGCCTGCGGTCCAAAGCAGTCATCTAGTTTCTTTAATGGTCAACAAAGTGAGAGAGGCATCTCATTCCAGGTATTTTGGACACATCTGCCAGGATAGGATGACTCATAACCTAGAAGTGTCCTTCACTGTCCACTGATCATAGAAGGAGACTTGGTGATTTACTCGAAGTAGATGCCCAACTCTGAGGTGGTTAATGTTAGGTGAGATGAGGTCCATCTCTTTTCTCCTCAGGCTTTGGGGAGAACATGAATTTGGGACATTATGCCATAGTCTTTTCCAGAAAATCATGTGCTTTTTTTTTGCCTGAACGTCACACTTTCTGGAAAAGAGGCCAGCTCTCATCTATGTAACACAGGACTGACATAAAACCAAGTCCTTCTTACCAGAGGTAATTAACTTAAGCACAGGATCATGGAAAACTCAGCTATATTACTTTTAGATCAGAACATAGATTTCTCCCATCTGCTTACAAAAGATATGGAGAGATATACTCCACTATAGTTTGGAACTACTATCTGTAGGCTTCTTCTACAGTTGGAGAGATTTTCTTCTCCTAAAGGTGACTTAGTGGGACTAATGTACTAAGTATTAGTGCAGATCTTTATGTTAATTGTCCTCTAGAACAATTTGTCTTGCTGTTAACTGCAAAGAGCCCACACTAACATTATTTTCACTGGATTAAAATTAACTTCTAGAGTTACCCACTATTAGCAAAGAAGGAAAAGATGTAGTAGATAGCAAAAGAAAATGGATAAGCTCAGATTTCAAAGTTCATGATTTATTTTTTCACATCATTGTGAGTGGTTTTGCTTCATTTTCTTGCTGAGTAACTGGAAACACAAGACTTGAATACTGGACAAAGAACAGTAATGAATCAAACTCACATAATTCATGTCATTTGAAAGGTGGTCACTGGAAAATCTTGTCAGCCTGAAGTTAGATTTTGACCTTTTTTATTTATTAATTGATAATGCCTTTTTTTCCTCTGGGAGCCCAAGAAAATGTTCTGCAATGTGTGGTTATAACATACCATAGCCTTCTGAAACCAAGGGTGCACAACTGTTGTGAAGGTGTATGGGTTTCCTTTTCTTCCTTCAAACGAAACCCCAAACTTCACAAGTGTTAGAAGTGGACATAGCTTGGGCTTTGTATGCACTTGTACTCACAGCCACACTCTTTGCCTTGGTCTGGAAATTATTTTCCCCTTTGTCAGAGTGATTTCAGCTTCTTCTGGTATGTGAGACATATTTTACCTGCTGGCATAACTGTGTATAATTCACCTACCAGTTCCCTGTAGTAGTCTGAACTTTTCTGTCCCTGCCTTGAAATGTGACTTTATTTCCACAGGACTGAAATCCCTTAGTCCAGCAAAACTCTTTGTGCTTGTTAAAGGCTGATCAGGTGTAACCTGATGACCTGAGAGAGACAGAGTGATCTAATCCACCTTTGGGACCTGAAAATAAGACCACCTACAGGTGTAAACAGTTACAGCTCCCCCACATTCCAGGAATTTATTCTCTCACTTGGAATTTTTTGATACTTGGAGAATTCTTTTCTTGGGCCCTTTCCTGCAAAACCTTATTAAGAAACCTGCATGTATTTCAATCAGGTAAGCTTGTCAGAGTTCTCTTAGTAAAAACCATATCCCAAAACTTCTTGTAACTGTAGGAAAGTAAATAGAGGTGTCTAGTTTTATTTACTCACTGTGGGGTATCTTAGGTGTTTTCCAGATGCTGCTCCAGAGAGGAATAGGTCTCACGTAGGTTCAGTGAATAGCTCTCTAGGCTCAACTGCCAGCATTAGCTACAGATATAATTTATTACCTAAACACAGATGCTTTACCCCATTAGAGATAACCTAGCATAGCCAAGGCATTTGCACAGACCTGTCTCTAATGTGTGATTCAGAGGAGACTCATGCCCAAATGAAGATGCAGCTGGTAGGCAGGAGGTTTACCTTAGAGCATCTGAGACGAAACAAGGTGCAGCTGAGTCAAGTCCCTAATCAATATAATCAGTGGAGTTTAAAAAGTGTCTCTTCTTGCCTAAAGGAAAATTATTTGATTGAGAACAGCCCTGTGGAGAAGGACTTGGGGGTACTGGTGGATGAAAGATTGGACATGAGCCAGCAACGTGCACTTGCAGCCCTGGAGGCCAATTGTATTTTGGGCTGTGTCTCCAGCAGGTCAAGGGAGGGGATTCTGCCCCTCTGCTCCGCTCTGGTGAGATGCCTCTGCAGTGCTGGTCCAGCTCTGGTTCCTCAGTACAGAACACACATGGACCTGTTGGCGAGGGGCCAGAGGAGCCACAGAAATGATCCAAGGCTGGAACAGCTCTGCTGGGAGGACAAGCTGAGAGAGTTGGGGTGTTCAGCTGGAGAAGAGAAGCTCCAGGGAGACCTTATTGAGGCCTTTCCATACTGAAAAGGAGCGGAGAAGAAAGATGGGGACAGACTTTTTTAGCAGGGCTTGTTGTGATAGGAAAAGGGGTGATGGTTTTAAATGAAAGGAGAGAGATTCGGGCCAGATATGAAGAAGAAATTGTTGACCCTGAGGGTAGTGAGAGCCTGGCCCAGGTTGCCCACAGAGGTTGTGGATGAAGCATCCCTAGAGACATCCCAGGCCAGGCTGGATGGGGCTCTGAGCAATCTGAGCTGGTGAAGATGTCCCTGCTCATGGCAGGGGGGGCACTGGGGGAGCTTTGAAGGTCCCTTCCATCCAAAATTATTCGATAAGTCTATGATTCTATGATACTATGATTTGGCCAGAACAATGACTTTTAAAATCCAATTACAGTCTAATGCCATTTGAGAAACCCATGAGTATCACAGACACCCACAAGAGTTGGTAGCTCTGACACAGAAAGTTCAGGATATGAATGCCTTTCCAAGAAGGTGTCTGGACAGCAGGGAAAATACCTCACAGTACCTAAAATGACATTATGTATCTTTTCATAAGAAACTGAATCTTGCCAAAAACCCTGCATTCATTATAGTGAGAACTTGTATAGATACAGCTCATATACAGACAGACATCTCAATATGTCATAATCTGACATTTAAATCACATGACAAATGCTGGAAAATTTACCTCCTCTTTCAGGGGTTTTCTCTATTGGCAAGCTTCCCTTGAAAATATGTAGTTTGTTTCCCATTTGAAATTGTTTGGCTTCAGCTTCAACAGATGGTTTTCATTTTGTCTTTTTTTCCATCTATATTGCAGAACAAATCATTAGCCGATACAGTGTGCCTGTAAAGGTGTATAGGTGTTAAAATCAAGTCAGCTGTCAATCTCCTTTCATAGACTCAGTAGATTAGGCTCTAAGTGAATAAATTATTTTCTGTAGTCCTCACTTCTTTCTTCATAACTCTTGTAAAATGCAAGGACTCTAGGCAGGAATGTAATACTTTGCTGACACAAAGGGCCTCTCTACTGTATGGTCAACAGAATAAACAAAGAGCTGAGCAGAAGAAGAAAGCAAAAATAAGCAAGAACATATAGGAGAGAATCAGCTTGTGTACTGGAGCAGAAATAGTCCAAAGGCATAAGGAAATTGATCATGGGTAAGGTCATAAACAGGAATCTCAAGACAGCTGCAACAACAGAGCCAAAATTCTCTATTCTGAAATGTTTGGAAGTGATTTCAATCAATGGCCGAGGAAAAAAACTAAGGTGTAATAGTATAAAAGGCCCAGTCTGTTCATCTTCCAGGAAAAGAACTTCTTCTTAGGTAGTTAGGAGGAAATAAAAGTTTGTTTCACTGTATTCCACTAGTGCTTCCAAGAAGAATTTACATCCACTAACACTTGTCAGAAGAATTTACTTCTAAATTATGGGACTCTCAAGTGGTCCATACACTGGTTCTGAGAGTATTCCTAGTTGAGTTTGTTTTGCAGAACTTACTAAAACCCCTCAGATGAAGTTTTTAGCACCAGACATCCATAGGTCAGTCCTAGTTCTATTAGCTGAGCTGTGGCTGTAATTATAGCAGAGGCTTGATGCTTAGTATACAGAAGAATCCAGTTGCAGAAGAATTGAGGATTATACTCTTTCCTAGAAGTAAATAGTGAAAATATACAGTGAGAGTAACTTTCACCTTCCACCATTCCCTTTCCTCTGCTTCTGCTTTAGATGAGCTGGAGAAGAGACTGTGTAATGGAGACAAAAATGAAATAATCTTTGAAGAACTGTGAGTACAATGGCCAAGACAGACCCAGAAAATAAGTAAAATTGTCAAAGGAAGCAATCTGGAGCAGGAAGGAAAGTGCGAGATGGGAACCATTATCTGTGAGTCGAGAGAGACAACAAATAAGCAAAAATAAGTACTCAGAGCAGGAATGGAAGGCTTCCAAACATTCAGCGTGGTGGTGGTTTTTGTCTTGTTTTGTTGTGTTTGTTTCTTTGTTATTTGTTTGTGGTGTGGTTTTGTGTTTTGTTTTGGTTTGTTTTTCTTTGTTTTCAAAATAGAGCTCTAGTTTGAGGTATAAAGGAGTCAGGAAGGTAACAGGAATAGATGTCCCCTCCACGACTACGCTCCACCACCAGCTCTGAGGAGTTCCACCTCAAGATTATGTTTTATTGTCCTCTTTTAGTTGTTCTTAGAGCTTGGGTGAGGAGGGGTTTGGTGCTATTTCCAAGCACAACAGAGGGATACTCTACCTCTTAGAAGTTCTTTTGCTTTTAGGTATTTTTCTTCTTGCAGTACTAGTGAACTCCTCCCTGTTTACTGACATAAATGTCTGTTAATAAAAATACTTAAAGCATGTGCTACACTGTTAATAGAAACAAGTGGAATGCAATGTTCATCCTGAGAGCTGATCTAAACTTACAGACCACCCTTTCTTTTGTTCATTTGTTTATCTGCTTTTTCACTCACTGGAACTGCAGCTCTTCAGTAGAAGCCTGGCAGTATGCTGGGCACCAGAGTTGAAGCAATCAAAAATGTGTCTAGTTTATAATATTTTTAATTGAGATAGTAATAAGAACGTTACACTCTCCATTTTCAAATAAGTTATTTAGTGTAAAAGACTACCAGGTCCACAACAATAACTAACAGTATTAAAAGAACAGATGGCAACCATAATATATCCAGCAGTCCAGATGCAATGAATTCTTTAACATTCTTATTTCATTTTATAAGGCCACAAAAGCCCTCTATAAAATCAACCTTTATTTTTCCATGATGAAGTCAAATAGTGCATAAATAGCTTGAGACGTATCAAGAGACAGGGGGAATATGTGGTTTATTTTTCTTTATAAAAAAGTGCTGGTTTGTCCTATTATGGATGTTTGAATGGCTCCCAAACAGAACCTGAGATCCTGTCATAACTCTGAGCTGGTTCCTACTGGAAGAAGGTTGCTGGATGTGGGAGTCATGATATATGTTGTGGGAAATATCCAGGCACTGTGTCCAGCAGAAACTCCAGATGAATGGTGTCCAGTTAGTCCTGATTAGATCACACTGTCCTGAAGGACGATGGAAAGAGAAACTTGGTTGCAGGTCACTGGGTCTTCTGCAGATATAAAGGTCATGTTATGTCATACCTCTATTACTTTTATGTGACCATGCACAGGTGGAAACTTATTTAGCACTGGCCTGGAAAAATATGAGTTATTGTTCATGAATACTTATGATAAATCAAGTTAAAAAGCAAAAAATACAATAAAGTATATGTTAAAAATCTAAGAAAACAAATCCAGCTTATATAATGAAAAACAAAAGTGGTTATTCTGAGTCTGACCAAACTCTTGTAGTCTGTCATCCTGTTCCTTTAAGTGACATGCAGCAAATGGTTTAGAAAAGAGTATAAAGGACAGGACACACATGGATCGATACATCCTCCAAGACACCCCTTCTTTCCAAACATGGATGCAGACTCAGGAGCACATAGATCTTCTGTGAATTTGTTTCTGAAGGAGCTATGTGATCCACCCATTATAGCCTTATTTTTGCATCCAAAGGTTCATGATGAGTTTTGCTTCAGTAATCATATCTAATATTGTAATCCACAGATGTTTTTGGATGCTGAAGTGTGTTGCAGCAATATATCCTTTTGCTTGTTTAAGGTTTTGTTTTTTTTTTTTTTTTCTTGATTAGGTGTCCTGCAGTGCTTCTAGTACAAGAATAATGACTAATTCCACAGTCACCTTTTTTAAAATACTGTGATTCTGTGATCCCTGCAATATGCTTCTCACACACCTCTTCTCCAGGCAGAAGGAAACTAATCTATTTATTCTTTTCTCATATGAAAACTATTCTATACTGTTGATTATCCTTGTGACCCCATAACACTTATAAATCCATTATACATTTCTGAGAGTGTAGGAAGAGATATATTCAACTATTCAAGACACAGAGACACTATCCTTAGAGGAGCATAACCAAGTTGTTCTGTTTTGTTATCTAGTCTTTTCCTAACTATTCTTAACAATCTTGCTGCCCTTTTGACAGTAACTGGCCTATGAGCAAATATTAGTTGTGGATTTCTCCACAGGGGTTTGAAGACCAGTTTCCTGAACCATAAAAGCTACTAGAGTCCATCAACTTGTCTGGATATGTAAAACTGGATGTTCAGGTTTTTTGCTTTTTTGAATTATTCTTTTCATTCTTTGCAATCACTTTTACTGTTTTCTATACTGAAGAGTTTTTTCTGTCACCAAAAAAGTCCATTACCTTATATCTTACCACCTTGTCCAGATTATTTAGTAATATGTTGAACAGTAAAGGCCACAAATTTGGTCTTTTTGGAACTTTGCTGGTAATTTCTATCCTTTATCCACAAATTTTTCCTTTCACTCTGCACATTTCATTTTAAGGATAGTATTTTTCTCTTCATTACTTGCTATAAACAAACAAACTGGAGCAAAAATCTGGATTTGCCTCCTGTATTAAATTGTTCAAGTTGCAGTGATTTTGGTAAATACTGATGCCTCTTGTCAGATAGTTTTATCTGCTTTATTTAAAGGAGGATGATAAAGAGCTATTTATTTGGGAAATCTTGTATCTTCCATAACTGCAGAACCTGAACGGGGAACATATGGCTTTCAACATAAACATGAGACTCATGGATGAGATGGGGTGGAGATGACAAAGAATGGAGAGGTACAAGGTGAGACATTAGCAGAGGAAAACACTGTATGTGCATTATGAATAATAGAGCTTGGTAGCTGGTTTCCTGAAATGCATGGCAACGTGTCATGCACCTGAGATGCAAATGGCCCCAGACATTTAATGAGAGTTTCAGTTACTAAAAGGCAGTGAAAAATATCTCTAGAAATCCTAATAAGTGTTTTATCAGAGAAATGAGAGGTGACAGATAGGGCAGCTGGGATGGAATTGGGATCTGTAGAAAGAAAGAATAATAGGGAAAGAGAAAAACAAATATAATGGGAAGGAGGTCTGAAATAATAAAAATGAATCATCTTTTTTCAGTTTGAACTTAATATCCAAGGCATTATGGTAAAGGATATATTAGGAAACTTGGAGATGAGAGAAAAAGCAGTGTTTTAACCTGCCCTTTTCCTTCAGGCATCACAAATGGAGTGCATGGAAAGACTGACTGATACAATGTATTTATAGTTTATGCTGATGTATTTTTATAATTCTTCTAGTATTTATGGGCCCTGTTTATCAGAGCTCAGGGTAAATTCACTGCCAAGACAAACTTTCCAGTCCCTTTCTGAGTCCTGATGGGCTCGTCATCTCAATGTTCCTCTTTGACGATACGTTTCCAAAGGCAGTGGTGGAAGATGAGCAAAGGCTTATTCTCATATTGCTTTTGGTGGAGACCCCACTTAGACTCAAAAACTGCCGACCAGCTTGCCAGAGGCTCTGGCATTATCACTCACCGGTTTTCTGGCTCTTTGTGGGATTACTGAGGGGATTATTGATGACCAAGTCTTGGAACTTTGCTGGTTTAACATATGATGTGTCTTCAGGAAGGCTGAGGAGTTAGAGACACATGTTCTTAGACATGTAGGGCTTCTGAGCATGTGGAGTCTGCATCCAGGGAGTATTTTAGTACCCTAAATCTGTTTAGGTTATCTCAAATCCTGTGGATCTTTAATTTATTTCCCCATTTTCCTTTTTCTTGACTTTTTTTGGGCTTTTTAATATTGTTGCTTACTCTTTTTAAATCCATCAGTGGAACTGAAATGAAACAAGTCCATGACTCAAAAAATTACGAGAACAGGGTGGGTCTTATAGCAGGGTATTCAATTTTGATCCAAGGAAATAATTATTGAAATATGTTACAAAATTGTCAATTCTTATGAATGAATACACCAGATATGTTGACCTGAGCACAAGTTCCTTTCCACCAGTGAGTTTTGCCCGTGATCCATGAGGAAATGTGTAATGGGAAAGGAAAGAAATGGAGAGAAAATGAAGTGAGGATGGATAAGAACAGACTTTAATAAACAACAACAAGGATAAAGGGTGACACTCTGTTAGAAAGACACTTGAGGTTGTCCGTGCCTAATCTGTTTTTCCTCTTGTGGAGTAGGAAGATTGAACAGCAGCACAACCAGAAACTATAGGAGATATGTTTTCTATATGCTGTTGTTTCTAAAGATAATAGGTCAAACCTTCTATGGATGAACATGACCCAAAGCGGAATAAAGTTGGCAGGATTGGATTCAAGGCCAGGGAGTGTCTTTTTTTGTGTTTACTTTTTTTTTTTTTCCTCAGACATAGTAGGCTTTTTCATGGCTTATTTTCAACTGGGAAGTCACCCACATTCGAAAGAAGTGTCTTGCCAGAAGGCCTCAGGTGTGCTCCAATGAAAGCAGGACCATAAATATGGTAGTGAGAGATGTGAAGACAGCTCCAAGTCTTAAATTTATATCTCCAAGGCTGACACAGTGCATCTGTTTTCTACTTGGGCTTGCACGCGTGTGTTTTTTTTAAGTTGACATTTCAGAAAAATTGGAACATTTTGTCATTTCCCTATTTGCAGATGCACAGGCTGGGGAGGTCTGTTCATCTGGGAACTTGTGCTCAGCTCGAAAAGGAGAATTTTCTCCATAATAAAGGGTCAGATTAAGGTAATCTGAACCTGTGCTTGGAGTCTTCACTCTCACAGACAGAGGACAGGCTCAAATTTCAGTTGTTATTTAAGGGAAAGGAAGGGAAAAAAATCCTTCTTGCCTTTAAAGCTTCAGTGAATGTCTTGAGAGGCAAATCAGTTGACTACCAGAGTGTGCAGAGAGCCTTAATGGACAGCAACCAGGGCTCTGAGTACTCCCTGTCCACCATGAAACTTCATCTCTGAGGCGGAATCTCCCAAATTGGCTTAATCTGGTTTGCCTTCTTGTAATGGAGAGTATCTCCACCAGTGTCTGCAGGTGGCCAAGAAATGGTGGGAAGAATGTCAGCAGCTGAAATATGGGTTGCCAGCACTTGAGGTGAAGGACAAACACTATTAACTGATTGTGATAACAGATTGTAATCTTCAGGCACGCAAGGGGTTGCCCAATTTGCCCACTGGGTTCTTATTTCCTGCTTTGACTTGCTAGCACACCGAAACAGATGTGACTTTCTACAAAAAATTAACACCTTTCACCTATCTAGTTGAAGATGTCTCTGTTCATTGTAGGGGAGTTGGTCCAGATGAGCTTTGAAGGTCTTTTCCAAGCCAAACTATGCTATGCTTTCACGACTCTATGACTCATGAAAACTTTAAGGAGTGGTGAAAATAAATGAAAGTTGACTTTCAGTAAAGATCGGTGAATTGTTGTCTCTCCTCTCTGTCGTTAACTCCAAGAGGATTTTTTAAAAATTTTGTTTTCTCTGAAGTAGGTGGTTATTGAGTCCTTGTCTCCTACCTTCTTCTCTGGACATTCAGGCTGCTAATGCCTGATGGCACCAACAGGTTCTTGCCTGCCCTCAGAAAACTGACATTTTCATCGCAACTAGGACCTTTAGGCAACGCAGAAAAGGAAATTACAATAATAGAATGATCCAGAAATTTCTCTAGGTCACCATTCATTGACCTTGTGATACAGGTTTCAGAAGCATCTTTAGATTCATAGGTACATCTCCCCTGAGATCTACGTAACTTCTCACATTCATATAAACCAAATCGAACTCTACGCAACTTCCAGGCAAGAAGGTCATTCATATGATAAAGGTCATAAAAACCAGAATATTTATTCATGCTTATTTCCATAACCAAGTTAGGTTAACATCATCATTTCTGCAGCTGGCCTTCCCCGCATCGTACCTTCTGCACCCCAGCAATGACCACCTTGCAGCATTCCTGTGCCTTTAGAGCTGAGTTGCAAGGCACTCTGTTGATATTTCACGTAAGTATATTGGGTTTATTTTTTTGTGGCTGGGCCTGACAAGATCACATAGTTCAGTGGCAGCCCCTCCTTGCCAACAGGTTCATGGTCTGCACTGATTACTGTAACATCTCCTTCATGCTACCCATTTCAAACACAATTAAATTGGGAACTAAGCAAAATTTGAATTGGCCTGGACACTCTCCTGTGCGAGACAAATGCTCTTAAAAGAAGCAATTAAGAAGAACACTTTGTCTATTTAATTTTCCGGACATGTTGCTCTCAGTTCCAAGGGGGTGGAAACCTCCATCCCTCAAAAAGCAGAGTTTTTTAGCTCGAGGAAAGCATCTTTCCTAATCAGGCAACACTGAAGCAGAATGAATTGCTTGCTGACACATATCAATAGTTTCTGCCAAATTACACATGATTTAAGGCAACTAATGCACTAAGTGATGATAGCTGAAGGCAAGCATATCCCAGAAGATATATTGCTTACCACCTGCCTGGACAAGAAGTACAAATATTATTGCATACAATTTGGGTTAGTTCTGTACTTCTAAAATTCTGACATATGAGCCTTGGTTGAGTTGTTAAGATATTTTCCATAAGATGCTGTTCTTATTTTGTCACACTGTTAAAGAGAAAACTTAAGTCCTTATTTCAGAGGTGATGTCTATGGAAAATAAACAATAAGCTAATAGCAGTAGCAAGAAGAATAGTAATAATAGATTAACAAAACTCTTGATTGTTTTATTTCCAAGCAAAATAACCTAAAAAATAAATATTTCTACTTGCTTTGAATTAAATCAAATTTTGAGTACAATAAATATTTGAAATTTAAATTTACTAGTTAGCAAAACCTAGTAAAACGTACATATTGATGACAGAAGAGGTTTTCAGAATGGTGATTTACATTAGTAAATATCTGTCAAAGAAAATAAATGCTGGGTTTTCTTATATATAAAAATAAATGTGTTTGAAGAAAAAAAACATATATATATGTAATTAGAAGAGCAACATTTTGTCATCTAAAATGTTTTAGATCTGTCTCCCCAAAATTCTGCAGCACTTCCAGCAAAAAGAAATGGTCAAAATGGTATCCACACCCACCCATCAGAAAGTCTGTAGTCGCCATATATTAACAGCCAGCGTCTGGATTCAGACCTTCATTATGTTGCACTGGATTGCTTTTGGCAGGGCCAGGTGACAAGTGACAAGTGTTTTATTTTTATATGGATTCTGTTATTCTGTAATTTCATAAAAGCACAGAGGAAAAGATACAAATACATTTGATACTAGCCATACAAAAAGTTAAAACAATAAAATCCAGATTAAACCCCAGAAGCCTTTTACTCCTTAATTTCCCTTTTTAAATTCAAGGTTTTATCTGTACAATGATTTGTACAATAAAATAGAAGGAAATTTCAAAATTATACAATAACTTTGGAATAACAGAAACTTCCACCCATATGTCAGGTCGTGGAAACATTTCAGTCAGTTCCAAAAATATCCATTTGATTTAGAGAGAGCTAGAAGTGTCCTGAGGAGATGGTAGACAGTCCTTCTGATAGAAAGGACATCTAATGAAATTAAATCAACCATGACAGATGTGTGTTAAAAATATTCTTAAAAACCTCCAGACTGTTGTTTCAGAGCTTCTTGAGCAAACGATAATTTGGCAGTGGAGCTGGAATTAGTGAAATATTTTGTCTTGCCAGGGATGAATATTTTTCACCCACCCCAACTAAATTAGACACAACAAGGAAGAGGAGGAGTAGAAAATCATTTTAGAGCAATATTCTACTGTGAGAAATTAGTGTGTGGAGACTAAATTACTTGTTTAAAGTCAGATAGGAAATATATGGCCAAGGCCCTTGGGAGGTCTAGATCAAAGCTTGGACTGACGTCTTAGCCTTCCTTTCTTCTTGTGTTTCTACATGGACTTAAGACATTACCCAAAGGAAAACAATCTTCACCATCAAGGAAAAAAAAATACTTTTTTTTCTTTTTTTCTCCTTCTTAGCACAGAGCTAATGAATTGCTGTGAGCTGAATGGAGGTGGGGGAATTTGGACATGAGTTTTGTTCCTGAGCAGAAAATTTTACCCCACTGCTAGTTCTTCCAAAACAGGTCACCTCTTCCATCTTTCTATTTCTGCAGAGTGGTCAGGAAAAGAGCTGAGGCAGGTGGGTGTCCTACCTCATAACTCTGGTGTCTATTCTGAGCAACCACCCAAAACCTCTTCCTGCCCCTCATGTTCTCATTTCTCCTCACTCTCAGATGCCTTTCTTGGACAGAAGAGAAGCAATCACAGGGCTGTCTGGAGCAGTGCCAGGAGGCAGCCTTGCAGATGGACCTCTCACTAACCATATATACATATAAATAGGAATGTATATTCTCACATTAATTAAAAAAAAATTAGTCCTGAAGTTCCAGGCTATTCACCTCTACACAGCTGTTCTCAGACATCATTGTGAAAAACCTAGAGCTTGATGACTGCCAGAAAAATGCATGAGCACTAGAAATTACAAGCAATACAACTCTTTCCTTTTGAAAGAGCAAGATTTTTGTCCAGAGAATCATTTCAAACAAGTCAGGAAAAATGTTTTCCACTGTGTCTCCCAATAAGCACCCACACAAGTGTCCTTGGGATCACCTCACTTGAGTGAATGAGCTGCAGCTATTTGTCTCTATGGGTTGGTGAAATGTTGATGCCATAAACCCACTACCAGATATTTTGACCCCTCCTTAATTCCTCCAACATGCAAGCTCTCATTGAAATAAAGAGACCTGCTGGCAGGAAAAATTCCTTCTGATGGACCCTGCTATCTTGCCCAGATTTCACAGGTTTTGCAAAGATGAGCAGAAAGGGGGCAAAAAAAAGCAAGGAAATAAAAATAAACTCCCATTGTTTCTCATATAACATAGCCTGTGAACTCCAGAAACTCTTTAGATGTTTATTTGCAACTGAGAATACAAAAAAAACGGGTTTCCTATAAAACACTAATTCCAACACATAGTAACCAGGATTAAAATTATTCATTAGGCACCAGGAAAAAACAAAAACAAACAAACAAAAAAGAAAAAATGAGAGAGATATGAAGATATGAGAGACTTACATAGGAACAGGCTCAATTTAATTTCTAATAGCCAAGGCAGGAGACCAGTGACAAATATTATGGATTCAGTTCTGTTTTGGTTGCAAATGTAGGTTATGTCAGCGTGGTGTTTTGAAAACAGGTGTGAGCAGGCTCCATCCCACCTCCAGATCCTGTGTAGACAGACTGTGTGGACACTTCAACAGTGCTGAAGGTTTTATTAAGTATCCTCTGGATTTTTAGCACAGATCCTGTGGATAGACCTGAGTTCACAGCCAACTGGTTTGGAACATGGGCAGACGAATTGCATGTTTTGACTGGACAGGCATCCCCTTGGGGATTCTAGATGTCTTTAAGCACATTGTTGATGAGCCATAGAAATATGTAAAACACTGAAGGCAGAAGAAAAAAGCAAATTTAAATGAAACAAAAAACCCAGCCTCCCCCTCAAAAAAGCAACAAATCATGGTCCATTACTGACTTTGCCAGTGTTTCATACTATGACCTTGACCAACTCATCTAATCTTGTTATGCTGGCATAATTAACTGAGCATGAGCTCTTTCACAAGTATCTTGTCCCAGGAAGAAGAATTAGTCTTCATGGTCCCTGTGGCTGTCCTTTCCTGTCAAGAGTGATGTCCAATCCTGGTTTTGAAACTGCAGTAGCTCTTAAATCACATTGGGATGGCTGATTTACAAAATGGACTAGATGAGATTTGGTAAAACTGAGTTATGGCAGGGATGACTGGAGAGAATAGCTCCTGCTGTAATGGAGGGATTGGAGAGCTTCTCTTATCAAATAAAACCTATGGGGCTTTGACTTAGCCTAGCAAAGTAAAAGGAGTAAGGAGAAATGTTGTGGTTGAACTTCAAGGAACAATATGAGTTACTGAAGTCATGTAATAATTCTGGCATGGAAAAAAAGGAGTTGGAAAGGAAAAAAAAAGGCCATTGACAACAGAACAAGACAGAAAATCCAGTCACTTAGGTAACTGAACAATGGATCATTCTAAGTTTGTAGGTGGGATCACATGCAGAGGGCGCCTTGGGTGAGCTTGGTGGTCAGGGAGTTAACTTCAAGCCTTCACCTTCTCTGTAGACCTTGGGGCAAGGCTCATCTGGTGTTTAACTACTCAATGGCTTTGACATTGCTAGTATTGCACTAACAGAAGTATTAAACCAAGCTGTAAGGTATGGTATATAGGCAGAGACAGGGTCATACAGTTAGACACTGGTTTAACTCATTCTGATGCCAGTGAAACTAGGAGAATGACTTCAACACATCACAGAAATGCCAAAATAGTGAATCAAGACTCTTAAACATCAAAAGGACTCTGGCAGAGCATAGGGCATTAAGTCAGAGTCACCTCTCCCTCAGCAGATTCAGACTACAAACTAGGAAACTGGGCTTAAGCTCCGAGTTGTCCCAGGGGATAATTTGAAACAAAGCCTGAAATATCTGCATTGACTTCAGATAATGTCAGAGCTAAAACCGAACTCAGGTCAGTCCTCTAGCCGAGTGTGGTAAAGTCTGCAGATCTGGGACTGGAAACAAAGCATGTGTACCAGTTTATGAGATCTTTGCTGTAGAGTAATATCAAGTTTGCTGATCCTGCAAGCTGAGCTGCAGTTCATATTGCATCCTACCCCTACCCCAGTCACTCCTCCCCTCCCTTGCATCTGCCCATGGTCTCTACCTTGTTTAGTCTAGACTAGACAATCTCATTATGTTTCTTAATTCCTGATCTCTTGTTAAAATCAAACTGGATAAGATTATATGCTAGATAAGGCAGAAAATTCCATCAGAGCCCAATGACATGATCTTATAAAATGATGACTTTAATTGCTATCTCTGCTAATTAAAGTAGCATACTATGTGGAATCCAATGAAAGTAAATTCCATTTGTTTCTCCCCTGTCTCCCGATTCCCCAGCTGCCTGCTATCAAGGATTTTCAGTGAAGAAGATGAATAGGGACAAAAGTACCGTATTTAAGGTATACATCTTCTGAAAGGCTTTTTCCCTTCCTTCCCCCATATCTCTGTGCAGGATAAAAGTGGCTTGAAGCTTCCAGATGCTCAGCTTCCAAAGGACAGCATTGCCTCCTTGGTTTCACCTGCTGCAAACCACAAAAAGAGGATTTTCTAAGAATGCAATTTTTATTCTATGTTGAAGTAAAGATGGTTTTAGGGTAGAGTATGGTAGGTGGTGTAAACTAAAAGGTACAGTGCAGGGATGACAACAAGCCATTTGCTACTTTTGCTCGGCCAGTGAGCCAAAAAGATATTATATACCACATAGATACACAAATACCTTCACTGCCCTGTATCCTGTGTTGTGAGAGCCAATTTCATCTTTGATGAAAGAATTATTTATTCAAGCAGTCCTCACACAAACACCAGAGATGGAACATGGTCCTGTTCTATCCCAGGGGAAGTGGGTTAGCTTATATTGTGGCTGGAGGTGATAAACAAGCTCCTCTTTACTTCACTAGCTGTGAATCAGCTTTAATGGTGCAGAAGCAAACACCTGCTTGAAAGGCAGAGGTCAGGAACCAGCTGTTCTGGCTGCTGGTCAAGCTGGGAGCAAAGCAGGCTGCAAAGACTCAAGTGTTTGCTTAAGACCATTTGCTCCCAGAGGGTTATGAGAGACCAGAGGACCACAGAGAGGAGAAAAATGCCTGGGGATGTTTAAGCACTTAAATTCAAGAACTGTCAAGACTCAGTGTCTTCAATGTCAGGTAAAAAGATATGATTTATTTGCCTGATACTGATGAGTAAGAAGGATTTTGTGTTGGTAAAATGAAAGGTTCCTTAAGGGAGTTTTGTTTCTGCCTAACACATATGGATAATGACAAGTCTAGCCAGAGGCTTAGGGAGAAGCAACCTCCTCTATTGGGAACCTGCTGGAGCTTGCTGGAGAGAGTTGAGAGAAGGGAATGGAGCTGGGGAAGGGGCTGGAACACAAGTGTGATGGAGCAGCTGAGGGACCTGGGGGGTTCAGCTGGAGAACAGGAGCTAAAGGGAGACCTTCTCGCTCTCTGCAACTGCTCAAAAGAAGTTTGAGACAGGGAGTTCGGGCTCTGCTCCCAAGGGACAAGTGACACAACAAGAGAAAACCACCTCAAGTTGCACCAGGGGAGGTTTAGATTGGATATTAGGAATATTTTCTTCCAGAAAAGGGCTGTCAGGCATTGAAACAGGCTGCTCAGGGCAGTGGTGGAGTCACCATCACTGGAGGGGTTTAAAACACGTGGAGAAGAGGTTCTCAGGGCCATGGGTTAGTGCCAGGGTTGGGTTAATGGTTGAACTTGATGATCTTGAGGATCTATTCCAACCAAAATGATTCTACAATTCTATATAAGTGGCTTCCAATGCGATCAATTTTAATGCAATACTGCATGCCCATCTTCTGAAAATTAGGACCTTAGTGAACATGTTTATGCTGATAAAAGGGTTAGAAAACAAGCTCAAACACCCACCTGATGTTGAGCTCAGGACATCAAGACCTGAGGACTACAAGCAAAATGAGCAGGACTATGTCATATAGTCCTCCAGTGATTGTCCAGACAGCTTTTCATTGTCAAACACCCTCATTTGTCTTTTTGTCACACCCAAAGGAAAGGAAATGTTTGTTCTTTCTTTTTCCTGTGACAACACTGCTGCTGGACTTTAGTGAAGCCTTTGTACTGTATCAGACACTTAGGAAAAATAAAGCACTAGCAGAACAAGAAAGATTACTTAAGTACACCAGCAAAATGTGAACCAAAGGACCCCCATAACCAAGTGCTTTGTAAAGCAGACATGGCCAATCTGTGCCTCCTGGCCTCCTGGCCAAACTTTATGCCTCGCTCCTATTTAATTAGCAGAATACAAAGAGTGAATGACGCAGTTAATCACTGTGGGACATTCCGAGGGCGGAAGAGTAGGTGGGACAATGGACAGATAAGTAAACACAGAGTATTATCATCAGAGTATCATTTATCAGATTGATAACATCCGTGTTCCTACCTACTCTAAATATAGGAAGGTAAGAGATGCCCGGGTTGCTTGGCTACCTGGAGGTGGGGACAGGATGGAGATAGCACTAATTAGTTTCTCATTCCCTGGCTGTTCTGTATAAGATATAAACTCATCATTAACGTGCTGCAGGTCCAGAGATTCCTTTCCTTCTACTAAAAAAAAAACCTGACAAAATTCACAATCTCTTCCCATCCAGGAATTTAAGAATAGACATTCCAGTGAACAGGGCTTCTGCAAAGCCCTAAACATAAACAGCTCATTTAATCCAGTAGAAGTCTGAGCAGTGAAAGACACCTAACCTGAATAAACAGTCACCATGATCTTTACAATAGCCTGAGCTGGCCTTCATGCTAATTCTAAAGTTGGAATATCATGCAACTGATTCTACATTTGTTATTTAGGAATACCTGCCCTGTGTACAGATAACTTGGAGAGAAGAAAGGAAAGAGAGAACTGTAGCAAGTAGGGCTTTCTTTGAGCAGCTATCAAAGATAAGAAGAGAACAGTCTAAGCACTGATCTCTGGACAAAAGCTTCCCTTGCTGTTAACTTCTAATGCACAGGGTGCACAGCTATGCCCTCCAAGAGACATGATTGAGCAATTTTGCCTGGTGCCAAATTTGCATTTGCTTTCATGCCTTTGCACACCAGAAGGTCAAGTCATCTTTGGGTTCCTTTCATCTCTACTTATCTCCTGGGCACTATCAAGGAACTTGATCCTTTTTCCTTTCCAACTGATGGAATTCGCTCTCACACGCTCCTCTCTGTGCAACCAGGTACAACTCTGATAAGGGCCTTCCCGCTCTCTTCTAGCAATCAGAACATCTCCATCTGGATAAGGTAGGCATATTGCATGTGTGTAACTGCCTATGGCTGCTTACATCGCTACCAAGGTGTTATCTAGCCATTGAAGAGGATCAATCTGGAGATGGAAGAGAGTCAATAGAAGGATATCTTCCATTATCAATCAGGATATGAGGGCATGGCTCTTCCAACAGTAAATGCTGATGTGCTTTTATCTGATTACTGAAAAGATAAGTTAAAAACTGCAGGACTGAGCACATTTTAACTTTAGGGATTCCTTTTCATTCTGAGATTTAATTTACTCATATAATCATAGCAGGATTTGGGTTGGAAGATACATTCAAAGCTCATCCAGTCCAACCCCTACCATGAGCAGGGACATCTTCACCAGATCAGGTTGCTCAGAGCCTCGTTCAGCCTGGCCTGGGATGTCTCCAGGGAAGGTTCATCCACCACTTCTCTGGCCAACCTAGGCCAGTGTTCTACTGCCCACATTGTAAAAATTTCTTCCTCATGTCCAGCCTGAATCTCCCCTCCTTTAGTTTAAAACCATCACCCCTTGTCCTATCAATCATGTACATTATGTCCTATCCCCTGTGTACACCATAGAAGGCTCTAGCTGAGTCAGTCACCCAGACTCCTCTTTATAGTCAGTAGAGAGAAACAGGCACTTCCAAGGCACATGTCTTCTTGACCTGTTTTAAGCACCTGCCCAGAGGGCAATGAACCTACCTTAGACTGTATTCACTATTTCCCCATGAATTGGAAAGGGGAACTAAGGTGACAAACTGCAGCAGAAGTTGCTCCACTCCTGATATTATGCATTAAATCTGATTAACTCCACCCTCACTCTATTACTAACTTCAGTCTCTGCACGTAACATAGAAATACACCTGGCCTTCTTTATTTACTGCATGACAGATGGTCTGACATGATCTGGGTGTAGCATAGCATTCATGTGAAGGCAGGAATGCATGACATCAGAGCAAGGATGGTAGGTGCCTCATGTCCATCAGTGCACAGAACTAGAAGGATATAAGGTGCTGCTGAGCACGGAATAACTCTTCCCTGTGGTCTTTCCACCACACAAAATTGAAGTTTGCTTGTAACATGAGCAAAACTTGTAGTGTTTGTGAGAAAACAGCCTATGTAACAACAATGGCTTTGTACAAGACACTGAGCATCAGAGAACTGAACAAACAGGAGAAATGAATGTACATCACAAATTCTAGAAGAAGATGGGTCAGGGTGCAGTGCTTTTAATTAGCATAGATGTAAGGGTTAAAGTATCCTACTATTTCTTCCATCATATGGTAGACTTCAGGGAAGATTCTGGAAGAGTTCTCTCCACTTGGCAGTCCCCATTTGTCTGAAACTGTCACATGAGAAGGTTTCCCTCCTTGATGAGTGAAGGGCTGGCTGGTAGGAAGGACGGAGGTCAGAAATGAGAAGCAGAGCCTCACTACCTCCTTAAACTTACTCTGAAACAGGAGTTCCTGTCCTAAGTCTCTCAGGATCTCCCATTCTTTACTTCTGTGTTTTTGCTAACAGCTTTGAATGTCAAATTCAGTGGAAATGGGGCAAAATAGATTCACTAGTACAATACAGGTAATTTGCACTGTTCTGACATGCCATGTGCAAAAATCAAATTCGTTATAAATATCTGGAGTTTTTTTAATCACTCAAATAAAAATACTAGTTTCTTTTTTGGAACTGTTTAGTATCCCTTCCTGGAATTATTCTCAAGCAAGAAAAATTCTAAATGAAGTGTTAATGGCCATAGCAATAACAAAGATTTTCTTTTTTGATTCTGCAAGCACATAGAGCATGGAGAGTGAATCTGCTGCTGGATGTGAGCATTTTGTGTAGCACTCTTAAAAGGAAAATGCTTAGGAAGGAAGAGGGTGGTTTTTCAGTTTTTGAAGACCAATTCTAAATAAGTTTAAGAGTCTTCATGTTTCACAGAATAGATACTTAAGTCTAAGGTACACAAAGGATTCTTTGGTGGATTTTTTAATATGTCAGCTTGACTGGAGAAAATGAGTAGGTTTTATCTGGATTTTGGTTGTAAAAAGCCCTAAGATTTCACTATCCCAACAGGAAATAATAAAATCAAACTCATAAAGAACATAAGAGATTTGAAATTTCATAGATTACAAAGTGAATTCTGGGAAAGAATTCACTTGAATTTTGAGGTGAACAGAGAGTTTTCCTAAACTTTGATTTATTATAGGACAAGAGGCAATGGGCACAAACTGGGACACATGAAATTCCATTTAAACAAGAGAAAAATATGTTTATTGTCAGTATGGTCAAGCACTAGAACAGACAGGTTATGGAGTCTCCATCCACAGTGACATTCAAATGTTGACTGGACAAGATGCTGACCAACCTGTTCCAGCTCACTCTGTTTGAGCAAGGCATTGGACTAAATGATCTCCAAAGGTCACCTGCAACTTCAGCATCTTGGTGATATGTGAGCTCAGAACAAGCTGCTTGTTTCAAAAATCACCTTATGACCTCTCTAATGATTACGCTTTCAGTTATTTGAAATCCCTGTGGTACAAAGTGGCATTATGTCTGTTTTCACATAGGAGGGAAACTGAGGGACTGTGCTGCAGAAGTTGTCTTATGGTGTCAGTGGCAGACCTTCCTCTTACCAACCTTCCCTGATCCTCCTCTCCTCCAAATGCCTCTGGATAAGTCACACAATGAGGAATAGCTGGGTAGAGCAAGCTACCTTGCTCAGGGCTGCAAGACCTCAACAACAATGCTACATCAAACCAGGGGAATGACCAGTTCTTGAGTCTGCTTCTTGCCCCCACAAAACCATTGGGAGCTTGGAAAGGGGCTGGATGTGCCACTGGAACTGTCTCTTATTGCATAAAGAATGTGGCTGATTTCCCTTAGGTTTCTGAGAACATGCTATCTGGCTTACCTGCAGCACCTGTGGTTTGGACCTCAGGTCTTGGGAGCTTTGTTGGATTTTGTTCTTCCCCATCCCTCATCCCCTGGCCTCCAATGGGAAGTCGTACAGGTTCGAAGAGAGCTCATAAAAGTGCCTCTTCTCTGTGAAAAAACCCTGACATCAAAGGGAGGCATGAAGGGGAGACAAAATCTCCAAATCAAAGACACTGACTCATCTTTGCTGCACCCTCTGCATTGCCAGGAGGGTCACAAGCCAACGTGGCCACCCGAGATGAGATGGACATCCAACCTCCTGCTCACCCTCGAAGAACACTTGGCTTGACCCCATCACAGCAGCACCCCTTTTCCATACACCACCTCACCTGCTACAGGAAGAGAAGGTCCAGTTCTCTATGTTTGTCCTCATTCTGTTCTGCAGCTCAGACACACACCAACAAACAATAATCAGGGATGCACTTCAAAGCCAAGGCTTTTTTAATGATCAAAGTGACGGACAACCTCTGACTTCCCCATAGGGGATGCAATAATTATTGACAGGGTTGGAAAAAATGTTCTTATCGTGAACATAAACAGGCTGTTCACTGTGCCAGATGTGGCTGAGAAGTGTTTAGGAGCCGAGACAACATATGAAATTTTCATCACATTTTTATTAATCAGAATAAAATCAGAATCAGTTCTGAGTGGTGATGTTTTCTTATTTTTTGTCCCCTGGTCAATACCAAACTGGAAAACAGACTTCACCATTGTTCATCTTTATTTTTAACCCTTTTTACTTTTCCTCTCCTGCTTCACCAATTTTAATTGGAATTTAAAGTAAATTAGGAATTGTCTTGGGAATGCTTCGTTTGAAATAAGATGCATTGTCCATGTTCTGATGTTTTTCTTTTTCTTAAGACTAAGCATTGCTTGTGTTTTAAAACAACTTTTACCACCCTACTTGATGCTTTATGAATTTCCCAAGGAAATAAATGCCTACTTAAGCTCTCCCTTTGTAATGCTTGCCCTGCACACATGCACACATCTCAGTCTGGGATGCAATAACGGGGATCAAATAAGGTAGTGGGAATGGGAGATGGACTTTGTTGTACCAGTTACCAGTCTTCTGTGTAGCCTTCCATTTTTAAGCTCATACCCTCTGGAAACTTAGAGACTGTAGGGTCCTTGTTACACACAGGAACACTTGGTTCTGCAGACTTTTTACTGGTCCTGCTCTCTGGGAACCCATGTTGACTCTATAGCTTGAAAACTCTTGGACTGGGAGAGCTTTGGAAACCAAGTGATATACCCTGGTGTCTAAAGGAATGACCCCCCAGACTTGCCCTCATTTGGATCACCATACTGAGAAAACCATACCTTACTGTCAAAATAATAATTATTTTTCTCTGTCAGACATTGTGTCCAAACAGTGAAGAAGGGACTCCTGATTAATGTGATGTCCTCAGGGGACATGGATCATTGCTCCCCAGGACCATTTAACACACTTCCACAGGAGCCAGGTGCCCAGTCCTCATATGGGTTGGAGAAGGACACTTCTGTGCACGTGAACTTGCCTGACAAGTAGTTGCTTTTCAAGATCATCTAGGAAACCTTCTTGCTGTTCTTCTCATGTAAGAAGGCATTTGGCTTATTGCTGGAATAGGAACAGATTAAGGTTGTGGATGCTCAGGACATACAGAAAGGTAAGAATATATGTGGGAAAAATGAGTGGGCATTGTTACTCGTTTGGTGGAAAAAGTATGATCTTTGCAGTGGGTTGGGAATTTCCCATGGATAGTATCTGTTGTTTCCTCCCTGTCCTTCTCCTCCAGCTTCAGGAGTCTTGGTAGAACGGATAAAGCAGCTGAAAAATCCTTTAACTTGGGCAGGGTACTATTTCTGCTTCTAGGCTCCAATATAATGAGTCTTTGTAAGCTTTCTTCATTCTTCTAGGCATAAACTCTCACCCATCAGGTCTTCTAGGTGAATTGACTTCAATGGTTAAAGACCAGGTTTCCCTATACTTCTTTCAGAGTCAGTGACCTCTGAAAATCCCTTTGCATCCACAGGTCTCCCACTGCTCTGCTCTGCCAATTAAGCCTTGATTTGGAGCTCCACAACTCCCAACTTAAAAAAAAAGAAAGGTTCTCATCACATTATGAAAAAGCAACTGCCCTCCAGATGAACAATACTCCACGAACATTATTTTTTGTAATCATGTGAAGTGAATTATTTTGTCAGAGTCCATAAGAACCTGAAAGAATAGACTGAATGGCTGGCACCTCATTTTCTACATGACTATACCAGCAAATATTATATTAAATTATTTAACACTAGACTTCCATCATAAAGCAGACAAAAATGGAAAATAAATTCTATGTTTTATATTCCAGACATTGTCTTTACATTAGCCTTCTTTTTCAGCTGCATCCGTGAGACGTGTTCTGTAGAATAGGTTGTAAGACAGAGAGATCTGCCGATCTTGGGTAGTTCCAAAAAACCTTCAACTACAACCCTAGTGGAAAATCAGAATGGTTGGATGCATCTAGGTTACATAAGGGGAATCACAGAATCAGAGAAACATAGAATCATTTCGGTTGGAAAAGACCTTTAAGATCATCAAGAACAACCATTAAGCCAATACTGACAAGTCCACCATTAAACCATGTCCCTGAGTACCACATCTACACGTCTTTGTTTCTGACTGGCATTAGTTGATGTTCCTGCTGGTGTAGCATCAAGGGAAGTCAAAGAGCATGAAACAGGTCGGTTTAATTTTATCTGCAACAGAAATGTATCCCTTTTGAGTAATAAAGTACAGCTCTCTGAGGTCACAATTCAGCAAAACACTTAAACATTTTCTTATGTTAGAATTGTATCTGGGAGGCTTTTGTACGTTACTTGTGACTTCAACTGATTTTCTGCCCTGGTCCTCTGCAATCACATGTGACTGGGGCACAGCTTAGTCCAGATGTGTATACCCCAAACACTAGAGTTTCTTGCACCCTCCCAAAAACATACAGCTTAGGGCAAAAGACAATTAAACTGGTTCCCCAGAAAAGCATAAAGAAGATAAATAGACTTAAGTTGAACACAAGAGCTTTCTCTGCATCAACAGAGTGAATCACAGAACTGAAACTGTATATGGACTTAGGTGTCTTAACTATTTCTCCTAACTGTAGACTTTGAATAGAGAAATGAGGTTATTGAACAACACTTTACAGGCTCCTGTAGTCAATGAAGGCCTCAGACTGGCATTGCAATCTGGAATTTTCTCTCTCTTCTTACTGTTTCTAGAGAGTGAGCAACTAACTGCCTTAATTAAGAGTCTGAAGTTAGGTAAGAAGAATCTGACCTTAAATATTCTGTCCTACCAATTGCTCGGGGTGAAATTACTCAAGGTTTTATATCTAACCCCCTGCTGAGATGACACAGCAGGAGACTGGCATGGCGATAGTCGGGTTACACTGACATCATATGTACATTTTAGGATGTGGGTTGGACAAGACATTGGCATCCCTTCTTGAATCTGAAACTTGGTTGGATGGGAAATGCCCTAATGTCTCTGTTGCTATCTGCTCTGCAGCTCCAACCTCCATCCTCCTGGCCAGCTGGATCAATCCAACTCTGACTCAGAGGGAAACTTGCCATTTCTTGCATCACCAGAACAATTTTCTCTAGCAGATAGGTGTTCCTTGGAGGTCTCCAATAAAACTCCTTGTTCAAATTGGCTTTACTTAGCTTAGGCCAGACAAAAAGGGATTGTGGCGAGACATCTTGCAGTCAGCCAGGAAAGAGCTGGCCCAGGAGAAAGGGAAATCAGAGGGCAGCCCACATATATCAGCCAGTTCCCTGCCAGTTCCCGTATCTCCTGAGTATTCCCCTGCTTGGAAAGCAACTCGCAGGCGTTCCCCCCTCGCTCGGGGCTGCTACCGTGTCTGTTCCATTAAGCAAACTTCACACTCTCATAACCTGGGTTGTTTGTTTTATCACTCAATTCCCTGACTTACGTAGATTCAGAGAGTCAGCGGGGTCTGCAGGCTCCTTTGGAGATTCCCTTTCAGCTCATAACAACTCTTTGCCATTTTGGAATTTGACGCAAAACACTCGAATGTCAGCAGGTCCCAGTGGAACCTTTTGCCGGAGGTATTCAAAGGCTTCTTCAAACAAGAATGAGTTCAGCCTATAATAACGCCAATAACGCACACAATAGTAAAAAGAAAAATACATATATTGTATTATTTCTTCAGAGCCCCAGTCATTAACTGCTCAGCGTGCTCTACAGACTAAACAAGAAACTAGCATCATCCAAAAAAGGCTCAGTGTCCACAGCTGAGGTCCTGAACTGTGTTTAAAGCAATATTCAGTTTCCCACTTTCAAAAACGGGAACTACAGTTAAACTACAAAGTTAAAATCCAAAATCTTCTAGAGCAGATAAGAATTTTGTAAATTAGTTTTTTACCTGTCCTATTTTGGAGTTTTTTAAATTAATGCTTGGGACTGGGGACTTTCAATACTGGCCTACTGATTGAGTTGGGTTTATCTCCTTTGGGGACTGAAGGGCAGGAATGATATGATTTGGGTAGAATTTCATCAGACCATTTGTTCAATTTTTTCTGATTTCACCACTTTTCCCCTCATATTTTGGCAAAGTGAGACTACACAAACTTTTCAAATGCTCTTCTAGCCACCGAGTATGGTCATATCTTTCATTCCTAGATAAGAAGTTTTGTAACACTGCTATCAAGTATGATAACTTCCACTGCAAAAGTGGCCACATTTTAGGGAGACATGAAATGATTCCCTCTCCTTACTACCACATTAAGCTTAAAAAAAAACCCAACAGCTTACTGTCTTCTAGGGGCAACAGTACCCAATGAATTTAATTTACTCAAGTTCAAGTCACAGAGGGCTCCTGAAATTTCTCCCTGGCATACATCACAGATGAAGTATTTGCTCCTTGGAGGATTTTAATTCTTACAGCATTGTAATGACCAATCTAGAGGAACAAGCTTTGGCCATGTTGTACTTTTCCAACTTCTACTTCAGCATCATAAAACTGAAGTTGAAGCAACTAAGCTCTTGTAAAGGCAGATTTGCAACCCACCCCTACACCAAGTCAAAATATTTGTATAAAGGAAGCCAGAATAGCATCTTAGAACAAATTCTGACTCTTTTGCTCCATTTATACAAGTGTCTTTCCACTGTGTGGTAGCAAAAAGAATAGGAAATTTTTTCCTGTAGACAACTATGGAGATGGGGAATATTATTATTTTTAATGATTTTATTATTTTATTATCTCTATGTCTCTTATCACTCCAGAGAAACAGAGCTTTCTCCTCTATACATCCTGCATACATGAAATAATACAATTAACATCTAGGTCATTTTGCACAGACAAAATGGTATTTGGGGAAAAAATAATTATTTTAATGATGCTAATAGAACATCTAGAGTAATAAAACTCTAGACTGGCAGGATGCTCGGAAGGTCTATGACTATATGAATAGAAAGAATCATGACAGCTGGTCACAAACAGAAATACTGCTTTAAGAGGGAATTGAAAAATGAAATCTTAAAATTATTCATCTTATCATGGTTCACTGTTCTCCTTTTTTTTTCATAATTTGTGAATTTTGCTTCAATGTCGTCATGATTTTTACAAAAACTCCAGGATTTCATTATAACATTATGTGCTAAGATTGAGCCGAAAATTATAATAACAATTTTTCCAATTAAATAAATGGGATGCATATTTTCAATATTTTATCTAATTTGCAAGAGGGATGAAAATGGTCATTTATTTGTCTTCTCAGACAATTCTTCCTGTTTAAGCTGTTTAGAAAAGAGTGAAAAAAAAAGAGATAAAACCATCTAAAGCCCATGATACATTCCTAAGTCACCCAATAGTCTCCAGCAGCAAATATGATTTCTTAGATCATTTTAGATAACACAAAACAATAAGCTTGTTCTTCTCTCAGTCTAGCTGAACTGCATAGTGATTATGGAATAACAAATACACTACCCAACACCTGAACATGTGAAATTCACTGCAAAGGAAATGGGATTTTTGCACCGAGTTGATTATGGGCAGAAATTTGCAACCTGTGATTTTTCTCATGGTTTCTCTCACATCATTTTTCTCACACTCACAGAAATTGTGTAGCATCTCCTATTTCACATCAGTTTCACCCTGACTTTTGCAGGTCCTCAGTCACCTTTAGCAGTGGTTCTCCGTGGTGTGAATCTCTTGAGTTTACCTTGGACCTTCTAGCTAATGAACTGCTGCTTACAACAGGACCCACAGACACAGGCAATGCTTTCAGTCTCTTCTGCTCTCTCCTCTGGACACACCACACTGGAATTTAGCTGTTGCGGGCCTGGGATGTTGGCAGCACTTCTTGCTTTTAGGATGGGGGAAAATGCATGAGGTGTTCTTCAGTGCCTGGTGGAATAGGCCTCAAGACTTTGACTTGAAGGTCTGCATGCCACCCTATGCACTTTAAGCTATGAACCCCAGATATTTGTTAGGGATTCAGGCCATTTCACATCCTTAGAAGATGCTAGTCTCAATCTACCTTTGCTCTTTTATTTTTATCATAGAATCATTTTAATTTGAATGACCCTCAAGATCATTGAGTCCAACCATAAACTTAACACTGTCACTAAACTATGTCCTTAAGAACTTAATCTACATGACTTTTAAACCCCAACAGGGATGGTGACTCCGCCACTGCCCTGGACAAACTGTTCCAATGCCAAACAGCCCTTTGGGGAAGAAATTGTTCCCAAGATCCAACCTCAACCTCCCCTGGCGCAACTTGAGGTCGCTTCCTCTTGTCCTATTACTTGTTCCTTGGGAGCAGAGCCCAACCCCTCCATGCTCCAACCTCTTTTCAGGCAGTTGCAGAGAGTGAGAAGGTCTCCCCTCAGCCTCCTGTTCTCCAAGGCTGAACCCCCCAGGTCCCTCAGCCACTCCCATCACCCTTGTGCTCCAGACCTTGCTTTCTTCCTATCCTCATATAATAGGATATGATGGCCTGAGCACCCACGCAAATCACCTACATTTTCCAGGGGAACACATGCACATGCCCTCTTTGATAGCAGCAGCCATTGGTGCTCAAGGCTGCTTCTGCTCTGGGCAGGGATCAGAAAACAGAAATGCCAGAATCTGATGGAGTAGCTCATTCAGTGCTGCTAGAACAGCAGGTGCCCTTCTGATAGTCTAGAGCTCCTTCTACTGGGCAAACAGCATCATGCCTTGGTTCTGGCCTCCAGCTCCAAAATTTGAGAAAAGTACTTTTCTCACATACTACTAGATATAATAGAAAGTCTGGTTTGGATGGGGGAGGTTTATCTCTCTCCACCTTCTCCCACATAAAAATAATCATGATATCACAGTTATGCAGCAAGTAATATTTATTACTTATATTTATGGCATTTAGTCATATTCTTTCATCCCCAGAATATTTAGAAGAAAATGAGAACATTCTCTTTAACCACTTCAAATATATAGCCAAGTCCAGGGAGCAATAAGGCAGCTGTTCTACAGCTGTACAGACAAAAAAAAAGAAGTAAGAGATGCAGAAAGTCATGGCCAGCTCACATCATGAGAAAGCTCTTCTTTTAGGTGCTGAAAGCTCAGTTCATCTTTGATTCATTTCAGAGGTCTTAGTGGAATTCCTTTAACAAAGACTTTGCATGCTAACGCTTGCACTGTAATTATTATCTATTATAGCACTTATTACAAAGATGTCCTAGTGTGCTAAGACACATGAACACTTTCTCACCAAAACCAACTGCCTAAAAAGCAAGAAGAGAAAGAAAACCAAACCCAGAAGGCTGAAGTCCCCGCTCTTCTCAGCCCTCCTGGCTCACACTGTCTTTATTTTACACTGCTGGTAAGTTATGCGCTACTGACAGATTCGTTGCCAGCTGAGATTAACACCACCGAAATGCTCAGCCTGCCCCTAAGGGTGGAAGGGTAGACAGTTTGTTTCCCATTCTCCTGGAGCAACTGTAAGGTCTACATCTGAGCCTCAAAACAGACATAATAGGGAAGATGTGTTTGGCATGGTCAGATGGTCAGTTCCCCAACCAACATTAATTGGTGGTGAGCAATTGATTTCAGAAGGAGTGCTAAGAAATTTTTTTCTCCTGATACATCGCCCTTCTTCCTTTTTTCTTTTTCCTCCCTGAATAGCTATCAGTGGCATCTGAAGGTCAGGATTTGTGTTCCCAGTGGTGCTTACTGCATTCAGCTGACGGCTGGGGACACGTGGCCAGCCTCAGTCTGCCACAGCTCCCTCTCTGATTTATGAACAAAAGCACTGCAGCTGCCAAAGCTAATCCTGAAAGCAAAGCCAGTGGAAGGCTTGCTGAAAGACCAGGGAAGCCTCTGCTTTCTGTTAAAGTGTGTGCAAGCAGGCTCACTTGCCTTTTGTTTTAACTTTCCAAAGTAGTTCCTCTTGAAACAATGCTCATCCACTTCTTGGAAGAGGGAAAGAAATGACAAAAGGGACAGAGTGAGGAAAAAAGTACATGAGAAGAGTGGTGGGAATTGGAGAAGGGTAAATTTTTACTGGTGGATCTGTAGCTGCATAAACTAACCTCTCTATGAGAGCCAGGTGCCACTCTTGGCACTGCCACCATGTATCTTTGGACAGGTTATTTGACTTCATCTTTGGAAGAAGAGTTCATCACTGGCTGCTGTACTCATGGAGAAAGAATCATAGAATCATAGTATACCAGGTTGGAAGGGACTACAAGGATCATCTGGTTCAATCCTTCTTGGCAAAAGTGTAGTCTTTTTATGAGAAACAGAATATGATTTCCATCCCAAGAGGACACAATCAGTGTTTATCTGATTAATCTTCCTGAGGTGGTTTATGGTGTCTGCACAGTCCTTCCCATCCCCACAGCGAAGATGGTAGAAGTGGTTGTCCACTCCTTGGTTTAGTGCATTAACTTTCAGGATTTAAACTAGCAAAAGGAACTATGACCAATGTCAAAAAACATCTGACCAAAAAACATCTGATGGACAATGGTGGCAGAATTTTTCAGAGCATTTCACTCAGTTTTGAGTTTTCTCAATATTTGGATGACATTTTATTGAAAAGAACTTGAGCTGTAGGATGGCAAGTATACATTGTAGGGGTTTATGTGCTATTTTTCCACAGCTGCATGTGGAAGCACATACAAACCTCTGTTCCTAATACACCCAAATAAGGACTACACCAAACCTACCAGTCAAATGTCCTAGGTTGAGAAAAGGCGATGATCTTCCAGAGGAAAAGAAAGATAAACAGATACAGGCAGGTGAACTCCAGGTTCTTAATTAATATTTTGTCCAATCATGGTTAAAATCATCTGCCTGAGATTCTCCTACCATTTGAGTTCTTAGCTGCTAAAAAATTCCTGTTTGAAACTTGTCAGCTTCTAAATGGATCTATCTCCTGCTGGATGCTGTGGGCTGCAGGTAAGCTAGACTAAATTAACTGACAGGCTGAAGATCTTGCTCCAAGACCCAAAACCTGTTGGGGTTTATGACATAAAAATAGCCAAATGGGTCAAACCAAACATCCACTTAACGCGATATCCTATTTCATAAAGTTGCAAATACCAAATGAGTGTAAGAATGCAGTGAGTGTACAGCAATGCTTCCATCAAATGCTCTCACAGTCTATAACAATTTCTGCCTTTGGGACTTCCTAAGTTGGACACAATTTCTGTGCATTTTGTACCTTTTAATGGTTTTCTCTTCCAGTGGTTTGCTTAGCTACCCCATGAACTCATTAAAACTTTCTGTGTCTAAAATACTCAGTGTCAGGGAGTTCCACAATTTCATTACCAGTATAGTGAAGTAGTATTTATACCCAGGTAGGTTTGTTTTGAACCTGCCACCTGCCTTTAAATTTCTGTATGTTGCAACAGTTTTTTGCTTTGCTTCAAATAGAATTGAAAAGGAAACAAACAAAAACCAACCAACCAACCAACCAAAGAAATTCCCCTGAATTACAGCTCACTGGACATTTTCTTCTTTTCCCCCCCCCCCCCCCCCCCCCCCCCCCTACAGGCCATTCTCCAATGTACCATAGTAATTTGAATTTTAATCCTTTTTTGGAACATAGCTTGCAGTCCAGAGCAGCTTCATGTCATCCACAAATATAATAAGATCCTTCCCTCTTCCGCTATACCCATGTCCTGAATGAAAGTGCGAATACCACTAAGGCCAACACAGATGTCAGCGTTTTCCAGCTTGATGCATCCTTCTGTTTCAACAGCAAAGTTTTAGTAACTACCTTCAAATAGAATTTTGTCTCTGTTCCTGCTTCATAGTTTTATCTTGGCTCTATTTTCTTCTTTTGCTTGTATGACATGTGAAACAGCATCTAGAGCCTTCTTAAAACCAATTCCCCCCAGTTTCTCTGCCATACTCAAAGTCTCTTACACTGTACTTACACTGAATTAAGAGCTCTGAGAACTTTCCTCTGCCACAGATCCAGGCAAATGCTTTTGGCCCACAAACCACCTGGTATGGAAAAATATGTATCCTAAAACAGGGTAGCCACATGCCAGCTACCTCCTACAAGTGGTCCCTATGTCACAATAACTTCCCACAGTCTACCTAGGACATGTTTTTGTACGAAGGGATATTCTCAGTTATGGTTAAGTTTATGTCCTTAGATGGAGTTTTCAAATATACCACTTTGAGAGTCACCATTCCCAAGCAACTAAAAAAAAAAAAGAATAGCCTCATGAACTTAAGAGTTTTTTAGAATGTTCTTTTCCTAATTCCAGTGTGAGTTCATATCTCTTTACCATCCATGTCAGCTGTCCTATCCTCACTTGACATCTCAGTAGACTTTCCTTAATGCACATTGCTCAGCAACACTGTGTCCTTGTGCTTCTGTGCTGGAGTGACAGTAGAAGACTCACCAGGCACAGCCTTATCCTTTCCTAGGGTATGGAAAAATGCCTGGGAAGTTGTATTTTGGGTGATGTGGTGGGGGAGGGCTCATATCAGCTCACCCAATAGGGCTGCAGCACAGTTAGAAGGCTGGAGAGTGTGTCAACTCATGGAGCTCTCCCAAGGACCTCTTCCCACTTCTAATTATTAGAGCATAGTGCTTTCACCCTTCCCCAGCTTCCAAAGTCAGTGTATTGGACATGGTAGTTCTGTGGGTCAAGGTTAGGGGTGACTGTGTACATCAGGACTTGCACCAGAAGTGGGTCTGACCTTTAATTGCAGGAGATACAGAAGCCAATTATGGAAAGTCTCATACAAAACCTGTGAAACTTCATACATCTGAAGGGAGCTCTTATTTTTTGCCCTCTGGTGACTCTGGCTTAGCTGAACCTGCTTTTACGATGTTCTTTTTGGAATAACAGTCTATGAGTAACTGTTGATCTTGCTGTAGCCCTGGACACCACTTGTTTATTTAAACTTCCCTTGAGTGATGTGACCTTCTTGCATATCAGCAGCAAAGTTGACAAGTTTATCTCTTGCCACTGATTCAGCCCTCCGTTCTTCTCACAGGCAAAATCCTGTCACGCATTGTGGGAATCTGTTCAGCACGACAGTTTGTCCTCCTGCATATTCATCATCTTCAGCTTCCAACTGCAGTGAAAGCAGGCTGGAGGAGCAAGCAGAAGATAAATACCTTTCCGGATGAAGGGAGCCTGATGTCGTCTTCCTTTGCAGTTCAAGGTCTCACCATGCACCAGTGCCTGATCATTTATCATTTTCATTTCTGCTTTGCTCATCTGCTTGCACTGAGCTCAAAAAGCAGAGGAAGAGAGGATCAGGAGCCCCAGCTTCCCCATTAGCTCTTTTCATTACCTGCAGTAGGTCAGGCAAACTTGCAAACTTCAAGTGTGCTTCTTAAAAAAGAACTGCATCCTACCCATTTATCTCTATCACACTGGACCATAAGTCAAGATTAAACCTTGGTGCTTTCAGCCTTAAGCAGGACACTGCACTCTTATACACCGAAATGAACCTGTACTCCCCACCTTCTTCCGATGTGTTTGTGAATCAAACAAGAAGAACTAATGGAGATGCCAGTGGGTGCTGTGGGTGATGCTGAAGTCAAAAGCAAACCTTGTAGGAAAGTTCTTAGAGAGTTCCCAGCAGCCAGCCTAACCCACTGTCCTTTCCTCTGTCACAGAGATCTGCATTTAGGTAGCTGGACAACCTTACCCAGGCCAACCAGCTACCCCCAGCATACAGCTTAAAACCTGGGAGATAAATCTTGGAATTGTCCTACAGATGTAACAGACAGAGCCCAGTTGTGCACAGTCCACCATGCATGCTTCATGGCAGACCTCTTTCTCCTTCACATCTGGCATAAGACTGTTATATCAATATCTCCTTGACCACTCTGAAACTTTTATGCTGTTGGTACCATGGAGAGAAGCATCAGTTTGGTGACAAAGCTATTTTTGCTTTCAGGGCCTTATAGTGTGGGTCAAATCTGCAAGAGGTTCTCAGGATGGGGTAGAGGCACTCAAAGCTACAGAGTTTAATAATAGAAGCTTGCTGCAATTTCCATCTCTTTTAGATAGGATGTTGTTATATTATCCTTGCCTTCCAAAAAGGAAAACTAGAGCACACACATCTGTTCATGGTTTCTAGGCTGCTGCTGGCCAGTCACACAGGGAGTACAGACCTGGATTCCGGAGTCCTGACACATTGCACCATCTCTTGGCCATCCTGCTCCTCTAAGAAAGGTTTTCAAACAACACTCTGGAGCACTCTTGGGTTTCAGGCTGTGTTTTTGGACTTTGAAGGGAGTGTTTGCCTCCCAAGCTGAACTGAGTCCCATGATTTGTGGTCATTTTTAATCCCCCAGGTATGGTCTCCGATCGCAGCACTTTTAACATCCATGTGAACAACTTCTCACTTTCCCCACTCCGGTTTTCCTGTTTACAACTGAATTCCAGGCAGCTTTTTCCTCAAAGCCTACATTTCCAAAAACAACCACCTTAGGCAAACGAAGAACCAACAAACAAAGAAAAATTTCTCTACACTCAAATAATCCTTTTGGCAGCCTTTCAGCACCATTGCAAAACCCAAATTTCTTTCAACATTACCAGCCAAAGATTTTCTTAGAGAGCAGTGCTATTCCACCACATGAATATCTTGCACAAGGACAGCTCATGTGGTAGGTTACAAAAGTCTACACCATGCAAGAGGGAACGTGGGGTGACATGGGATATTCCAGGGTAAAAGGTACTACACACTGGTTTTGTGGTTAGAAAATGAAGTGTTAAACATCAGCTGCTTTCTGACATCAGCACAAACTGTCTCCACCCAACAGCATCCAGAACTGCAGACAACTCCCCTCCCTCCATAAATCTATACTTTAGTGCAGATGTGTCTATATGAGCCAGTCACTGGGTGTTCCATTAGAGTCAGTGTGTCGACAATGACTCTTCACCCCAGATTAGAAGTATAAAATAAAGAAGTACAATTTGTGTTCTAACACTGTCTATTTCTTTCTTTTAACTATAAAGGATGATAGGGCATTTAGCTTCTATGTAGCCAGTCATACTGGAGATGCTTAATACTGCATAAGATAAAACCAGTCCCTTCAGAAAGGATTTTTTTGGAAACCAGCCAGTACATTAATGAAGCCCACAGAGATACAGCTAAGCCAGCGGCTGTCTGCTGTATGGTAAGATAAATCACCCTCTAAACTCCACCATCTGATTAGGTCTCCATCCGGTGTATTGGGAGCTAGAAACTCAGGTTGTACATAGGCACTGATATTTTTGACAGGGTATAATTCAGCTTGCATTTTAAGACATATTAGGTGGGATTCAGTCATAAATGTCAGATACTCTGAAAATTGAGATACTCTGTTGTGTTTGTGGCACCCAGACAGGGCTGGCAGAGGAGAAACAGGATCTATAGCAGGTTTGTGAACTTCTGAACCAGGGAGCTAAGTGGGATACATTAGAGTACCTGAAGGATGATAGAAGTCAAAATTTGCACTGAATTAGGCTTCTTAATCTGTTACATTCTTGAAGTTAGGGGGGATATCTCTGTATATTATCACTGGTAAAATGACATTATTGATAGAGAAACACAGAATAACCCACTCCACCTCCAAGGCTCATAGCCAACCTGAGAAGAAGCCTCACAGCTTTAGTCCTAACCTTGCAGTGTGCAGTGCTGTGTTCATCTATTACTTCCAATCAACAGCAGCACTATTAACATTATCTAAAGAAGAGTTCTTAGCCAGTGTACACTGGAACTGTAACTAAAACCAACCTCCAAAATTACAGAATTACAGAATCACAGAATGGTTGGGGTTGGAAGGGACCTCTGGAGATCACCCAGTCCAACCCACCTGCTAAAGCAGGCTCACCTGGAGTAGATTGCACTGGAATGTGTCCAGGTGGGTTTGAATGTCTCCAGAGAAGGAGACTCCACAACCTCTCTAGGCAGCCTGTTCCAGGCTCTGGCACCTCAAAGGAAAGAATTTTCTCCTCATATTCAGATGGAACCTTCTATGCTTCAGTCTATGCCTGTTGCGCCTCATCCTGTCGTTGGGCACCACTGAAAGGAGTCCAGTCTCATCCTCTAGACATCCACCCTTGAGATGTTTATGAAATTAATTACACTATCTGTAACTATTAATCTGAGCTGCCATTGACTAACATTGGCACAGTATCAAGTAAAATCAGGACTATTTTCTGCTAAAATAACAGAAAACTGTAGCCCCAAACCTTAATTCCAACAAATAAGATAAACGAGAAAATTAAAGAATACCAGATGAGGAATTATTAGATATATAAGATGGGCTTTTGGTGTTCCTAAATGAAAATCTGTAGGGCGATTATTATCATCTTAAAGCAGACACCTAACACAAGTCTGATGTGTCACTGTGAGTTCCTTTTCCTCTCAGGTGACTAAGAAGAGCCATGGATGTCCAGCTCAGACTGAGACATCTAGTGCTCAGACTGAGACATCTAGTTCTCAGACATTTCTATTAGCTCATCTAGCAGATACCCTGTAACTTCATCCAAACAGTCCTACCTTGTTCCCAAAGAGAGTTTTAAAACCAGTTTACTATGGATATATTATTCTTTGATTTTAGATACTATATGGGAACAGCACAAATAATGTATATGTGGAAGAAGGAAATAAAGCTCAGCATCTTGAGTAGTCCTCAAGACACTGTTGATTATTGATACGGAGCACTATACCTATCTGTCTACTGTCATCCTGAAAAGCTAATAGTCCAGTTAACATGACCTAAAGGAAAAGTCTAGGAAAGAAGAATAATGACAACAGTCTGCAATGATGGCAATTGCTCCATGGAAAGGAAAGGGAAAAATTTATCTGTTAGTAAGGACACGAGAGATCACAGAGTAGAATGAGTCTCCGAAAACTCAGGTAAGATACAAAGTTAACAGTAGATCAAGAGAAGAATTGGACTTGATTGGCATTGGGGAAGAGTATTTACTATTAGCAGTTGTAGGAAAAAATAAACAAATAAACAAAACAAAATTAAACAAAACAAACAAAACCCACAAACCAACCAACCAAACCAAAACCAAAATCAAAGCCTTAACCAAACAAACTAAACCAGTACAAACCACCACATTAGGAATGTTTAATCCAGACTTAAACTAGATGATTTCTTGACTTTTTTTTCCAGTTTTCCTTTTCTATGATTCTTCAAAATGTCTTCCAGATTGTGGATCTGCCTTCATTTCATTTTTTGCTGACTCTCACGGCATTGTTATTTTTTTCTTTTTAGACCAATATGTCCCAAAGGTGTCTTTTAACTAAAAATGCATATCTACAGTCTTAAATACATCCAAGCCTTGAAAACAGTAACTTCTTTTCCACTTCATTGAAATTTCTGGCTCCTGCTAACTACTTCCTAAATACAACTAGTATTAATTTAGCTTTTTACATGGAAGTTGTGTAAGGGAAGTGTTTGGAAAATGAATACATGTGGCCATTATCAGTCTTCCCTAAAGACACATTTAAAATACAGATTGTTAAAGGTATGGTAGACAATGTCTTAAATTATTAGGTTTGGGACAGAGGGATTCTGAGCATATGTATAAATTCTAGGTGTGTCTAATGTACGTGTCAGTTGAATTAAGGTTTAGTTCTGAGTTCTCTAAGAGACTTAAATGCCTGAAGCAGAGATCAGTTGTGTGTAGTTATCCTCTCCACCTAAGAAACCATTTTTAGAGGACTTACTAAGCTAAAGATTTGCATTAAAAATACAATCTCTATGGTGGTTTAAAGGAGTGTAGTTTTTATTTTTAAACTATTTTTTATGTGTGAAATTATTCTCATATAAAACTGATTTGGATAAAAACAATAAGCCCTGATACTCTCTGTCAAAAATGAAAATCAAAATCAAAAACAAAAAAGAAAGGAAAAAAACCAGACAGACAAACAAACAAACAAAAAAAAAAGCTGGACAAAAACTAAAGTTTTCTTGTGAAAGGAACTGGATAGAAAGTCTTCACAAGAATCAGATTTTAAAGGAAGAACTCACCAAATGAGTGAGTCAGGTTCTAAAACATAGCCAAGGCATCTGGGTTTTCCTTTATTTGGATTTTTGTGCCTTGAAACTGAGGTTTGGCAAAGCTTCCTGACTGATAAGGAAGATAGTGTCACCATGGTATGGTGGGTCCCTTCACCGTGACAGTCAGGGTCAACATCATCGTCTTGTTCAGGACCAGATTGTAAAGTAACTTCTCTGCTGAACTCCTTTAAAGTTTTCAGCAACTGTATCAGTACAAAAGAAAGGAATTGGGCCCCTGGGAGCCCAGAGGCTTGGAAGTGATGCTTGTTGGCATAATGGGATGTGGGAAACAATTTGCATTTGACACAGGAGAAGGCATCTGGTTTTCGTTAATTGGGTAACAAGGCAAGAAAGCTATCGTATGTGCTAATTTGTTGGTCTGGCATGTGTTGAGATGGGGTACTGAGGATGTTCTGGCACTGTGTAATGAGAAAAACTTCCTAAGTAATTTCTGATCCAAGGTTATTTTGACAAGGGGAATTTTGATGGTTTTTAAGGTTAGAGTGACCTAAATTAATTCAGCTAATGGAAATGGGTATTGTGAGGTAGATGAGTCTTAACTGCTATCAATGAATACATAAATCCATAATTTTAGATATTGAAAGGATATAGTTTGTTGAATTTTATGATATTTTGAGTATGTTACTTACCTTGTTTTGCAAGCCAAGAAGGTGGAAAGTCTGAAAGGGATGGCATCTCCCAGCAAGTTTTGGCCTTGTATAAGTACTTTGTTCCTTTAATTGATGAATTACACTAACTTTACTCCTTGATTTCTATTTCAGTAACAGTGTCATTTTTGTAATAATCTATGTGAGGCTAATAGTAAGAATATCTGTCAAAAATAGCAACTATTTCACTAAGCATCATTATCAGTGTAGGACTGTAACCCTCTACCTTCAGCAACACTCCAGCCTAGGCTTTAATTCCCCCTATTGAGGGGGCTGGTTTAGGTAGACATTCATCTGACCTGATTTAGATATTTGTGTTAGGAAGAAGTGAACTTCACTCTTATTTCATCAGCTGCACTGACCATGGTAACTTATACCTTTTACATATGCAAACGGTCCAGTCTGACTGACTGACTTGCACTTATTTGCACATGCTTAAAAACTGTAACCATGTTATCCCTTTATTTTCTCCTGAGAAACTAAACACACTAAGCTCTACCTTAAAATATCTTGATTTATCAACATTTTTTCTTGACAATGGACAATATCTTGGAAAGCAAAAATGCAGTAATAATTGTGACTCAGCCTAAGTAGGCAATATAACATTGTACTGTAGCTCTCCTAGGATTTCACTGGTGGGTTTGTGCATAGCACATCTAAATAGTTTTAACTGGGTGAAAAGGAAACTCTGTTCCCAGACTATTTTTTATTTAATGATATCCACTAGAGTGGTGTCATTTTTCCACATAACAAATAAATATAGTGACCACTAAATTTTTGGATTGAAATGGAAACCGAAGAACCTTTGTAGGAGCCATTCAACAGATACGCTTGGCAGCTGAGAGCTAAGATTTCACAATAAACTGCAGATATAGGTTCTAGTTTCAGCTTTACTAGCATTTTCCAGCATGACAAATCTTACAGGTCGGAGGAACTTGCGTATCTAAGATGTCCATCTCTGCCATGGCCCTGTACATTAACAGGCCTGAATTGCAAGAACCAGACTCACTTGGGGCCTCCCTCCTCTGCTCACTGGTCCAGGAGCTCTGCTTAATTTCATTAAGAGCAGATACCAGCCTGGCTTATTCTGCCCTAATGGAGAAACTCTGCTTTGCTGCTCCCTGATGCCTTCATCCATGCTGGTCATCATCAAGCAAGACAAAGAGGGCATAATTTGTCTTGCTCTTAAATGGATATCTAAAGCATTTCAGACAAATAGAGCTTTGTCATAAGTGACAACAGACCATTTAGACACAGCTTTAACTTTTGGCAGGTGGAAGTAGAGGAAATGAACCCCACATTTTGAAAATGGCTAAAGGATCAAATCAGCTAGTGAATTCTACTAAGTAAGTTTATTTCCATCAGGTGAGTCACAACAACAGCCCAGCACTGCATTTTCAGTCCAAAGGTGATGTTAAGTTTGATGTATTTAGCATAAACCATCACCAGAGAGGGTAAGAGCACACATAAAGTCTGTTTCTATGATTGTGGCAGTCATTCAGCTTTGGGATATCACCATTTAACAGTTTTCATCTTAACTTCACTCAATAACTCTGAAAACACATCCTTAGACTGTCTGACTAGTGAGTTTTACAGCACATAGACTCTCACCATGTGTCCTATAGTGCCCTGATTCTTGGCTGAGATTTTTTTACAAATAAGAAGGTGGTCCTCTTCTCATCAGAAACAGAGCTGAGCAATGAGTAGAACCTAGGCAGGAGTCTAGCGTGACTATGGACAACAGTGAAGAGCACTACATATGTTCCCCCAGAAAGGAAGGAGAAGAGGTCAGAAATGATTAAATGATTCCTTCAAAATGTGTTTCACGTGGCTAGTAAATGTCAAAGTGCTACAAAGCATCATGAGACATGGAAAAGGAAATGGACAAGATACCATATACTTGGAAATACAACAGAAAAACCTCACTGACCTGGAAGCCACCAAGTCAAGCTGTTTACAAAGCATTTGAAAGAGACCTGTTGACATGCAGGAGATACTGTGGCACACTGCCTTTTATGTGCCACTTCCATGACAAAAGCCTCCAGACTTTGGATGGTTCCCAGCAAACACTCGAGTAGGAGGGGAAGGGAGAATGCGTGATGCTAAAAGTGAAGGACTAAACAATTGAAGGAAATGCCTCTGAGATAGCTCCTGGGGAGCTTGGCTATCTACTTACCTAATAAAATTAATTTCTCTGGCCTACACATGTTCACTGAGACTGCTTTTCTCCTGGCACTTTTCCACACTTTGGGGCTGGTGTCTACATGGTGCTGACACAAATGATTTCCCAAAGAAAGCTCAAGCCTGACTCCTGTCTTTCATCGAATAGTAATTTCCTATTAAGTCAATGAGACTCCAAACCTGAAGTCCTTTCAAAAAGCAAGTGATGCAGGAAGCTGCTGTCACCCATATACTCCAGCATCTGTAGACACTCACAAGCAAAAGAGTCCTGCGGTACAAGTCATGTCAGACAACACTGGTTTCCTTGCTTGAATACCTGGGTCTTCATATACATGTGGGTCATCTGAAGGCAGCATTTTGGTAGGACCTAGGAAGAAGATTTGAATTCACAGTATAGTCAAATATGACCTGATCAGTGGGAGTACTTCTGTGATTTGTTAGGCCCATAAGTCTATTCAGGACAGAGCCTTTTCTTTAATCAGACAGACAGAATCTGAAATACTTCCACTATAATGTTGTTTTCATTCATTGGCTATTAGTTTTGTATGTAAGTTCTACTTCTAGTATACTGAGTAAACCTGGTCTGAATATATATCACAAAACTGTTCTTGAAGGCATCTAATGAAGACCATTCCTAGCTTATGCTGAAGCAGTTTGTAAACAATAGGATCTGGGTTCTTTTCCTGGTGCCACTTTGAAATTATAAGCCATAGACTGATATCCAAGATGTTCTTGAAAAGGTCAAAACTTGTTAAAGGAGTTTAACAAAATATGACTTAAATCCAGCTTGGAAAAACCATTGAAATGTTGCCTAGCTCTGTCCCTTTGAGTTGGCAAAGACACGAGCACACACAATGTATGCATCATAAAAATTGAGGCATGTAGAAAGGCTTATTCTTTACCAATATATTGACTGGGGAATGTTTCTAGTTTTTCTTCTCTTCGTGTTTGTCATTTTCCCCAGAAAGGAATGGTTTACATTTGGAAGCCCACTAGATTTTGTATAAATTTAATTTGTTTATCAGTTGAGATATACAGCTAACAGCTAAAATCATTGGGTCACCACGCCCATGAATATCATGGAAAGATTAAAAGAGGAATATGAAGTACTAAATCAACTCCTCCAGGACATGGGAGTGAGAATTGACTGTAAGGGTTGGGTATGAGGCTGGGATGCATTGTAAGCTCAATTGGCTACAATGTAGATAACTAAAACTGAACTAGACACTTTTGATATACTTCATAATCCACAGAGAAAGGTAAGGTACAAAGTATCAGATTTACTCTATTTGGAAAAAAACAAACTGACCCTTAAACTCTCTGCCTATTGATTATTTCCCCATTTAATATGACTATTTCAAATGTATCTGCATTGTATGTTGAATTTAAATATCATATAGCTATCATAAACATCATGCACCTTCATTATGGCTGTAATTACAAATAGCAGTTCAGTTCTTTCTGCCTGAAAAGAGAAATATTTGTGATTACTAACCCCAATTGTTAACACTGTACTGCTCCAATACTGAACAAACTGAGCTGCTTCTGAGACACAGAGTTGTTTTGCAGAGCAAGGTGATGAGAAAGTCGAATAGAGTATCTGAACTGAGAATTTGAGACATATGGACTTTGTAACACAAGCTGTTTGCAGGATGTAAAGCACTTCATTCTAAACAGAAGTGACTGCTGAACCACAGCCAATTTTTGAGGCAAAATCTGCCTTGTTTGGGTTTAAACATGGAAAAAGAGCATTTGGGGATAAATGTGAGAAGACAGATGAGTTTTAGGAACCATGTATAAATGATATCTCCATTCCACCTCTGCATGTTCTCATACCCAAACAGTAAAGTCATTGACAAGAATATATAGGGTAACTAAATTCCTGCTCTTTCTGCCTTGTTCTCTTGTGTGCTGGGAGGGGAAGGAGATCCCCAGTCTCTCAAAGTGCCAACGCACCGAGGGGATAACTGCAAGGGAGATGTGCCAGTTTGCATCAGCCATACATCTGCCTCCGAGAAACTCATCTAGGAGTCCTCAGGGTCCACCTCACACACACACCTGTAGTGGACGCACTTGACTCCCTCACAGCCAAACCAGAAACACTTTGGTCTGGGCTCCAGAGAAGGGAAAGACCTGAGCCACAACCAGGCCAGTAACTCTTCCAGGAGATCCACAGGGAAGCAGAATGGCAACTGAATGCCGGTGGCTTGTGGGCACAGGAAATCTCATGCAGACTTTTCCTACTGTATGCAATTTGACTACGAGTCAGTCACTTTATTCTATAATTATGACAGCCTGGATGAGCCCACTTTGAGCTCTCCCTGCTAAATAAGTGAGCTGTATGGCAATGATTTTACTACTCACATGTCAGTGGATGAGCCAAATTCAAGTTCAATGTTGATCATTAATTTAAATACATACACAGCAGATGTAATGGATTATTTAGAGATATAAGATTGTACAGTTTTTAATATACTCTTTGATTCATGTTACTTGGTAGATTTGCTAAAATTTTAAGCTTGTATTTACCAAAAGCAACTGCAAACTACACTAAACACCTGCAAGATGAAGTCTAGCTTGCATTTTGCTGGGAAAAACAGAACTGACTATGAAAACAATGATCCAAGGCTAACATGGAGACATCACAGACATTTGCAAAGCGGAGCCTATTTTGCACTTCACTGAGAAGAAAGGGTTTATCCAGACAAAATGGCACCTTCAAGGATATGGACCAAAACCAATGTCTAAAACTGAACAAAACAGAGGCCCATATGGAGTCAAGGAAAAAGGGTCTGATGGGGAGCAAAGGACTTGGTGGTGAAATCTTGCTATTAGACTGGATCTTGGGGTGAATGGTTAGCCAAGACACAAAAGTTTGTATTTTTCTAGGGTGTGGGTAGACCTCTCCGGGTCCTCTCTGCAGGTACCCAGCTTGAGACAGCCCTCCTGCTCTTCTTCTCCATTAAATTTTCATTTTTCTAAGAATTTTGTCTCCTGAAAGTTTGCTACTGGAGTCCTAAAATACAGACTCAGGAGAGAACGGTTATCAGGGAGCGAAGAATCCTGACAGTTTGCACCTCAATGGATATAGGCCTCGCCTGAAACTTTGTCTCTGGAGCCCCAAGATACAAACTCTGGAGTGAATAGTTATCAGGAAGGGAATGCCTGAAAGTTTGCTTTGTGAATGGATACAGGCACCTGGAGAGAAGGTAAGTGGTATTCTGCTTGGCATATTTCCCCCATGGAATAAATAATAAAGTGAACCTGCCACCGAACTCTTTTAAGTCACACTTCTCTTTAGGAAATTGAAACATTCTGCAGTAAGCAGAACCCTGAAATTACTCCCCCGTGACAACACCCCCATCCAATTTTCTTAGCTGAGAAGTCTAAATATCATTTTTGCGACTCTACAGTCTGTCAGGAAAGCCTCGGAGCAGAAGAACTTGCAAGTCTGATAAGGGGCTTTCAGCAGAAGAATTGATAAAACCTTAGGGAGATAATGTGTGGGCTCTCTGATGGCTAATAATGGCTGAGCTCACTCTGTAGTCTTTCATTAAGTGACAGTAGATATCCCAAGTCTTACCTTCATAATTTCATGTTATTCTGGGGTTATTCAAGAAGCATTCTTACACTCCTCACTCATCATTCTCACTCCTAAAAGAGAGGTATGATCCTCTTGCTTCGGGAAATATCCAGCATTTGGATGCAATACTCACGTGTGAAGCTGATAACTGGAGAAAAAAGAAAAACACAAACAAACAAAAAGAACACCACAAATTAACAGTTCTACCTTATAACCACCCCAATTCTTTTGAACTTGCTTAATGTTAAACTCACTCCTTTGACAGGCTCAGAATTTATCTTATTTATTATAAATTATTTATCAAAACAGCAGCCTGTCCTTACTTTCTGTAAGTCCAGCTGCTGCTAGCAGCTGAGGACATAAGAAAGACTGTACAGGTTCAAATCACAGACCCATCCAGTCACTAACTTGTTTCCATAAATGGTCAGTATCATTTCCAAATACAGATGCCTCAGAAAGAGTGTAAGGATAGACAAAGCATGTAGCGATAATTCTCCAAATATTCCCCCAACCTCCAAGAATGTACAGCTCAAGTACTTCCTGAAATACAGGAGCTGTCTTTGTTCTTAGTAACTCCCCACAGATGCTACTTCTATGAAGCCACCCATTTCAACCCTGAACCTACATGAATTTTGAGTATCCAAAACACCCCATTGTGAGTAGATGACATCTTAGTCATACATTCCCTGCTCTCTGTAGGACTTAACTGTAGGTGTTCTTCCTCTCTATTCAGATAGTTAATCAAAAACTTTAATTCCTTGGGGATTTTGATATTATTAGAAGACTTCAGAGACTGCTTGTAGGACTTGAAATCCTAACTACAGGAAAAACTGGCAACAACATGAACGTTATTCATATCTCCCAATACAACCATCTCCATTGGAGACATCACTGTCTGAGGTGATCACTGACAAGAGAGACAGCAGGGTCTAGGACTTGCTGTCCTCATCTCCTCATAAAGAAGAGAAGATTCTTAAAATTTCTTCTTCCACCCTTCAGTTATGAAGACAATCCAGGGTGATTAGTTCACCTTAAGATGTTTAAATTTCAAGTAAATCCCACCACAGATGTTTCCAGGCGATGGCCACTGAGTTTTTCTTGCTGTGATATGGTGACAAAAGACCCTACAAGTAAAACAAAAGACCAAATCACAGAGTGCTCTAGGAAAGCAGTTATGTTTGATTAAAGTTTTGGCGTTCACAAAAATAAAATATTCCCCTTTCAAATCCATATGATTTGATCTTCGCTACTGGACAAAAGGAGGGGATTAGGCTAAATATGTACCTGTATTGTATAAATTCAGCTGGTATTTGTGGTCTTTCCATTCGTGCTATTGATGTCTCTATGAGAGTCCTCTGTCAGATTCCAGCAGTTTCTGGGCTTCAGCAATTGGATTGTTAGACAAGCAGGAAGGAACACAAGCCTTTGAGAAAAAAGGGCAGATAAACAGGAGTTGAGGAGATTTACACATGCTAATTCTTGGCTAAACATTCTCGTCTGGACACTGGTCTATCAGTTGCAAGCTGGAAATCCTGCCCTGCCTGTAGCTCAGGGTGAAGTTTCTCACTCATGCCTATTCCTTCTAAGAGAAGTTGTTTCCACCATCCTTATGCTTTTTCAGCACAAGAATTAGCATTAACCCCATTGCACTAGAATGTTTTTTGATTTCAGTCTTTCTTGCAATACATTAAAAAAATAAATAAAATAAAGAAACAAAAATACCTCTTCAATGCAGTTTCCTGCATCCACATTTAGGCAGTGGAATAAAGATCAAGGTTTAAGACCAGTGCAGGACCAGCCTAGATGCTTATGTTTCATTCAGCTCAGATAGAAGTCAGGTTGCATGTTTTCTCTGAATATGGACTTGGGAATTTAGCCTAAAATAAGTCTTGGTTTGTAGAAAGTTGTCTGTCTTTTTCAGGCTTGAGTTGAAATATAACACTCATGAAAGACTCTAGCTTGTGCTTAGATAGTTTATTATGCTGTCTTGAAGAGGTATGTAGTCCTCTCCGAGCATCCCAGCTGCTATACTGAATATGAATATAAGTGATAAAATACAGGACACACATCACATACCATTGCTTGAACACACTTCAACTCAGAGTTTACTGTGCTTCTGAATCTTGCAGAGCTCAGGTCACTAAGTGAACAGAAAACCTTAGGAAGAAGGCTGGTAACCAGGGTCACCATCTGCTCCCAACAAGCAAAGGATCAACTGGACTTCGATGGTTCACACCAACAGAGCTGACCTCTCTTCCTCACCCCACAAAAAGGACAGTTGTGTCCACAGCAGAGTCTCTTGCTGGGGTCCTGATTGTCTTATCAACATAGAGGGAGTCAGAGAGTGTGAAAAAAACACAGGGGCCATGAACTATTTAATGGAATATGATGTATGATGTCATATATGACCTCTCTTTCTCCCTAGATATGTTCATTTATTTACACACATACACACATGCTTGCACACATATGCAAGCATGTATGTACATACATGATTCCATATATATTAGATATAACTGCAAATATAAACCATTCTGTGGGAACTGAATACATACACATACAACAGTATATGTATACACACATGTATATGTACCTACATATAATATCTGCTTATATATATACATATATATAATGCATATACATGTATTGACTATAACTCCTATGCTTTTTCTAATAGCTAAATCTCAGATGCAAATATTCTTTGAAGGAGTAGTCCAGTCTGGCTATAATTAAACAAATCTTTTATTCTTAAAAAAAGGGATAAAAAGACCCTGTTCTGTTAAAACAAACAAAGACGAACAAAAAACTCACTAAAACTTATGGATGAAAAGTCACAATGAAGGAACCAAGCCTGCCTATGTGACATGGAGTAGCAGGTATCTTTCATGGGCAGGAGAACACAATGCCAAAATGACTCTTCCTGGGCTTTAGCCCAGTGCCAGCTGGACACAATGCCCTCCTGTTGGGCTGCTCAGCTCTAGCAACCCTTGCTGGGAGCCAGCTGTGCTCAGACACATCCTCTGTGCAAGTCAGCAAAGGTGATTTTGGACACTGACCCCCACTCTGCATTACATTAAGCTGCACAAGATGGATCTGTGGGATGCTGCTCTCAGCAGAGGTTCCCAGGCTCGTCCCTCCCCACCTCCTCCTGCAGTGGATGCAACAGGCAAGAAAGCTTATTTCACTCTCCTGAAGCTGTGCTCCCCCTCCTTTCCTATGCTTTCCTGATCAAGGTCACGGGGAAATGATAATAGCTGTATTGCAGGAAACATGGCCACATTTTGCCTTTTCCTCCCTTCTTGGAATTTGGGAGGGTGCGGCAACCAGTGAAATGATAGATAGGCACACCAAGCAGCCTCCCAATTTGATTTGGATCCTGTGGAGAGCCTGGGGCACAGCCAGGAACATGGTAAAATGCTTTAATTTCTCTGAAAGGAAAGACACACGAAGGCAGGAGAGGAAGAGCATGCTCACAAACACACAACACCACGGTTTTCTGCTCTCATCACTGGTGAAACCTTTTAACATCATAGTTCAGGGTCCTGGTCAGGCACAAAGCACGTGCTGCTTCTCCCATTCTGGAGGCTGTAGAAGTCCCTCAGCCCAGGGGTGTGGGATTTACAAGGTTGATTGATTGTGAATTTTCATGGCAGGCCCAAGATGATGTTGGAGTAGATGTTGCTCCTCCCTGTGCACACAGATTGCAGGACAGATGTGAAAGATGTGCAGGAGAACCAAGTCATGGTGCAAGGGGCATACCTGTGTGGTGTCAGTCAAAGCCCAGAGCTACTGCTTACTTCTGTGTGATGCACTGAAGAGATGACCTCAAAAAATGCCATGTTGTTCCTCCTCCTCAGAGTCTGATGTCTCCTATAAGGACCATGGCACCTCACAGAGAAGTTGCCAGTATTTTCATTGAAAAGCTGCATCGCTGGCATGTTTTCACGTCTCTGAGAAGTGCAGAGCAGCCCAGGCACCGAACATTCACTCCAAATGATTGAGAAATAGGTTCAGAGGAGTCAAAATGAACCAGAATGGTTTGAGTAAACAAGACTTCAGAGGACACCAGCTTTTTCCACCTGTTCCCACCCTTTACTGACAGCCCATAGCTGTGTCACCTCAGGGAATGGTGTCCAGATGCATCCTCCTTGCCCAGGAATAACAAATACCTCCAAGATGGTCTCCTCTCAAGCCTTATGAGGGCAATTCCTCATGTGAGTGTGTGTTTCCCTGCTTGACTCATTTCCTGTTGTGCTGATGAGGAAAGAGAGGCACCTGGTGACCAACCAGTGCCAAAAGTTATATCTTTGGTGTTTGGGGGAGGACGTAGGGAGGGTTACTGGGTTCCCTGGATGACCAGGCCTCTCCACTTGCCAGAAAAAACACTGCCTGATCTACTGGCAAGTGGGGCAGATGCTCAAACGCTTGAAGCTCTTTGCAGCCTGCTGGCATGTGTCCCAACCTCTGTGGTCTCTGTAAGCCTGAGACCTAAGTTTCATGCTCTAGATTGTACAATAGGATAACATCTGTCACAGCATGGCATAGGATGGCACGTTTGACCGCACTGCCCAGCCCATATGCCAGTGGGAGAAGGCGATGGAGAGTATCTCCAACCAGAGGTGCACTATGCTCCCCAGCATTGGGACATTCATCTGCCAGCCCTTTGGCAATTACAATTAATGTCCCAGAGCAGGAGGGAGAAGCATTGTGATGCAAATACCCAAACCAAGCACCTTGGTGAGGAGCATCTGGTGGCAGATAACAGAATGAGTTTTATGCTCGATGTGGGGGACATCACTGACCTCTTTGCTGCAGCAGGGACAGGCGAGAGGGAGACAATAGCTTCTCATTTCCTTCTGCAGCAACAGGTGCTACAATCACATCTCACATCGTCCCTGGCCCTTTATGGACACACCAGAGGAGGAACAATCTCCAGAGAAAAAAGTGTCACAGAATAGCTTCCTCTCGTTTTCAATGTGCTATAAAAATACTCCCCAGCAGTGTTGGTGGACTCAGCTTGGATACCCATATGAGGAGCCAGGGGAAAGGCAGAATTAGACAGAATGGCTGTTATTAAAAGGCTATCCCACCATGTGACTCTGAGCAAACATTCTCCAAGCCTACTGAATAACAAGAGGCTGTTAGTGCCAGCTAATTAGCAGCAAGCTAATGGCTCAGTTGCTGGAGCCCCTGGCTGCAAGTAAATTAAGTAAGAACAAAGGAAATGAAATCTACTGAACAGAAAAGTTATTGGGGGTAGTAGCACAGGACAGTTCCAGGAATAAACTTAATAAGCTTAGTAGTATTTAGGTATAACTAACAAGAGCAGAGGTTCACATGCTGCTTGCTAATTTATTCCATCCTCTTGACTGCAGGCAAAGAGAAGGGACAGAAAATGAAGCAATTCATGGAGTGGAAGCAAACACTAAAATGTCTTCAAAGCTGGGATAAGTTATCTCAAGCAGCCTTCAGGTACTTACACTCAAACAGGTCTTAAGGGAAAGATGAAGCACGATTGAAAGGGAAGTAGGTTATAAACCTGGGCAAAGTTTGAGGAATCAAAGGGGATGGCGTCAACCTTTGAGTCTGCTGCCCTTCTTGGCAAACCCAAGACAAGTCACCTAACCCAGCCTACAGCTTTGCCACCTTCTGGTCCTGTTCAGCCTCCTTGCAGGGCCCTCTTCTGTGTATTTCAGTGGAGAGTCTGACCATTGCAAGGAAAAGCTTTTCTTTAATCGCATTTAATTTGAAGCTGGCATTTTCGGGTGGATTTCTTTCCCCCTTATTAACACATTTGTACTTGCAAAATTTCTTGTTCCTGACTTGACTAATTTTTTCCTTGATCATTGCCAGACTTTTTTATTCATGATTAATAAACAGTCTTCTTGCAACAACTAGCCTTTGTAAAGTATTGTCACAGGACAATAGCAAGACCAAGGCCCAGATTTTTTAAGCAACTTAAGTTCCTGACTCCCCGCCTTCTCCAGGAGACTTTGGTGTTCAAATACTCCTTAAAGTCTGAGCCTGACAGTTTGATGTGAGGTTATATCCATTAATTCTTCCTCCCTTTTAGCCCACATGCAACCTGGGACTTCAACCTTAAGAGTATTTACTTTTTCCATGATTTTACCCTTGCTCAGGCCCAGAAAGAAAGGATACCGCAGAGATTGCATAGGCACCAACAGTGCACTACCTATGCTTCAAATTAGTAGATCTTTCTTCCAGATTCTTTCATTTCAATGATGACATATCAAATCAAAATCTTCTTGTACAATATATTTAACTGAATTTTAGCCGAATCTTCTCCTGTTGCAAAATCAGGGTGAATTGTCCTCTTGCATCTCACAGAAGAAAAACAGAGGGCAATTTCTGTGTGAAGCTCTCTTCAGAGTGAAATCTGCCTTGAAAAATTGCAAATTTTCAGCCCAGATTTCATGGTTGAACGAATGATAAACTGAAAGGCAAAGGTGGAATTTACAATTTAGATATTAGGTTGCTTATAGTAGCAATGATGTTAATAGTAGCAGTAATAATATATGGGCAAATATAATTTCACAAGGAATATAAAGATATTTATTTTCTTTGGTCAGGGAGAGAACCCGTGATTAAATCTAGTGGCCTAATTTGTTCACAGCCAACAATTCCCTTTGGTACCTGCCCATATGCATAGTCTTCAGATGTGTAATGTGCTCTGGCTTAGCTAAACCTCAATGGGGAGGACGTGAGCTTTGACCTTGCAGATGGGGTGAGCAAAGAGCATGCTCACACAACCATGTAACAGATGACAGCTTTAAGCCACATTATCTTGATTGTATGTTGAAGCTCCAGCTCCTCATGGTGAAACTCACTGCTGTAGGTATGTGTGGTTACACTGCATCATCCTGGTCTGAGAAACTGGGGAACTAAATGCATTTTTGGCTACAATAAGTCACTGAATCTGAATGTTGGTTTGGTTTGGTTTTCTCAGTTCAGTTGACATCCCAGCCATAGGGCCTCTGATTTCATGATCAACCCAGAGAACACACTAACTTCACCCTCTTCTGTCCTATGGGAACACAACAAATTTCTACTTGCACGTCATTAGCAAGGTCCCAGTTGTAGGATCTTCAACAGTGGTACGAATTAAAGAGTTAGAAGTGACCCACTGAGACTCGCCTGCAATGTCCATCCTTGGAGCTGGTTGAAACAGAAGTAATTTTTGTTTGTTTGTGGCTGAGACCTGCAGTATTTATAAAGCAGATATCTTTAAAAAAAGTAGATAGATAGTAGCTAGCAGGTTACAGAGATCATCAGTACTCCTATTTAAGTGTCATAGGCTTCATCCTTAGTTCTTATTTTTAAATTCTGTGCGTTCCCCGCCATTTCCCCAGCCCCAAGCTGTGTTTGGTTTTATCTCGCCATCAGACCGTTTACTGATTTCAACCTGGATGACAGAAAACCTTTTACACAGTGTGAATCTCATGGAATCTGTGAATCTGTGAAACCAGATCTCAGTGTATCTGCTCTGTGTAGTAGTGAGCTCCTTAGAGGTGACACTGAAAAACATTTTTCCTCAACTTGTGATGCTGAGTACATCCTGATTACTCTGTTTCACAGTCCTCTTTTGCTCAATAGGACAGACGATGGACTGGAGGTAAAGATTCACCTAATCTTGGTTCACCTAAGCACTGACAAAGCAGACTTCACAATGTATCATATGATTGTCCTGCTGTTGAATGACTTTACATAAGGAATTCAGCAGGAAGAGGGGACATGTAGCTTGAGGGTGTTAGACAGATGATCTTTAAAGTGAGCAGTTACAACTGAAGAAGTGACAGTTTCCAGATGTTCATCACAGCTTTCCAGCTCTAGGTTCCTAACTCATAGCACAACTACATCAAGGATTATCAGAACACCTTGATTTTCTTCAGTTTAATATCTATAGGATTAGTTTAAGTTACTAATGAAATTATTTTAAGCAAATTTACTTGATTTTACACTACATAACCCATCAGCTTTACATTGTAAGAGATAAATCACTTAAATGCATTAGATAGAAATTGTCATCTTAAATCATTACAGGGGGATCCACAGCTCATCTAAATCTTCAGGAGACAACAGATTTCTTTGCTTACAGAGACAGTAAGAACTTCAGGTCATTAAAACAGACTCTTGTTCCTGCAGTCTTGGTGATGCATTGAGTAAAGACATTGGTAGGGAATGGTGGTTATTTGGGGATTAGAGGGAGGGCCTTGTATTTGTTTCATTTTTATTGGTGTAAGAGTTTAATAGAGGTAAAACAAAAGTAAAAATCAAGCCAACATTCAATGAAGATACCCAGGTTCTCCACAAAGACATCATTCTGTTCTGATGTCTACACGTGGATTAGGGTAGCTCTCCTTAGTCATCCAAACAGGAAAACATTTTCCTGTCTACTTGAATTCTCAAAGAAAAGTATTTCTTTATTATTTATGCCTCACTCTATCCCTCATTGCTATTTTGATTCTGGGGAAAACCCCTGAAGTCAGTTTTCTGCCTATGCTTAAAGCTATTAGTCACTCTGGGCCACAACTTTTCTATGGGCCAAGGACTGTGAGCTAAAGACCAGCAAATAGACAAAAATTAAAAAACAGCAAATCAGTCATGGAAAGCTCTCCCAGATGATCCTGAAGAGTGAAATACTGGGAGGATTCTCCTCTGGTACATACAAGCAAAGCTGTTTGGGTAGGGACAATGTTGCAGTGAAAAAGGTGTCGATTCAGTGTGGGCTCTGAAGTTGGAAGAGTTTCCCCACAGGGTCTTGTATTATGCAAGTTTCAGCATGCCCTGCTTGTTTGTGATAATTTCCTTACTGATTTAAGACACTGAGTTTCTTTCAGGCCTGACCTGCCTGCCAAAAAAAGAGACAGCAATATGGGTGTCCAAGAAAGAAAAATCACACAACAGGTTGTTCCCCTGCATTGTAATACATATTCTACATCACATTTTTCCTTTTCCACTGCTCCCAGATGACAAAGGCTCCCCCTTTGCAAGCTGCAAAGCAGCCCCTGTTCAGGAATGTCATTACTAGAGGGGCTTTAAAATAAAGCAGGGCACACAAAAATGTGATGACTTGTCAAAAATGCAGGCTGCAAGGTGTTTAAGGCATGAATTTCCTCTTAATGAAGCCTCGCTGAGGGAATATTGCATTCAGCCCGGAGTGCGAGCGATGATGTATCACAAATTTATGGCTGTCCCCTAGTGTTTTCCAGAGTGAGGAAGGGGGCATGAAAATAGCCACACAAGGAAGGGCTTGTAAATTCACCACCATTCAAGCCATTGCTTGGCCCCAAGCCACATCTGTCAGAGATTTTCAGAGCATTGGAGTGCAGCACAGCTCAGCGGGATCACTGATTAGATGCAAAACCTGTGTGGATCTCCCCTTTTGGGTGGGTAGCCCACAGCTGATTTGGATGAGTAGGACATTCCATCATCATGGACTGCATTTAAAGGAATACAAAAGAATGTACTGAAACAAGTTGTCTGTCAGAAAGTTGCCTCCCCCAATCCCGATAGTCACATTTGTCTCTTCTACCCCAGAATAAATGGTCTGTTTTTCCACGTGAAATGTAGCAGAGGTAATGGCTTCAGCAATGGGTGATGTGAAGTCTTACCCAGATGGGCAAAGAAATGGCCTGTTTGAGTAGGAAGAGCAAGTCTGTCACCATTTGTCACTGAGGATAGTACATGCATATATCAGGCATCCTGAAAGGTCCATCACTCAGGTGGCCTTGGTTTGAGGGAGGGAGATACTCCTTTCTGCCTTATTCCTTTTAGAATCACTCCTCCAGGGATACAACCCACCATGTCTGGCCAGCTAAGGATGTCTTGGAAAGCCATATCCAAGTGTGATGTTAGCACTGGTTTATGCAAAATTTCTTTGTTCTACAGGTAGATAGAAAGTGAAGATTTCTATTGCTTGAGTAGTCAGGAATTAATTCATTTATGGTCATGTCAGTCTATAGAGACAAAGCCTGGCAGTGGTCAAGTTTAGATCAGACGGACTTTAGATTTCCACAGTCCCTGAAGCTGGACACCAACCACAGGTAGGGTTGTGGTGTCTCTTCTGCTCTTTTCTCCACACACTGGTCACAAATGCTCCTTTATTTTGACAGCTAGTGTTATTGTATGTTGGGGGGGTTCACAGAGCAGGAGAAAAGCTTATGGGGCTTTGCCACCACCATGCAGTAAGATATTCTCCATGTATTCTTTCTGGAGAGCAAGATAGCACTCAGGATGGCACAGAAAAAGAGGTTTTGCAGAATTCAGGAAACTGCCTTGCTTCCCACTGCCTTGCTTCCCACAGCCTCACCAATGACTTCCAAAATTGTGTGAGGCCAGCACTGGGACTAACACTGATAAGGATGTGAATGAACTTGTCTGTGCAGGTGGAGTGCAGAGATGGATTTTCTTTGGGTTACATTTTCTCACTGGCTGCGTTTCACCGTGACGTCCCTCAGGAAGCCGAGTGTACACACTGGACGATGTTCAGCACCATTTGGCGTCAGCGAAGTTGCAACAGAGACAACTTTGGCACCATAATGCTAAAACTGGCTCCGCAGCCTGTTTCTTTGACTACTAAACTACCTTTCTTTCCAGGTCATTCTTCTTTAAAGAGGCAAAGCTGTCTTGTGGTGCCTGGAAGTGTTAGACTGTCACGGGAAGTACAGGTCATTTCAGAAAGCAGCATTGTATCTCTGTTTTACCTAGAGGCACACCAAGGTACAAAGAGGTGAAGCAGGTCACACAGCAGGTCACTGGGATTAGAATTCGTGACTCTTGATTCCCAGCCCAAACTTTAATTTGGAGTCAGATTTGACTTGACAGTATCTTTTTAAGCCTGGAATTTTACAAGCTATAAAAGTAAAATGATCAGTTCTGACTTGAGCACCTTACTGACTTTAACAAATGAAAAGAAGGAACAAGGAGGAAAAAAATAAGAATAGCATAAATGTATTCAGTTAACGGGTTGATCTCAATTCAAAGAGAGAAAAAGAGTGGAAGAAAACCCAAAACCAACAGAACATTTTCAGTTAGAAGTCAGACTTTTATCTTTCATGATTCTCAATCATTTGAGATCTTTTGCAGGTAATTTGAAACAGCTGACATTTTCCCTACATGAAAGAATAAACATTTAATTTGCACTGCCGACTTGGGAGGAAGAATTCTAATCCTATTTGATCAGCCTCAGCAGCACAGTCGAACACAAGATCTTCTGTAATTACTGCCTTGGTGCTACATACGGTGCAAGTAATTCAATTAGCAATCCCATTGGGGAGGACCAGGCTAAACCAATACAAACCCAATATTTAGCAAATGAGTTTTAAGTCCCATCCATTCTTCTGGGCCAGTGGTTCCAAGGTGGTGAAGGCCAACAGTGTCGGAAGGTCAGGTCCTGGAGCTGTCTGGGATTGATCACTTCCATAAAGACAGGCTGGTGGTCCATCCTAGATGAATGTCTGTCTTGTCCAAATCACTACTGGTCTTTTGGAGCTACTAGTCATCTCTTTGGCAGCCTCTGTGTTAAAGTCAAGGGTTAAATGTGTTTCTGAGAAATGCAAAGTCTTTCTTATCTGAAGGTGGTCCATATAGAAGAGCCAACAGGCAAGATTTAGGTCAAATCTACAAAATTCGTGATTATGTGGCTTTGCTATAAGATTATATGTTCTTCTTCTGCTTCTCTAAACCACCTTTTTGTCTAATTTATATCATGATCTTTGTTTCTAACATGGTTTTGAGATAAATTAGGAATAGGAGGTCTTGATAATAATCAGAGGTTAAAAAATGACATGATTAAAGACAGAAGGAAATAATTCTTCATTCTGAAGTAAAAAGTTGGAGAGAAAATCAAAGAACTCTCTTAAACCTGTTTCTGCAAAGCGGAAGTAGATAGGTTATGTACACTGAGTGGGAAAATAGAATGCTTCTTCCATGGAAATAATAAAATAACTGTGACTGATTTTTTTTTGTGAATTTTCTAGTAACACCAGTAATATGATTGAACGATATGTCACTTTGGAGTGTGTGAAGCCCTTGTTATTACATATTTAAATATAAATTTCATGAGTATTTGATGGGGTAAAATTTCCGTATTTAATGCTGCCCTTGAGTGAGGTATGGATAATGATCTTTCGAGTGGTTTTCTGAAACATCTTCCTGTAGGTGAGGATATGGACTCTGCCAAAGAATAAGGTTCAGAGGTACTTGTCCAAGGTTGGCAGGAATTACAGAGCTATGAGCAGGGGTGTTGTTTAACGTATAACAGAGCAGAGACCAGCACTTACTGCCACAGTCCTTTTGTAGGCTCTTAGATGAGTCATCAGGGGCCTGATACAGTTGCTCACACAAAGGGCCATTTGAGATATGCTCAGACAGGATGGATGGTCACCAGTTCCTAAAGGTTTGTCATGGGCCCTGTGTCAGGTCTATCAATGATTTGTGCATGTCGAAGACACCTGAAGGAACCCAACTGGATGCTACCATTGGTGCTCTGACAGCTGAAACGAGCTCCTAAGAACTTCTACAGTCAAACAGAGAGATTTCTAGTGAACATTGCTCTCCATATATTCAGCCAATCACCTGATGAAGCTGTCTCTTGCTTTCCCTGGACTGTTGGTTTAAGAAAAGATTATCTTGCCCTATGGCCAATTTGGCAAACATGCAGAAAAAACATGAACTGAAATATTCCCTCTCTATCCCAAACGTGATATTTCTTCTACAATGCACAATTTCTGTTCAGTTCCGAACAATCATGGAAAATCAAACAGGATCTGTGTTTCAGAGAAGTGTGTCCGATCTCCATTGCTTTTTTTATCACCTGAAATTTTTCATGTGCCGGACATCCTCATGTCACTGTCTCCATAGCTGCAAACTGACATCATGGTGGGAGGATAATGGCTAAAGTCAGGTTTGGGATTTGCAGGGCCCTGTAATGTAGGTGATAGCTTGAAAAAAACAGTCTAAGAGAAGAGAGGAGTGAAAACCACAGACCATAAGTCAAATGATACCTGTGTGCAGTATGATTCATAATTCATTTAAATTGAAGTCCCAATTGGATGGGCATGTTGGATAATTTCTGCCTAGGATGAGCATGCAATATAAAGAAAGTGTGGAAGAAGAGAACTGAAATCACCATATCCTTGTTCCAGACGGGATGCTGAACCACATTATGGCCTCTACAGTAGAGGCAAGAGTTGGATATTGGCCTTTAAAAAGTCAGCTTGGGCAATAGTATCTTTTCTTCTACCCTTTATTGTCCAGTAAAGATCATAAAATGTAAACCTTCAGTGTAGTCACTTCATTGTGGTTCCACTTTCCATTCTGGTTTTCCTTGGTTATCTTTTTTTGGGGTGTTGAAGGCATTTCCAAGCATACATTTGCCTCCATACCAGCTTTCATGTCCACAAGAACCTATTTTTTTCTTAAATATTACCAGTGATCTCGGAGTTGCAATGGAAATTCAGTCTGGTACAGATGCCCTCTTTGATCTTTAGACCCTAACATCTGTCATTTTGTATTCCTCTGGTTATCTCTGTGCTGGTTTGGGGATCTTCCCAAGGCAGTGACATCCAACACAGGGATGTGTAGACACGTCCCTCAGGTACCAACACACACATCAACCACCCATTGCTCGAGCTTGGCTCCATCCATGCTGCAGTCCGCATTCTCAGTCTTCTGTATGTTCAGATTTGCTCCTGAGAAGGGAGCTTGGCACTGACTCTATGATTACTCCAGGAAGGAAAAGTTTAGTCTCACCTAAAACTGTTCAAAATTATTTTTTAAATTATGTTCTGTTACATTCAAGGAGGGGGAGGGTGGGCAAGTGTTTCAAGTACAAAACAAAGCTTATAGAACTGGAATGGGAGGTGTGGGGCAAAGGAAGTGGGAAACTTTTAAAGTTGACTTTAAAATTAGTTGTTAAAGGTTTTTTTCTTGCTAAAATAAAATCACTATCCTAAAAATAATTCTTAGGCTGAAAAGGAAATTGTTTTATTCCATATATAAGACAGCCGGTAGACTTTTGTTTTTAATTATGTGTCTAAGTATTATTTAAAAGAAAAAAATAAAATGCTAAAATATTTCAGATTAATGAAATGTACATACAGAAGATAGTTTTCTGTATGGTAAGTCATGTAAGGAGAGCTGTATGGTTTCTCTCTGGTGGGCACACACCTTGCCATAGCTCCAGACACATCAGGGACATCCCAGCCACTCAAAGATGCACAAATTCCAGTTATGTCCAAAGACACCCTGGACCCAACAGCTACAAAAAGGAGTTTCAGTCTCTTTCCATGTACCCTTTTTTTCACTCTTTGAATGATTCTGGTTGTGTTTCTGGCCTCATGGTGCTGACAGGGATAAAGGTTAACAGGATGAATACGAGCTGGAGGAGAACTGACATCACCTTTGGGCCTCTTTCCCTAAAACCGCCCTCACCAGGGGCTGTTTTATCCTGACTTGTTAACAAGGGGTTATTCAGCACTGCTCCTAAACTATGTATTCATTCTGCTTCCTTTGTCTGATTGAATGCATTTAATAATTTAGTTTCCTTTCTGGTGTAGGATATATTTAAATAGCTTTTGTTCTACTGACTGAACGTATTTTAATGAGAACATCTTATTTTAGTCAGCATTTCAGAGTGGTAGACAGAGGAGGCTTTCCACGTCCTCCTGCAAAAGGGTACTAGGTTATCTGTACAGGTTAATGATCATCCCTTCTTTAATCCCTTTCCAAGTCCAGACAATTATCTTGCTCCACTGACTTGTTTTAATTGTTGTCTGAGACAATCCATCTTGCTGAAGTAAATGCTGGAGCATCTACAGCTACTCAGATACGGAATGGAGAATGAAAATCACCTGTATTTTTTGCTATATTTACCACAAGCCCCTTTCAAAGTTCAGAAATGCTAATAGAGAACTAAATTGTGTAAATGTAGGTTTCAGCTCATCTAATTTTGTAAGTGCCACTTAGCTTGCAGATTTAGGCAGCTGGATGTAGGTCTCTCTGTGTTGCTACATTCCCCATATAGTTGTTGAAGAGTTAGTCAAAAGTCCATGTAGACCAAATGCAGGTGTGTAGAGTGAACTGTACGGTGATCTGAATCATTATTTGGGATACATTGCCTGTCCTGATTAGAGGTTTAATTCAGTTATCTAAATAGATATAGTATGGAAAAAAAACATCAACACATTGACGTGGAGCTGATAGAAATGACAAAGGACCCATGACTATGTGGATCATCAGGTGGAAGCCAAGACATCTCAAGTGTAATTGGTCATGCACACATGGACAGCTCTAATTCACACGGAGACACTGACCTGTACGGTCTTTGTACAGCAAAAGGGAAGACTCAGGTGTCCAAATAGGCACCTAGTACCATTTGATAAGTCATGGAGTGTCAACATGACCTCCAGCTACTGTTCCAGGGGGCTGTATTCCCTGTAAGTCTTGTGTCACATCTACCAGATCCATATCAAAGTCTCATGATTTTTGGCACCTCCAGTGAGCTTTGGCCATGGGTCATGCCCATTTGATTCATGCCCATCTTAGACTTCTAACAGAAAGCAGATGATTCCCATTTTCAGTTACTTGCTCAAGTCACCCAAGAAGGCATCAAAAGAAGCAAGGAACAGAATTTCAGCTCCTTGGCCCAAATTACTGATCTATCCTGCTTCTAGCTGTGCTGGGTCACATCTAAACACATATGCTGAGCCTCCAGCTCCCCTCAAAAGCCCAGGGCTTTTACATCCCATGCAGGGCACTTTGAACTAATTCCAATCTCTTCAGAAAGAGACAGTGTTTCCTGTTTCCACAACCCAGCCGACTCCTTAATCCTTTTATCCAACTACTGTTGTGCCAACTTGCCCTTGTGTTCCTGTTTGACCTCATCTTGGTTATTTCATGTACAGGATCCATTCCCACTGCCCACACAAGGCATGTGCTTTAAACTAGCACTCTGTGCAATGGAGTTATGTGCTTTGCAGGGGAACTCTTGAGCAGGTGTGCATAAACACACACACACACACATACACACGCCCCAGGTCACCTTCTGCCTGTTGCTTCACCTCTTCCATTCCCCAACCAACTGTGACACTGAACAAGTCACTTAACCTCTCACTGTCTGAGTTTACCCAGCCATAAAATGGGGATAAAAATACTTCACCTACCTCAGACAGGACATGTGGTTTAATTCCTTCATGTTTTCAAAGCGCTTTGAGTTCCTGAACTGGACAAGAATTGGCTTAAATTTTCTCAAGTGACTAAGGTTTGTGGTGCCCAGTTTAACATACATTAAAACAGTCTTGCTAGTGCTCACTTGGTTGCTTCAACACCAGGACTTACCAGGACATCATAGGCAAATTGTTTGTATGTGCTTTTTTTTTCACACAGGAAAAAGGGGTTTTGCCACATAGATCATTTTAGACTCTGCAGTATTAAGCATAAAAACTATTTCCCCATGAGATAGATGGGTTTGCATCACCTAATGCATTGAAATCAAGGTCAAATGCCCTTCCAAGACTGATGACCCAGCCCAGACAGAAGTTTTTAAAGGTACTGCATATATGTGGAGAGAAATTCTCTGCCCTGAACTCTCTTGATTTGTTATTAGCAAGTGTAAAGGCTGCTGGTCTGTAACAACTCGCCTCCCACTTCCTATCTCCTTTCCAGGCTGAAAGGTTAGTGATTACCTGAGTAAATATGGCGTTTTTATTACGGTGACCCCTGATAAGGTGTGCATCTAAAATAGACTAAGATGGCATTTGAGAAGTACCAGATAAAAGAGAACCTTCCCCTCCTGGACCCAAAAGAAAGTGATTTTCCATAATTGACTGAAAAATAAGGTTGAAATCTTTGGTTTTCATCTGTCCTTCCTGTTTTCCCTCAACAACTTGTTGGAGTTTCATTCTTTCTGGAGGCTTTGCAGATACATCTCTTTCCCATCCCCCCTCTTTCATTTTTCTTTAACATAGGTTCTTGCTTCATAACTTTTGTGTCTTCTCTCCACCTCCCCAATTCTGCCATTCACTTTCGTGTTACCGTGCCCTAACAGCAAATTAGTCACCCAGTGCCAAAGGCAACATACATCACCCTGTGACGGCTCCTTCTGCTTCCACCCGTGACCTTTAGAAACAAAACAGCCAAATGCAAACAAGAAGAGATAAGGGCTCATTTTGAACACAGCATTTTTATTTGCTTCAGGTGTGATTTATAAAGCTGTCACTGACTTCTGTTGGCAGCTGCGGATGCAGTAGGAAAAGTTGTTTCTGCATCCCACTCAGTGATGGGAAGTGATTTAACTCTTTGGCTGCACCAGGAGGTGTGTGAGTGGCAAACCTTTGGGTCTTTTTCTTGAAGGGACACAAGAGAAGGCTTCAAATCCAGAAGCTGATAGTTGGGCAGGTCCAAGAATAAACCTGATCCTGGGGTGGGAGGGTATAATTCATGTTGAATCCCTAGAGCTCTGCTTTTCTTTCTTTACATTATGGCTGTATTAAAAAGCAGAAGATAACATGGATTTTATGCACTCAGCTCCACCTGAATGGGATGCAGGAGAAAATAGATATTTTTTTTTCCATTATTTTGACCAGCTTGCTATATTAGCTGGGACAACTCACGTCATTTATGTATTCCACAGTTTCTCCATCACTGTTGTGAAGACTCAGTTCTCCCATGTAAAGTTTAGGGGATTTACTGAAGAGAGGGCTACAGGACAATTGGTCACTGCTATTGTCACTCTGCCCCAGAACAGAGTAACCATGTTCTAGCTTGATTTCTGGCTGGCCCTATCTACATGCACAAGCCAAGCTCATGTTCCCTGTAGGAACCATACTTTCCTGGCATGTAGAGTGAGGCTATTGCTAAAGTGACAGAGGGCAGAAGGGGAACAGCAAAACATCTGTATTCCATTACCTCTTTTGCCCACATGTGAGCCCTCAGAAGTAGCCTGGTTGCTGTTACCATGGATGGAACAACTGGAGAGTGTGGGCATGACTCTTCAGACTTCTCACTGCAGGAGTAGAAAGGTAGAGATGTTTGTCAGCTTTGTCCAACCTCCATTTTCAAACTCTTCTATGTCAGGAGCTGTCTGGCGTCCTCTCCTCATCTCAACATGTTAAACCTCAGTATTGCCTGAGCTGCTGAAAAAATAAACCACATCTTCTGGAACAAGCAGACACATCCAACTCCTAGGCAGAGGACATCACTCAGGGAATCCATCAGCTGCCAAGCAGTCTGTCCATCCCAGAGCCCCAAATCTCACCAAAGCAACAGAGCACAAAACTTCTCCCCTACCCATAATAATCTGCATGGAATATTTCCATCAGTTCCTTTTAGCTTGTTTTTCCCCAGCGTTTTCTTAAGTGTATACAGGTCACTAGTCTCACCAGTTTTTGTGAGTGATGCCAAAGGGTCTGAGCCCTGTGACACTATCCCAGATTGCAGCCTTATTATTTCTTATTCCCCTACCCCCTTCTTGCCATTCATCTGAGGACTGAGGAGTGGCTGTAGGTAGAAAGTGGCCTTTAGGTTGCTTTTACAGACATTATTACACTGTCAAGGCGAGGTGTAAGGCAAGGTTGTTGAAGAAAGGGATTTGACAAGTGCATTTATTTTAACAGGCAACACAATTCAGTCCATTTAAAAACAAGGCAGGTTTGTAAATGCTCCTGGGAATCAGCCCTGCAAACATTGGTGTCCGTGGGCTCCGTGGTGTAATTAGGGCAGGAGTTGATTGACTGAAGAAAAATAGAACGTCAGCAATGAAGGCAATTATAGAAAACAGCAGCTCCTTTGCATTACTGTTCTGTTTTGTGTTCAAGTGTGGAAACTTCCTCAAGAAGGAGAGAGCCTATGGCCTAACCACTCTGAAGCCAATAGTAAAACCCTTCATTGGCTTTAGCACAGACAAATTCTAAGCGCTAAAATAAAGTCAATGCCAGGGAAGGCTCTGATGACATTGTATTTCAAAGATTTCCCTTGAAAACTGTCCTATAGATTGCAGTGACAGTCCATAAATTGGAGCAGTCCTAAGATAGCCAGAATCTTACAATTGCATGAGAGTCATCCTGTGAAAACCTCACTCACATCAGCTCCCCAGTTCAGGCTTCCCTAGAAGAGCTTGCATCACATGTCCTCTTACCATGCTTCATCTTCTCTCACTCTTAAAGATGACACCCGCAGCACTTGCCAAGCATGTTCACAAAAATTGAGATAGACCACAGTTGCCCTCACAGAGAAATCTTCTTCACAAATGTCATGACTCATTTCTGTAGCCTCAGACCATGGCCATTTCTTCAGCACATAATCTCTTGTGCCAATCTCTCACTCATCATTTGACTGATGTTGTGGTGTCCTAACTCAGAGAATGTAGTACATGGGTCTACACACCATATGCAGAACAGGTCTTCCAGCTTAGACAAAAGTTCCCAGAGAAAGCTTTTCCTTCAGAGATCTGGCAGGCACACACCCAATCCCAGCTGCAGCCTGTAACTGGCTTGTCTCAAAACGTCCTTGAAAAAATAAATAAGAGGTTCTCTCCAAATTCGTTGACTGAAAAGTACCCCAAATGTGTTTATTGCCAGTGGCTTTTTTCCCTTCCAGATAGGGTTGGAAGGAACTTCTGCCTCTGGAACATGACCAGCATCTGAGACACAATGTTAGAAACACAGCTGGGCAACTCCAAATGTCATCTCTTGGACCTCTCTCTTTTGTTTTCAGACCACATTGTTTTCCACACTTTGATGCAGGCACATTAAATGAAAAGCACACAGTTATTCTTTTGGAGAGGAGAGAGAATCACAACAGCTGCCAATGGTTTTGTGTATTGAATTGTATTGTAAATACTTCTCAAAACACTGGAAAGGAAATTGTTACCATTACCCCTAATTTATAGATGGTGAAACAGAGGCCCAGAGATGCAAAATGAGTCACTAAAGACCATTCAGCAGGTTCATGGCAGAGGCAGACATCTCCTGAGAGCTATCTAATAGTCACAAGACCTCACTTTAGTTGTTTTGAAGAGTTTATAGAAGTTATCTATTTTGAGCCTGGGAAAAATATACCCTTATAAATCCTGCTGTGACCTCAGAAGATCTTTTTCCCTACCATTTCTTTCCTAATTGTTACCACAATGTCCTATAGATCTTAGTAATGAGACGACTTGCAGAATTGCCTGTACCACCCCCACCAAAAAGAGCCTGATGGAAAGGCCTCAGGGATTTGACAGTCTGCAAGACACGATGAATTCCATTAGATGACCTGTTGGAGCAAGTCCAGAGGAGGGCCACGAAGATGATCAGAAGGCTGCAGCACTTCTCCTATGAAAAGAGGTTGAAAAAGTTGAGGTTTTTCAGCCTGGAGAAGAGAAGGCTCCCGGGGAGACCTTAGAGCAGCCTCCAGTACATAAAACGGATGTACAAGAAAGCTGGAGAGGGACATATTGCAAGGTGCTTGTAGTAACATGACAAAGGGTAACGTCTTCAAAATGAAAGAGGGTAGATTTAAATTAAAGGAAAAAAATGTTCACCATGAGGGTGGTGAGCCACAGGAACAGGCTGCCCAGAAAACTTGTGGATGCCCCATCCCTGGACACATTCAAGTCTGGGTTGGACAGGGCTTGGAGCAACCTGGTCTAGTGGAAGGTGTCCTTGTCCATGGCATGGGGGTTGGAACTAGATGCTGTTTAGGTCCCTTCCAACCCAAACCACTCTATGGCTCTGCAATTCTAGGATTCTATGATGTTGTTGGCAGATTTCAGAAGCAGATGCACACATGCTGACAGGAACTTCTGTTTCCACTTCAATTAAGGGGCAGGGGGAAAAAAAAACAACCACAAGGAGCTGTTAAACCAAATTGCTAACAACCTTCAGCCCATCAGGGTTGCCGACTGCTTCCTCAAACCATTCGTAAAGAGGATTTCTGGTAGAAAAATAAAGCTTTAGGGCCAGGCCTGGCAAAATCTCAGTCCCCTCTGAGAGGTGCTAAATATCCTCAGATCCCCATGGAGACACTTGCTAATGTTGTGAGGTTATTACGGAATAAATGAGGGCACAGTCTGGACAACTTGCGTAACTGAGGAAACAAAATAATTTTGGCACCATGTATGGCTCTGACCAGAAGAGCTGCCCCCTGAGATCCAGCTCCAGAACCAGGATGGTTGGTTTAGGTCTTCATGAACGCAGCTCTGAAGAATGCTTGAGTTTTACCTCCTGCAGCCGGTGGACCTGTCATTTTTTAAGTGTCTAAATCCACCATGGAGACATCACTAACACCCTAGGAAGCTTCTTTGCAGCTTCTCACATGGCAAGCTGTTGTGTTTGATTTGACTGCTTGAACCCAGTGCTGTACACAAACTGAGAGCTGCTCAGAGGGCTGGTTGCAGCTGTGGTAACATAACACTCAAAATAGTCTAGGATGTCTTTCTCAGTCATATGGTCTATTTCTTTCAACACAAAACAGTGTGGATAAACCAAAACCTGGCCAGCTGCTAGAAGGAGGTATGACTGGTGCAAGCACCCAGTCTCAAGAGAAAAGCAGTAGTGGGGTCATTAATTCTTCTCTCTAGGGAAGAACACCAAACAGTGGCCTCTGTGGCCTCATGGTATTTCATTCCTTCAGGAATCTGAAGATCACTCTAATAACCCCATATTCCCTGAAATGGGTGCTTAAACCTTCTGCTCCAACAGGTGTTTGGTTACAACATGAAACATTACCTAATTGCTCGGTGTTGCAATGCCAACGAAGATTTGACCCTGGAGAGCACAGACAGGAGATAGAAGTGCTGGAAAACCACTGTGATACTGCAGAAGATCCCTGGAACACACAGAGGACACGTTTTTCAGATGCCTTATAAAGATGTCTGAAAGACCTATGAGAGATGCAGACTATTTAGGTTGAAATCAGTACAGCACCTAATAATGATTTGCATTACAGACATACACACACACATAGGCACACAAAAGCACATCTCCTGCAACTCTGGTAGCCCTGGAGAGTTACCAAGTAAAGAGATAAACCCTACTCCACTTTGTTCTCCTTGAGGATACAGGCCTCAAGAAGAGAAAACCTTTGCCAACCATCCTCTACTTCCTTATTCATGATTTCTGGCTGCTGACACACCAACTCCTGTCCTTGGATGACACAGAGACAAGTTAGATCACTAACTTTCCTCTCTCAATAGTCAGATTTGTGATTTTAATAGTTCACATTACGCAAGCAAGCCCAGAAAAATTCTTTAACAAAGCACAATGGTTGGATATATCTGGCCCATGTTACACATCAGTGTAGACATAACCCTAGGGAATCTTCGGATCACCATTGTGGCACCTGTCTTGCATCAAGATTCTTGCTTTCTTTCCAGGAACTAGGCTTCTTCCTACATATTATATTTGGCCGATAATGGTATCTGCAGTCCTCTCCAGAGCAGGATTTAAACACCAACTCCACTAAGCCAGATATCATTGAGCATTACTAGCATGCTAAGATGGACTCTCCAGGACAATTTTTACATATAATGCATAATATGAGTGAGTCTTGGTCTATCTTTGTTAAAGCCAGGTTCGAAAACAAAACAAAACAAAACAAAACAAAAACATTCCTTTTCCTTTCCCTTCAAAAGTGGGCACCATAAACACCATCTATAAACTCAGTCTGGCATTTCAGAGTCAGAGGGAGATTTAAACTGAGTTTCTTGGAAGTTGCATCTTCAAGATGGCAAACAGCCTGAGCAGGAGTGAGTTCCTGCCTTGTGTTAGATTGTGTGTACGTGATTGCCCTCTTCTGGGACATCTCGGAACAGCTCACCCCTGTTTAATGCCTGAGAGCATCAGGAAGATTCCTCCTCATCGTTGGAGCCAGTCCTGCTCTCCTGTCACATGCAAGACCCCTTTGCCATGAGCTAAAAGATTTCTTCCTGAAAGGGATTGTCAGGCATTGGAACAGGCTGCCCAGGGAAGAAGTGAAGTCACCATCCCTGGAGGGGTTTAAAACACGCGTAGATGAGGTTCTTAAGAATGTGATTTAGAGGTGGATGGACCTGTGTTGGGTTAATGGCTGGACGTGATGATCTTAAAGATCTTTTGCAACCAAAATGACTCTATGATCATTCCAGCATTCACCCTCGTTTGCTGCTTAAAACTTTTCAGAGAAGGACTTTTTACATCATTATCACACTAATCCTTCATGTTCACTTTTCTTTAGGACATTCTGTATCCAGTTTGGCTGACAGAGTTTTTCCAGGGGGAAAGGAAAACCCCACAGGACCATCAGGACATTTCCTCACATATTCCGTGTAGACCGTAGACTTTCCTTCCTACTCTTTTCCCAAGGCACATACTTTCATTTTTCTGTTGCAAAGGTCTTATACTTTGTAGCATTAAGGGCAATGTGACCAATATTGGCAACAATGAAGCTGTGGTGTAAAACATCCTGAGAGACCATCCCGTTGAACAGCAGACACAGATTTTACTTTCACCTCTATAAATGAATACAAATCAAAAATTCTTCCTTTCCATGGGACCTTGTTACCCACCTTGTGCCTATTGGACTGGAAGTTCTCTAAAACGAGGTACATCCTTTTCTAGTTGTACCCATAACCATAAATCACGGTGGCCTCCTGCATCTGAACACCCTCCTTGGGTCCCGTTTCGGCAGCAGTAATATACGAGCTCTGAGGGCAACCACAAGGGAGTCCTAAGCCTAAATTCTTTCAATGCTTTGCTTATATTGAGCCTTGCAGCATTACCTTACCTCTTTTTAGGCTGTTTCCATGACAACCAGCCCAGCAATAAAAATCAAGTGTTGGCTGCAGGATTGGGGAATGAAGGTAGGGGAGGGAGTTTCATGACAAATGAGGAAATACAGGCTCTAAAGTTACTCCAGCCTCACCCACTGTGTTATCTCAAGCAGGATGGTTCTTTCTATCTCAATACAGAGCTGCCATCAGGTGTAGGAGAGAGCCAGGAAAGCCTGGTGTCTTGTAACTGGTTTTAAAAGTCCTGTAGGATTTTCACTGCCAGTGGGAAAAGTTCATTTTTTTTGCTGCAGCAGGGCCCATGGGACCAGGGTCATGAATTATGCACAAATAAAACCACATTCCACCCTTTTCTTTCTCACAGCTTTTCCCCTGGCCATCCCAGAAAGAAGGGTCAGGCACAAGTGGGGTTGTGTGCAACGGAGAAGCTGGGGTGAAAAGACTCTGCTCACAGCTAGATGCTGGGAAATTTAGGGTCCCTGTATAAGTTTCTGGTTTTGAGAGTTTTACAGCAACCACAGCAGCTGTGTAATGGCTTCTGAAGGGCTACAAAGCAGATCTTAACAGAGGAAGACTTCATGACATCGTGAAACCATAAACACTACCATGGTGTGATGAAGTAAAATGGTTGGTGAGCTGCTAGAGAAAAGTTTTTTTGCAGATGAGGAGGATGGCAGGTAGAAAAAATTGTTCTGATGTGAGAGGTTTATTTCTGTAAAACAATGACCTTCTCATATTATGGTTTCTCCCCTGTATCTGCCTTTTGGAAAGTAAGATTTATAATTGATGGAACAGAGCCTGCACCTCTTCAGTTTGAAATACAAATGGCAAGCATGGCTCTTGTAACAGGAGTGACCATTATGCATTGGTCTCCCCTAAGAAAGATTACGAGTCCTATTTTTAGTTCCTCTTTTATAATGAGATGAACTGCTTCCCATCCTGGCAAATGCTCAGCATGAGTCCCCAGAATCCTCCAAATAAATGCTTGGAATCTGCTTGAAAATATTAGATTTTTCTTTGGTAGAAAGTGTAGAGAGGACTGGACTATATACACATCTATAATGAGATCTGTTTTTAAATGTATCCTAAGTGGCTGAGTGATGAACTGCAGATGCATTTGTTACTCATGGTTCTTGGAGATACAGAGCTTTGCTACAGATCACATACTTTACTGAAGTATCAATTTTAATAACATAATTTTCAACACCAATACTTGCTTTTACACAGACGATGTTCCAATATAATTTTTTACGTTTATGACAAGTATGACATAGTCTATATTTTGTTTCTTCTTAAAGAAAAAAGAAAATAATAATTGCAAATACAGGAAAAGGAGAACTGAAAAATCTTCTGAAGAATTCAATCCCTGTCTCCAGATCTGACAAGCCAAATTTCAGTTTTGAGCATTTCTGCATTCCTTATCAAGAAGGCAACACTTACATCTAAAGGCCTCCATGATATCTCTGAATGTGAAAAAACAAGCCATCATTCCTGATCAGTAGCAGACGTTACAGAAGATGGCATGATTAGGTATAAATCCACAAAAGTGAATTTACACCAAATTACTTCAGCAAAAGGTCCAGACCACCATATTTGAAGTAAACAATAAAGCTTATATCTATTCAATCATTGAGATTGATGTATGTGGTAAAGAAGAGTGCAGCATGAGGACTACCAGTGTGATGCTTGGCTAGACTTCAGCCGTACAGTTGTGAGTCCCTTCAACATGAACTCATGCATTGACTTTTGTAGCTGTAATCCACACTCACTATGGATGGAGACTTCCCACGATATGAGAGTTACTGGGTTGCAGAGAAAAAATGTCCACCAAAATTTATATAATCTACCACTCATATTTGCATAAGACAGAGTGGAAGGTATTTTATCTGAGTTTCTGCCTACTTCAATTAAAGCGGAAAGTATTGAAGTGCATTTTAGCTCAGCCTTGAGCTAGGCTTCCACTCATTCAACTCTATGAACGTACATACATTTGGCTGCAAAAATCCACATACACATATAGTGACAACAGAGGAAGTGAGAACTACTAGAAAAGTCCCTCATTTGCAAAAACAGGAAGTCAACATAACTACATTATCTTAAATGATGAAAGGTGCTAGCTCAGTTGCTTTATCAACTTTGACTTTTAAGAAGCTGAATATCACAGTATCACAGTATGTTCTGGATTGGAAGGGACCTCAAAAGATCATCTAGTCCAATCCCCCTGCTGGAGCAGGAACACCCAAGTGAGGTTGCACAGGAACTTGTCCAGGTGGGTCTTGAATGTCTCCAGAGAAGGAGACTCCACAACCTCCCTGGGCAGCCTGTTCCAGTGCTCTGTCACCCTTACTGAGAAGAAGTTTTTTCTCAAATATGACAAAATAATACTTATTATTGGATGATTAAAGAGGAAAATATTCCAAAGAATGCTTATGCCTGGTTGAGGATGCGGACACAGGCATACAATTGTATATGGAACTTCTTACAAGTGTTCATTGCAGAAATGAACTTTAACATTGTATGTGACTGCATTCAGCATAAATCTGGCACTCTCAGCCGCAACATCCATGTAGGTCTTCTCCAGGGTAAGACAGAAACTACTGAACCTCAGGTTTCTAAGATCTACCTGATGGCCAGTTCTCCATTCAGTCCCACTTAGTATTTTTTCCCCACTTTAACACAAAACCTCCACCATCACAGCCCCAAACATTTGCTCTTAAAATCATTGAGTTTTCCTCTGAGGGGAGCAAAACATGACAAGTTAAATGAATTAGGTAATGCTTTACCCCATATAATTTATGATGCCATAGGGAGTGGAAGCACAAACATCTCTTCAGCTTGTGCTCAGTCGCTCCTGGTGGACTAGAGCTAATAAACTAGAGGAGCTTGGAGATGAGATGAGAGAGGGGAGGAGCCTCCCCCTTAGTTTCTTGATCTTGGAGGGGCTACCCTAAGAAAATGGTTACCAAACACCTGGAGCAGCACCTAATTAACCCGAGTAAGATTTTAGTTTGGCAGGATTAAATGCTGACAAGCACCCAGGGTGCTGTGGGTCTGGTCTGCTCACTGCTGGGAGCCAGGATAATGTGTTATGTTGCACAGCCCTGTGGGGACATAAATTTGGGGGAGGTTTGAAACAACAAGTACCTCAATACATAGGTTTGTTGATTGACATTCCCCTTGTGGATAGCTGGAATTAAAATTGATTGGACAGGGTAGTGTGCTATAAGTTTTGCTGGTGTAACTGGGAGTAGTTCCTTTCAAATTCATTGTGATTTACACTGGCATGGGGGGTGGCTCAAAAAAGCTGCAAAAAAGCATTGCAAAAATTCAAAATCTAGAATAAAGACACATTAAATAGAAGTCTTAATCAAGTCCTGGTAAGCAAATGCTTCTTCTGAAAGAAGACTGAACTCTTTTCTGTAAGGCAGGATGGTCATGCTGGTTGGTACCAAGGGAAGATCTGGTTTAATCACTTCGGTCTGCTGGGGGACTTTTTCACAAAACCAGTTTACCTTCAAATTACAGTAGCATATAAAATGAAGTAATAGAGGGAAGAGCTAGCTGATTTTCTTCAGTGACTGCAGAACAAAGGGTTCCCATTAGGGCAAAACATGATTCCACCAAAATTTCCTTCTCAAACATTTTTGTCACAGTTTGGATGGATCTTTTGAAGTGTTTGTACCTGTTGCCAGATCACTCAGTGCAACAGTATTTGCGGCCTCTTTTATCCAAGTGAAACACTGGTGAGCATATTGCAAAGCCAATATTTATTTAGTATCTAATCAAGCCTGTTAAATTATCCTTGGCCCGCCAAGATTAGCAACATAATTTAAGCTCCACACTCACCCACTACCACAGTTCACCTGATACTGGGTAGGAGCTGAGCATGTTGATGGACTGTCATGGCCATTAGGATTCAGTGGCAACCATTTATCACAGCAAACAAACAGGACCTGCGTTTTCTATTTTCCATGCACCATTAGGCCTGGGATGTTTGCACTTCATGGATCTCATTCTGAGTAAATACATTCGGAAAGCTGATTTCAACTGAACTGGAACAGTTTCAGTCCAGACTTCAAGCCAACATATGACCAACCCGTGTGATCCCAAAGCGAACATCACAAATTTTTTTGGAGGTGTTGTGGCTCGTATTCCAAAAGCCACATGCTATCAGCCTTGATTGTGTTATATTAAAGCTAAATAGGTTATTTAGGAAAGGGGAGGGCATTCCTTTGATGTTCAGTCCATATTGAGTTTAAACCAAATCTGTTTGAGAAAGCTAATATAGCTAATTGACCAAAAGAAGATAAAATATTCATCTGTGTCACAGGAGATGCAGGTTGAAGTAATTCATCTGAATTAGGCAGAGGAAGAGCCTGAGCAGGGATGATTGACATAGAAAATTGCAGAGATCCTTGACAAGAGGAAAAGTTTTTTCTTGGGGGAAATCTTGTACTTCCACTGTGCTCAGGAATTCAGTTGGAAAAACCTTCCATGAAGAAAGCTTCACCAGGACCTTTAGATTCTTAAGAAAATGTTCCATTTCAACACATCCACCCTTTCCAGGCCAAGAAAGTGAAGTCAAAACTTTCCTAAACAGTAACACCATACTTCTCAAACAGCCAAGGGCTGGATTCATCTGTCCAAAGTAGACATGTCAAAGTTTGTTGGGAAACATCTGTGAACAGAAGGTTTTAGCATATCAGAAAACACACATCCATCAGGTTGTAGGTAGGGTTGATCCTATTCTGGAAGGAGGAAAAATGGTCAGGAAGGTTATTTCTAGAAGTTTCATCCTGACATTTTTAATTTTGTTTCTATTCTGATGTTATATATTGTTCAGTGCTTTCTAACACAACAGCACTTTGATGTGGTACCAGTCACTCAAGAAAAATCTCAGTTCAGAAAAGAACCAAAATGGAGTGAACACATCTAGGTGAGTTAAAATTGTTGGATTTTAGGAAACTTGAGTTACATTTCAATTCTAAGTCCTGAGCAATGTCTGTGGTAGGAAGACTGGTGGCGCTTAGAGAAAATACCTCCAAAACTGTTGGAGCTGTGTATGAACCCTGAAGGTCTCTAAATGGGATGAGCTCTAGGTTTGGATCTGTATGGCTTCCCACACATGAGAAAAGTCAGAGGAAATTCAGATTCATTGAAATAGACATTATACAGAAATACATCAAGGCAACTCATGCCCATAAGACCATTCTGTCTTCAAATACCAAGAAGGGGGAGAAAATCAAAGTGCCTTACCTTTACATGACATAGCACTGTTGGACTAGAGCCCAGGTCTCTGCTCACAGCAGGCACCGTCATGCGTACATGGTTCTTCTGTCAATCCAGCCACCATCATGATCTATAGTGCCTTGAGTTCCCCACAGTCCCCGGGCTCCTCTGACTCCCCTTTATCTCCCTGAAGGATTCCCGTGGTCTGGGAGGTGGCAGACAACCCAAGCAACTCCTGAAAGCTGGTCTGAGCTGCTCCCTCCCTGCTGATTCATAACCTGGAATGGCAGTCATTCCTAGGTGCCTCCTCAACAACCCACTCATACAGGCTCATGATCAGCTGCAGGAGCCTTTATTTTCTTGTGGTCAACCACTCACCCCTGAAAAGTCTCTAGAGGAAGCATTATATTTCCTCACACAGGCTTTGAACTTTGGGATTAGCACTTTCCTTTGCAGCCCAAGCACTTCCTGCACAGAAGGAATTTGTTCTGCAGCCTTCGGGGAAACCTTGGGTTAACACGAATAAGTGAAATCTGACAGCCAGAGGCTGTTTCCAGTTTCTCTCATCCTCATAGCCCACAGGTTTTGCCTCCTTCCAGGCTTAAGTCCTAACTCAGGACAAGCGAAGTGCTTTGTGAGGCTCATGCCTTACAGAAAAGGTAAGGAAGCTTGAATTTCCTTCACTGTGGGTTTCATTATCTTAAAGAATCTCGTAGATATCTGATGGAAGAGATCAGCCCTCACAAAACACCTCACTTGGGATAAATCGCTACCATAAAATTTTAAATTTCTGAATTCAGACCCTCCATGTGTTATATTGCCTCAAATATACTTACAGTGATGTGGGTTCCCTCCATTCGCAGTGGAACGGAGACTAGAGAACACTGGGTTTGTACTCAAATATTCTTAAGAGCGTTTGATAAAAATCTATGATTTTAAATTAACTCTTTCAAATTTATATACTTTCCCTTGATTTGGTCAGAAACTAGGAGAAAAAAAAAAAAAAAAAAGAGCTATTAACATACATCTGCAGGAAAAATTCTCTGTCATCCAAAGGGGCACGGTTAGGAGCATGACCCTGATAACACAGCTGAGATCTCAGCAGTTGCTCCTCTCCCTGAAACTATTGTATCTAAAAGGGTTTGAATCACGCTCTGGAGACACAGGATCCTCTTTGTTGGCACTAGCTCACATCCCTAACTTTCACTAAAGTGCAATTATGTGGGTTTTGCTTCCCTTATTATCACATGAACAGATCCAGTCATTGTCTTATTGTACACAAGGACTGTGTTACTGTTAGACCTGAACTTATAAACCAGGCAGAAATTAATGTACAGGCATTTGCTTCTATAAAGTCTGTTACTGAATTATTTCTATGGTATATTAATTTTTAAGGATGCGATTTGGTTAACCAATTATTGAAGTCCCTGGTTTTATTCTTTGCTGATACCTTTTCTGTTATCTTTTCAATGGGAAAAAATACCTGAGCAAAACAGTAAGATGTTCTCTATGATGACACTAGCCCAATGTAGAAAATCTCCAGCATTCAGTAAAAACACAGTTTAAACTGAAAATAACTGCAGACAGGACTATTTTTCAAATAGTCTCTGAATTGAGCTTTCCAGGAAAAGAAAACTGGAAAAAAATGAACTTTTTCTGTTGGAAGATGTGTGGGTTGGGTTCCATCCCATTGACAATGGAGACATTTCCTTCCTGATTCCTCAGGCTGTACCTTGACCAACTTCCATGGGATGAGCAGTCTGCTCCAGCATTGAACACACAGTTTGGACAACTAAAGAGGTTTTGATCAACTATGGAAAATTCTTTCAGTGTTGCAGAAGTGTCCAGAAATATCAAAGGCTGGAGTAACAAAGATTTCACTATAACTGAGTTCCCAGGATACAACCAACCATCTCCACCATGATGTGTCTAAGTGGTTGGGAAATTCTCAACTTGCCGCTGTAGGACAGAGCACATACTGGGGTCCTGAGGAGTGGAAATCTAGCAGTTTTATCAAGGAATACAGCCTAGTTAATAGCTGGGATGTCCTACCTGCATTTTAGAGAAAATTCACTGAAACTGGTTTTTTCAACATCTCAAATTTTCTCAGAAACTGCTCAACAAAAAAGTTTCTACTCCATTTCAGGGCAGCATTTTAAATAGATTCGACTAGAAATAGGACAAACATATAAAAACAAGGAAGGGAAAAGGAAGGGTACCACTTTCCACTATAAATAACACTATCTCAGAAACATGACCAGTGAGTGAACGGGAACTGCAGAGGATGGTTGCTCCTGTGCTCAAGCCATTAATCTGCATGCCAGGTGAGGTTCAAGATCCTGCTAAATATGTATAGTCCGGGATAAGTCACTAATTCCCTCTTCCACAACTCCTTGTCCACAAGATGTCCAAGTAAACCTTCTTCTGTCCCACATATGGAGTCCATCCTTGCAGCTCCTACTCCCTTCACTTGCAGAGTGACTGAGAGTGGGGTGAGGGGGTCTCAGGTATAGACTGGATCACTGGGGAAAAAAAGAAAGAGCCTAAAACTGGAACTTTTCATTTCATTGGCAATCCTTGGTGCATTTTTCTCTCTTTCTTCCTTTCACTCTTGCTTGTTCAGGAAATGAGGAATGACAGAATTTGTGGATGAGAATTAGCTGAGAATTTTTTTTTCCTGGGAAGAACCCCAATTCACCAAGGTGCAGCCATTTCCTTCAAGTTGTCAAAAAAAAAAAAAAAAAAGCCATTAAAAAATAGAATTTAGAGAAAAAGAAAGGAGGAAGGGGGTTTTGAAGTTGCATACTGCTTTGGGCTTCTTTGAATAAAATGTTTGAATTTGCCTTGAAATGGTTCGTGCTTTAACATTCTTATTACCCTATTTTAATTCATTTATTAAGGGGACCTAAAAGACAAAAAATACCTCGAATGATTCATCCCAAATTTTTCAAAGATTACTAGACTATAAAAATTGTCAGGTTTTGACAGGAAACTTTTGAGATCTGAAGTTCTCACAGAACAAAAGGAAGTTTCACAACCAGCTCTATTTCAATATTATGATTATTTTCTTTATGCGTGTCTGGGGTGGGGGAGATTTTATGGAAATCTGATTGAAAAATATGTTTGCTGGGTCTAGCCACATCCTGCGTTCTTTGTCCCACAGCAAATCCAGAGTGACTTGAATAATCTTCATGGCTTTGCAGGCTGTGCTGAGATAAACAAGAGCAGAATAATTTGTCATGATATCCCTAGAAGAAAAACAAGTCTAGATGTCACATCATATTCATGTCTGAACACATAAGAGTATTGCTCTGGTTCAATTGCTAGTCCAGTGTTGGCAGGCTCACTGAAGTCTGTCAAGAAAAGTGGCTCCAATATTAGTTTTGAAATGCCTCTTTCCACGTTGGGAAGTGCTGAGCCTCCCAAAGTGGGGGCACAATGAGCAAGAGCACAGGATTTACAATGGTTGTGGAGCAAACTGGAAGACAACACTGGAATCAAAGAATAATAGAATGTCCTGAGTTGGAAAGGACGCACAAGGATCATCGAGTCCAACTCCTGTCATTGCACAGGACAACCCCACAGGTCACCCCGTGTGTCTGAGGATGTTGTCCAGTCTCTTCTTGAACACTGTCAGGTTGGGACTGTGACACCTCCCTGGGGAGCCTGTTCAGTGCCCAGCACCTCTGGGTGAAGAACCTTTTCCTCATGTCCATCCTGACCCTCCCCTGGCACATCTTCTGCCATTCCCTGGGGTTCTGTCACTGGTTACTAAAGAGAAGAGTTCAGTGCCTACCTTTCCTCCTCCCCTTGTGAGAAGCTGCAACCACCATGAAGTCTCCCCTCAGTCTCTTCTTCTCCAGGCTGAAACAACCAAGGGACTTCAGCCGCTGCTCATATGACTTCCTCTCCAAACCCTTCACCAACTTCGTAGCCTCTTCTGGACTCCCTCTAGAAGCTTAATATATTTTTTATCCTGTGACACCCAGACCTGCACACAGTGCTCCAGGTGAGGCAGACAGGGACAACCACCTCCCTCGAGCGGCTGGTGATGCTGTGCTGGATGCACCCAGGTCACAGTTGGCCCTCTTGGCTGCCAGGGCACACTGTTAGCCAGGAAGGTTTTTCTTTGAGGGCTTTGAGCATTCATTCCTCACTGGTCTGACTGTAGATGGGCTAGCCTGCAGGTATTTCATCAGGTATCACTTCTACAAGTGGTCCTGGAAGTAACAGGACCTTCTGAAATGGAGGGAATGGGAGGATGGTCCTCACTTCTTCCTGTCCTCTACCCTGAGATCTGAGTGCTGAACTGCGAACTCTCTGCTGTCACACAAAATCTGAAGAGCACATTGGAAATAGAAGCTGTGTTTGTCATGTGTGAGCATTTGTGAGACGAAGGTGAATTGACAACAGGCACTAGGTAGACAGGTTTAGCAGAGCAAAGACAAATCCCTGAAATACCACTCCTGGTTCTGCAATTTTCCAGCAAAACCTCATTGATGATAGTAATGAAGTTTGCAATGAGGTAGTTGATTCCACCCCTCTATAAATAACTACTCTTTTTTGTGTACAAAACATATGAATGCAAACCTGCAGAGTTACCGTGATGGCTTATGAAGAATTGTGATGGGTCCTATTCTCCAACATTGACTTTGAGGCTTTGGCATCTTTTATACCACGGTGTAAGTTTATCTGTGATTAAGTTAGGCTTGTGGGTAGAACAGGAACAGTTCATGTGACAAGATGTTCTCTCTTATATCACAAAAAAAAAAAAAAAAAAAAGACAAAATGAACATTAAGAAAAGGTTGAGGTAAACAAAATATATCAGTTGAAGACTGGACTACATAAATGGATAACTAAATCCGTGGTTATATGAATACATATGGGAAATATAAATGTTCCCAAAGAATCATGGTTACAGAAATGGATTTGGTTGTAACATTTTTTCTGTTTTGGTTTGGGTTGTGTTTTTTTCATTATTTTCTCAGAAATAAATCTTTCATGTAGTTCAAGCTGATGTAAAATAAAATGGCAAACAACGGCTAAGGTGCATTTTGGAAACTTGACAGACTACTGTTCAAGTGGAGAAAGGAAGCTTCACCTCCCATGAGGCACTGCAGCAGTTCAGGGAAATGACAAGTCCCTGCTCATCTGGCCTCAGAATCATCAGCCTACACTTTCAGACCTGTGTTGTGTTACAGTTTTGATCCCATTTTAAAAGGCTGTAAATATCAAATGATCCACATTTCACATAGGATGGAAATTCAATTTCCAATTTTCATAATGTTTACACTAATGGAAAAGCCACTTTCTGTTTTAATATTCACATCAATAAATTCTGGAAAAGCAACATGCCACCACTTAACACGACCCCAAACAGCTCTTTATGATCCTAGTGTGACACTTTTACCAAAGTCTTTCTTGGGAAAGGTCACACTGCCCTGTGCTGGAATTTACAATCAAAACCAAAGGGGAACAGACACATTAAAAGGCAGCTAGAAGTGAGGTGACTGGAGTACATATCCAAAATGTGCAAGACAAAGTTTCAGTTTTCAAATTAATACAAACAGAGGAAGGTCTTGATGTCTCATATGTCAACTTCATATATTTAACTATTGGGTTACTATCTGTTAAGAGCTTTCTTTTCTTATCCTTTCTTTTTTAAAGATTTTAGAATACCTTCATTTCATGCAAACTGGGCAAATTTTTACCATTTCAAATTTACACAGGACAGAGAAATTCATTACAGCACAGCTAAGATGGCAAAACCCTTTCATTAGGTTGCTAGCCCTATAAAAGCTCAGAGAACTGCTACTGCATTGCTACTGTTTTCTCACTCCATCAGCAACCATGTTTTAATGGTAAAATATTAGTATACTTAACAAAGAAGATGGAAAAATATTCACTTGTTAGCAATTTTCATGGCCAAAAAATATTCCCTTTTTTTCAAGTCAGTCACTAAGTCTGAGGTTAGACTTCACAGAAGATTATAATAAAAGATTTCCCCTACAAAACAGGAGGGTCTTGAACTCAATGAGCAATTACTAATGATGTTTATTCATGTTATGGTATTTATTTAGCTGCATAAAATATGTTGGTGATTGGAATTTCTGCTGGCAAGTTCTGCAGATGTGTCAAGGAAAAATCTCAGTTCCGAATTCTGCCAGTGGAAAGTCAGAATAGACTGTGCTTGCATTATTACCCTCAGGCAAATATCTAGAGTGAACTGGAATTGTACAGCTTGCAATTGACAGTAAAATCTAGCAGAAAAGTAGAATTCAGATTATGTCTGTCTAAGGTGCTCTTCTGCGATGCTCATCAGCATGGGACCTTCTAAGTCTTAAATATGTTTCATTTTGAAATTCTCATGTTACCTAGAGAAAGGCAATTTTCTGTATGTACTGAAAAAGAAACTGAGGTGCAAAGATTAAGGCCTCTTTTTTTAGAAAAAAATATGTCATAGATATTTGGCTGACATGTGTTTTATTCTAAATTAGGCTTTTTATGTATCTTTAAAATTTCTCCTCATCTAATCTGCCCAGCATCAAAAATCAGTGCAGAGCCAGGTATTTAGCTACTAAGAGCTTAAGAAGTCAACTGGTGTTGGTAGACCATGAAGAACACATTAAACGATGTCAGAAAGAAAGACACAGGTAAAATTGTTTCTGCAGTTATGAAAGGCAGATATTCCATAACGTGTATGTGTGTCTTCAGGCCTGATTTCTTTAGGACTTTGTGCACTGATGGCACAGCGAGCTGCAGGTACAGAGAGAGCCCTGCAGTGCTGGTCCAGCTCTGGGGTCCTCAGCACAGGACAGACATAGACCTGCTGGAGAGGGGCCAGAGGAGCCACAGAAGTGATCCGGGACTGGAACAGCTCTGCTGGGAGGACAAGCTGAGAGAAATGGGGTGTTCAGCTTGGACAAGAGAAGTCTCTGGGGTGATCTTATTGCGGCCTTTTCATACTTAAAAGGGGCTGAGAAGAAAGATGGGGACAGATGTTTGAGCAGGGCCTGTTGCGATAGGACAAGGGGTGATGGTTTTAAATTAAAGGAGGGTAGATTAAGGCTGGACATGAGGAAAACATTTTGTACAATGAGAGTGGTGAAAGCCTGGCCCAGGTTACCTAGAGAGGTGGTGGATGCCCCATCCCTGGAGGCATCCCAGGCCAGGCTGGATGGGCTCCGAGCAGCCTGAGCTGGTGAAGATGTCCCTGCTCATGGCACGGGTGGCACTGGATGAGCTCTGATGGTCTCTTTCAACCCAAATTATTCTATGATTCTATCATTGGGTGTGGGAAGTTGTCAGGTAACATGCTGCCAGCTTATAGATAAACACTTAATTTTCCCCCACACCTTGATTTTCTAAGTTACGTGGTTGTCTAAGACGTGGATCTTCAAATGGACACAGCATGGCCTTATTCATGGGGGACTATAGAGCAGAAGCCAATAGTGTGAGTCCAAAGGTATGAGACTCTCCTGCAGTTTCTCATTGGTTCGTTTGACTTAATGATCCTGAAGGTCTCTTCCAAGCAAAATGATTCTGTGATTTTGCATTGATTCATGCTGGATCTTTCCTTCAACTAGTGTAAGAGGCACATGGCCCTGAAGCAAATGCAAGTATGTCATTTTACATGATGCATGGCCTGTAACATCACTAAAGTGACAACAGATTTTCACTAATACACAGGAAGAGAAAAACATGCTATAACCTTTGAAAAATTGGAGGCCACTCTATATATGTAAATTTAAATGTATTTCCAGCCCTTGAGATGCTGATGATGAGTGAGGCAACTGAAATGAAGTTTTGGGTTAAATGAAAATTCAAGGATTCTCAGGAGTCCTTTCACCTGATTTCCATTTTAGAGAGACAATTCTCCTTTTCTTGTTCCTACCTATAAGCTTTTGTGGGTTTTTGTAATGTTCTCTATGTCTTATTAACATAATTAATTCCCTGATGTCCTGCTATTAACATTCATAAGACAAAGAGAAATTAGGAAGAAAGTAAAAAAGATGGCAACCAAGCCACACAAAGAAGTAGTACCTTAGCACAGACTTTCCCCCAGGGCATTTCATGTAACCCATATTCCCAGTACATATCCTCCACCTTGTAGCAGGGGTACATGAGAAAATACAGCCTACATCCTGTACCATCACCTTGCAGCTGTCCAGCCAACCCTTTCAGATATTTTAAGGTCTGTTTGCGCCACTGGAGAAACACAATTATGATGTTTCTAAGATCAGAATTTATATATATATATATACACACATATATACAAATCTACGGAAATGCCAATATTTCCATTAAAAATATATTGTTGACAAGTTTTTAAAGCAGATGAGATAGATACACACCAGGTTTACTCTCTCACTTCAGGAGCTGTTTCAGCCTATCTGGAGTCATTATTCCTCAAATGTGAGTGAGGTAAATGTGAGGTAACCAAAATTTCTTTCATCACATTTTGGTTTATGGCCTGTCTTCTACAGGACAAGGAATATCAAACCATCATGCCCTCTCCTCTAACTCAGCAAGCCTGGGCATATTTAAAGGATAAAATATAAAGAATGAGCTATAATGAATGTGGAGAAGACTAATGCAAAAAACGCCAAGAAAAACAGAGTGACTGTCTCTGTGCAAACCACATCCTTTGAAATAGCTGCAGTGCAAACTCGTGCCCTCAAATTTCATTATTATATCTGGTGTGTGTGTGTCACTTCAGCTTATTCATTGAAGAATCTTCAAATGCACTGGCATACACTTGGGAGAGTTGTGCTGGAGATAATTAAAAGGATGGAAAAACATTTCTCTGTGCAGCGAAGGAATGTGAGAAAAGGATGGATTTGTGGTTTTGCATTTTCTGTAAAACTCTTTTCTGAGGTCAGTAGCACTGTATTACTTAAAACAGTCATCAGATATTAAAAAATGGTCTCTCATTCCTGCCATTATATCTCCCTATGTTGTAATTGTCCTGTGTTAGTATTCCCTGTGATCCATGGATCCCAGCCCAAAAGGCAGATACGTTCTTGAGCTGTGGGATATTTGGCTGGAAGATTACATGTCACAGAATCACAGAATTGACTGGGCTGGAAAAGACCTCAGAGATCATCAAGTCCAAACCTTGGTCCAACTTCAGTCCATTTACTAGATCATGGCACTAAGTGCCATGTCCAATCTCAGTTTAAAAACCTCCAGGGACGGTGAGTCCATCACCTCCCTGGGCAGACATTCCAATGCCTGACCACTCTCCCTGTAAAGAATTACAGCCTAAATTTCCCCTGGCAGAGTTTAAGCCCATGCCCCTTGTCTGCATGTCTTAAATCCTCATTGATATTCACAGTGAATTTTCTTTGCCAGGGGCACAGCACCTGTACAGGTTTCCAAGGAGGTTAATCTAAGGATAGCTGATACCAGGCACATGGAGCTCCAGTTTGTTCAAATGCATCCACTGTGCCGTACTCATTGCACCAACGGTACATACACTGCAGCTATAATCCATAATTTGCACCAAGTGGTTCTTCCAGTTCCCAGTTTATCTATGGAAACAGCAAAGGCACCTATGATACCCTCCTAGACTGACATCCACCTGGACTCAAACACTGGGAAAACATTTGTAGACAAAACCACACGCAAACTCTCCAAAACCTCCAAAACCATGGATAAATATCTGTCCTGAAGATTTTTGTTGGGATGTCAGGAAAAGCATCTGTGCTGTGAGACTGTACTGGCCAAGCCACTACATTGGCAATGGGATTGATTTAACCAAATGTAGAGAAAAAGTTTTGCAGGCGAACTGGACACCAAAGCTGAGCTTTGGTCCCTTTGAATTTAATGAAGAGCTGATTAATAGAGTTTAGATTATAACTTCAAAATAGAAATCTAAATCAGATCTGACGAATGACATCTAAAAGTGGTTGCTTCTCTTTGATGACTATAAGTGGAGCCCAGAGCACCTGGCCCAGCAGTAGATAACTATGTTGTAGCTGCCCAAAGCTAGATGAGAAGAATAGAACCTTGGGTAATTTTGTTTAATTCTTTACAATGAACTATCGTTCTTTTTGAAGTTGTCTTTAGAAATAATCTTTCTTGCAGGAACTAAAATATACCTTATGTGAAAATCATATTCATCACACTCAGTGTGCTGTATCTTGTATACACAAAACCTGTGGCAGGGATGCTCTCACTTTTCGTAAGTGGGAATCTTTACAAACCCAAAGGACTAGGCAGGAACATTCTAAAAGCACATATTCTGTTCAACAGCTGGTATAGGTCTTGACAGCTCAGGACCACTCTAATATTATGCAGTTGTGAGTGATCCTTTTCCTTATATAACATTGTTTCTTCTCATGTACCCCAATGCACTTTTCAAATTGACATTCAAACTATGAGACAATAATTATAATTTCCTTTATGTTTCCAGGAGATATTTTGGTAGGGATGTTAAGCAAGTGTTCTAGTCACCTGAGTAACCTGAGTAGGGGCAGCTCCAGCAATGTGGCACACCAGCTGTGGGATTGGTTTCAAAGAGCAAGACAAAAACTGATTTCCTATGTAGTTGTATGCAAGTGAGCTGGAGTCTGGGCTCACAGCATAGGCAACACAGCCAACAGACTCTAGCAAACAATTGCTAAACTCACATGAGGGTTCAATTCACCTGTCTAAATACAACCACTTAATACCATTTGAGAGGGTCTAAGACACCTGAGCAGATGTTGTGCCTGGCAAATTGACAGAAAGTTTTTAGGTTGTCCTCACCCCTGTGGTGAGGAAACATGGAGATCAGGAGGGACATTTAGATGATCCCAACCACCTCTATGTTTAAACAAACAACACAGCTTTAGAATGGATTTGGGCAGCCAGGATCTCAGTTAAACCCTGGTTTTATGAAGAGCCCAAAAACCTAGGGTGCATATGGGCATGCAATTGTGGATACTGCATCTTAATTATTCTCCTAAAAAATATGCAGAATGAACCCCTGTGTGGCACTGCCTCTAGTAGTGGTTTATCTTGCAAAGCAGTTGTGTCATGCTATGTTCTGATAAGCTGTGGTTTCCAGAAATACCACAGCAATAGTGATGTCTAACTGCAGAGACCCAATCTCCGTTGACTCCCATGAGAATTTAGATATTTAGTGCACATATAGGCAGTGTTTAATTCTCTCAACTGACCATATATGAAGTTAGGGTGAATTAGCTCAGCCGTAGACAACTTCATTGTGGATTAGCACTTTCTCAAGTGTAGGAATCTCAATTTAGCAATCTTAACCTGTGAGCTAAATCCCACCCTGGATTACCAACTTCTTTTACTTTAAAGAACAATCTCCATCATACCATTTGTAGTAGGATTTGGGATCAGAATGGCTGTAAAATTGGTGGTAGAAAAATTAAGTTATAGATCCTCATCGTCATATCAACATTTTGTTGGTTTGCATGAGAGACGGCTGGAGGCAGGATGAGTATTAGGTCATTTCGGTATTTTATTTCATTTTTTTCCCTTTCTTTTTCTTTTTCACAGTCTTCAGATGGGTTTCACTGCAACACATGGCACTCTGGAACATCTCCTTTGTTCATATGACTACCAGTTCCTGCAAAGAACAATTGTGGATCATTTCATAAACCTACTGTCACAGCTCTCTTGAAGTCCTGGGCAGATAATCTAATGTCTGCTCCTGTCCACCTCCTACTGTTTGCACTTAACCACTAACTTAATCCAGAAACTGTAACTGAGGAAACTGCAAGAAAATGGAAGGGCACAGAGGTTGGTAGAAAAGCATTTCTGCATGAGAATATGTTGTAGTCCACTGCAGACTTTCTGCTGCTGCTGGGTTCAGATATCATCAGCCCTCTCCTGCTTACAACCATACACACATTTTAGTATTTATTTGCTTATTCCCAGACTCTTTAGGTTTTCTTTGTAAGGGTAAACTTTTAATATCGTTACAGAATTTTTGTTTACTAACTGTGTTTCAGCAACTAAAACAGAACTGAAGCAGCAAAAATAAACCCAACTAACAACAACAAAAAGAGTGGTTTGTCTTGAAGTTTATATGGCCCAAAACACCATCAGCTCAAGAAATGAGAGAGCGTTTATCTCTGTCCTGGGACTCACAAAAAGAAGTCAGAGACAAGTCAGTCAGTGGGCCGGTGCTGGGAAATATAAAGGCACCTTTTCTATCTGTGCGTTCAGCAATCTCTGTTTGCACTGGGAACCTCCTGGCTTTCCCACTTCACCTAAAGGCTCCAGGTGTATTTTATAAGCCTCATAATAGGTTTGGAGCCTCAGTTCAGGAGTTTAATTTTCATGTATGATGCCATCTGCTGTCTGGACAGCCCTAAGGGGAATCCTTATTAAAATAACTCTGAAGCAGTAAAGCCATATGTGTAGCTTTACAACCCACAGAAGGAATTATAGACATTCAGCCAATAAGAAGAATTGCTCCATGATGGCATGACAACTTTTCTGTGTATGTAAGGCCTTTAGTTTAAAAAGAAGTTGCTTTCCAAAGTGCATTGAGAAACTCTGAAGTCAAACCTTAACGGGTGACAATTGGTGTAATGAAGATTATTTCAGTGGAGCTACAGGGTTTTATACAGCCTAGGAAACAGTTTTCCAGTTGAGGAATGTGAATAATATGATTTCCCCGATGTCATCCACTCATTAGCTGTCACTCTCTGCCATGAGGTTGGAAATCTGGAAATTAAAAGACTTTAAAAGCTTTCATGTCAAACACTCCTTTTAGCACGAAGGAAATTCATGCTGAAATATAGTTCAGAATAGCATTTATTTCACTTAACTTTAGAGAGTCTACAATGCAGACATGACCATCTGAGATAGTCATCCAAAGCTCCCTTTATAGCCAAGGGAGATCTATTCAAGTTAGTCACCAGGGCTGAGGACACTATTCTTAAAGCTGACGTCTGGCATCACACTAATCTTTTCCTAAACTACTTATTTCTATTTTCTACAATGACATATATGAGAGACCATCTCAGCCTCTGGTGATTACACTGTAGACATCAACAATTTTTAGAGGAGCTTTTTATGCCAAAAATTTTCAGCCATACGTCAAGCCTGCATGGTCTAGATGTTGCACTGTGCCAAAAGTTGATTTCTGTTCTCAAATTAAATACAATTGAGGGACTCCTAAGCAAACAAATTCATGAGATAAGATAAACTGACTATCAAGTTTTATAACGAAGTTTCATGTGACTATCAATCTTTATAACAAAGCTCCATATATTCAATTAACTTCTTAGCTTCCAGTTTCCCAGCCTATTCCTCCAAATAGTTAAATACGTCCTCTTAAAAAAAAAAAAAAAAAAAATAATAATAATAATAATAATAATAATAAATAAATGAAAAGAAAGCAGGGATATTGCTTTAATTAATTGAAATAATAAGATAGAGAGGGGTCCAGTCATTATTTTCCTCTGAGTTGTTCTACTTGTGACTACCTGCCCAAAACTAATAAGAGGTTAATCACTTTGTAAAGGTGGTGTGAAATGCTAAAAAATAATGGGGGAAGGTGAAGCAAATTTTCTGAACTTCTCTGAGCCTTGTAAACAGACCAGTTCTGCACAGAGCTGAATATCATCCCTAACTCTGAGTGCTTTAGATTTTCTGTGGCAGATACCATTTTTTTCAGTTCAGTGCAGGAGGATGTGCCGGGGGAGGTTTAGATTGGATACTATGAGAAGGTTCTTCATCTGAAGGGTGGTGGAACACTGGAACAAGGTCCCCAGGGAGGTGTCATGGCCTTAAGCCTGACGGTGTTAGAGAAGCATTTGGACAATGTCCTCAGACACATGGTGTGAACTGTGGAGTTGTCCTATATAGGGACAGAAATCAGACTCGATGATCCTTGTAGGTCCCTTCCAACTCAGGACATTCCATGATTCTACGATCTTTAAAACTTGTATGTTACACATGAGACTCTCAGAATCATCTCTGCTTTATGATCCAGCTCCACTAGACTTGTGCTTCCCACCTTGGTGGTGATGTGGTCTTACATGAGCTTCATGACCCCACTGGTCAGACACAACTGCTCAAGGAGATCCCTTTGGCTGCTCTTGGCAGGGTTCACTGAAACTAGGGAGCAGAGGACTTGGCAAGGTTTTTTGACCTCTGTGGAGTCTGCTGCAAGGTATGTTCACTCCCCAGCCACCAGCCATAGCCAAAGCCTGTTGCTTGCCAGAGGACCCAGCACGGACTTTCACAGGCCACTTGTGTCCAATACAATCAAGGCAGAACCAAATGTGGGATTGTGGATGCAGAGGAAAAGACTCTTCCAGTCCTCTAGACTTAAATTAGGCAACTTGAAAGGAATTGTGGCCTCTGTCTGTTAAGTCCAGAGAGTTTTATAGGATTAACTCACACTAGAAGCTGGGAAAATTCAGGTGGTCAAAAGCAGCAATAAGAACACAAGGATCACTGTCATGATAAGCCTATTCATGGCATGAATGTGTAAGCCAGGAAGATATTTCTTGCTTCTTTCCATGGATGGGGAAGACCATCCTCAAAAAGGTGAAAAGCTTTGTCAGAGTCTATAAAAAGCTCTGTGGCAATATGAGGACCAAAACCTTAGCTTTTATAAGCAGAACATCTATTCTTAGTCCGGTAAGTTTAACATTGCGTCAGGATTTCATTTAAGTTCTACTTGACAGCACATTCAGGGCCATGGAATTGTATCTGTGTCTGTATCTGACTTTAATTCTCATTCTCAATAGTCAATGCAGTTAGCTAGGAGTAAAGTATCTAAATTACCCTGTAGACTGAGCCTAGGACATTTCCTAATGGAAATCACTGTAGTTGTACTTACTTAGTGGACTAGCTAAACTACTGATTTCAAATTTGCAGATTACTAATGTTTATAATTTGATCTTCTATAATTAGAAGTCATCAAGACCAAATCAACACACTCTATCTTGCTTGCTATCAGTAAGCAAATGCTTCTTGGAACTAGCTTGTTTTGTTTCCTAACCAGCTGGTATATTAATCCCAGAAATTCAATATTTGCTTAAGATAATATGTCCTCCCAAGAGAAATCCAAGCCAGAACGCTTCTGTCCTGAGCAAGCACAGGAAAAAACAGTGGGAAATGCTCCCTATTTCCAGCGCTCAGCTCTGACAATGGGAATATGGAGGAAATAGCAAACAGATTGAAAATAGGAGGAAAAAATGCAAAAAATGTGAATGTGGAAAGAAAAATGGGTGTGGAGTGAATTGCACATAATGGAGTGTGAAAACTTTTGCGCTCTATCAATAGTTCAAGGATTTTCAGACTCTTGTCTGTGGAAAATTTGGTCTTACATGTCTACGCGTTTTCTGATGGAGCCACTAGAGCTCCATTTAGATTGACACATAGTGGATCTGTCCTGGTGGCATTAGTTATTGTAGACAATCACAAAAGTTACACAGATGGTAAAGATTTTAGCTAGTCATCTGTTTTCTCACATAAAATTATATTACTATATCCTTATAACTCCCACCTCCTGTGCCATCTGGAATCGGCTAATGCAGGTACATTTTGGTGGGTTACAAACCCATCTTCTATTAGTAGGTAGACATGCCTTTAAAGTTTTTCTTAACATTTTGTAACAGGTCTATGTTGAGGATAAACTGTAAATCCAAATGTTCCAACTCATGATTGTAACCCACTACATTGGTTGTGTTATGAAGACATCACAGGAGAGCAGTGGAAAATGAAGGTGCTACATGTCCTTGATTTCAAATGTCCCCTCTGGTCAGCACAGAAAACATGCTGTTAAAACTCAGACTTTCATTTTGTACATGGATGATTATTATGAGATGTTTTCCCAACTTGGTGGACTTCAGGACTTCAAATATTTCATCAACATATTTGGTTATCTAGTAGTTCACCTAGTGGGATGTTCAGTCTCTGAGTATGGCCAATGACTGTAGCATCAGAGGAGGATATAAAGACCTCAGATTGTCTTATGTATTTAGCATAACATAGCACTATCCAGATATATCTTGGGACAGCTTTGAACGTATGTTGGTTTGCCAGAAACAAATCAGTGGAAATCTGCCAATGCAACAGTCCTGAAAGAGGTGACAGCTACCAGGTTCCATGTAAAGTCACAGTAAAACCTCTTTTTTGACAAAGTTTCACTACATGGAAAATCTTTCTACCCAATTCCCTGGTCCCTTCCTTGTGGGAAACTGAGTTTTACTATGGGAGTTACCTGTGTCAGGAAAATTTTAATCTTACTGAAAGATTCTGGAAACCTTTCTTCATCATTAAATTAAAGGACAAATACATATTCTAGGGAGAGGAAGAAGGGTAGGCTAGACTTAAAAAAGTCTGTCTGAAAGTGGAGAACCACCATCTGTAATCATATGGAACTACTGGGTGCTACATTGCCATCCACTCCAGGTGTAAGGACCATCAAGTACTCCAAACAAAACATGACTAATTCTCAGCTGGGGGACGGGATAAAGGCAAGGGACCTCAGAAATCTGTTTTAAACACAGACAGTGATACATAGCAATATAAAAGTATCTTAATCTGAATCTGAATTTTCCTCCAGATGACAGTTCATTGCCCAAATGCAAGTGTCTGAAGTTGTTTTAGGCACTAAGACACATCCTGCTGGGTTTCAAGAAGAAGACTATGCAATACTTTGTAAAATGCTGCATGTCAAACCAAGAATTTTCAAATCAGTTTCATCATGTTCTTAATGAGCATATGTTATCCAAAAAGATCCAGGTCATTATTGTTTTGTTATTAACACTGCATTGCAGTTGCTGTACCAACAAATACACATGAATGTGTCCACAGGACAGTGTCTGTGTATGCCCTAGTCATGGGACTCAGTTTCCTACACTTTGGTGACTAATGTTATTTTAAATACTTTATATTAGCCAAGTCATGTACATGAGGCTTGCAGACACAACTGAGAATCTATAGGAAACATCCTTCCCTCTGGCAAGTACCAAGAGTCCAGATGGAATAAGCCAGTGAATTTTAAAAGGTCCCAAACATCTGTGTCTGGGCAACTGAATCTTATACTAGAGACCAAAAATCCTTATGGATCTTAGATGAATGGTGGAAATGTAGTAATTTTACTTAGCGGAGTCTAGAGACAAATTCAGCTGACAAAATGCAGGTCTTAAGTATAGTTTAACGTTATTAATGAGATGTCCCTCAATTGTGACAGAGATACCCCACCTACATGTAGCTAGCTACATTTATGTGGGTGAATCCACTGTCTGAATCCCACACAAGGAGGTAAGGATCATCACTGAAGGTCAGTCCTGTTCATTACTTTACATGCCTAAAGAGATGCTTCCTCCACCACCTCTCTTACCAATAAATTTATCTATCTGTTCTTACTGCCTCTTTCCGTATAACACTGAAGCAGTTTATAACCATAAATAAATATTCCCTAGAATATCCTCTATAAAATAAGGAAACTGCTTTCATCTCAGTCCCATAAGGTGGTTGCCAGTTGCCCAGGACCATGTCAAGAAGTCTTTGATGGGAGGCTACAATATCAACATCATTCTGCCCATCCCCAGATGTTGACACACATTGAACTCCTGAAGCCACAATAATTGTGGCCAGACACATGTTATGGATGAAGGAGCCTGACATACATGGGTCATGAGCCTTTCTAAGGTCACTCAAGGACTTTCTAGAGGATCCTTCCCTATTAGATGCCCTGAGGACAACAAAGCCCACTAAACAGTGGGATGAAATCAATGGCTATCTAGCAATACAAAGTGAAAATAGAGTGGGGCAATGGAAAAAGAAACACAAATGGTGATGAAAGCCTGAAAAAAATGTATGAAGGAAGGGAAACTGCAACATGATACTCCATGCCAGGCAGCTGGCCCCAAGCCAGGCTGTAATGGGGACCATCGCCCCAGGAGTGTGAAGCCGTCCCCGCTCCCTGCGCCTCTGTTTGACCATGAACTTGGGTGTTCCAGCAGCAGCATGTGAAAATATTTAGTCTGCTGCAGAAGGGAATGTTTGGGAAAAGAGATAGGAAGGCTTGCATTCCTCTAACCCTACAGCCCGGTCCTCCCCACATTCCCTGGCGTCTTGCCAGTGCTCAGGCTGGATGAGGGATTTTAGGATCTTTCCTTATTTCTCTGTTTTCTGCTCGGATCAAATGAGAAGTGAGTGTTGATCTGATATCAGCCCTTTGGTTAAAAATCAGGGACGGAGGAATTGCTGGGTGGATGTGAAAGAGCTTTGGGGAGGGGATGAAATTCCCTTTCTTCTTTAATCTTCCCTTTGTCTTTGTACTGAAAAGACAGGCAGCTTTACCAGACAAAGTCTTCCTACCTTCTAGAGTCCAGCTTAGCAGAGCCCACTTTTGACCTTGACACCTACAATGACTAAAACATAGACATTCCTCTGGGAATAATAAAAAACAAACAAAAAAACAAACAAACAAAACCCCCCACATTTTGCTACATCAGAGATGGGCGGCAAACGCTTTGCCCCCAGCTCAAAAGGTAGTTCGATGTTCAGGGCAACAGAGAAGAGAGCTGGGAGAGATGCATGACTCCCAGAAGCCAGCATCCAGATGTGCAAGAGAATCAGCCCCCAGAAACAGCTGTTTAATTAATGAGGTTTGTCATCTTTGCTCAGAGCAGTTAGTATTGGCCATATAAGATGCAGTGAGCTGCTGCTAGGACTCAGCCAGGTCATTTTTTGCTTTCTCTGAACACCTTCACTGCTTGGTTCATCCACACATCAACTGTGAAATGAGAAAATAAAACACGGTGGTGTAACCTAGGCATAGAAGGAGTTTCTCCCCTGTTAAGTGTGCTGTAAGGACACTTTGGATACATCTCGCCAAGAAGAAATGTCAGTGCCAGGGAGCATTCCCAGGCCCTGGAATTCAATCCCTCAGACAGGTAAATTGCTGCAATAGTCCCCAGCATGGTTTTGGCCCAGACCAATAAGTGGTCTCCCAAGAAAGCAGAAATTACCACCACCCAGGGACCATTTCCCCATAGATAATTCAGATGCAGACACCCTGTTCTGTAGACTGTGGAAGTTTAATAATTTAAATGTGGTCAGAACATGCTTAGCTGGCCCCAGAGCCAGCAAAATGCCTGAGCCAAAGCTTAGCTCTGTTTAGTTTACTGGTGCAGATGAAGCCATTATTTGTTATTCTTCAGAAGAACCCGCCAGCCACAGGAATGGAGTTATCCATAGAAATCAAAAGGGGAAGCCTGGCCACAGTGGAACTGGTGGAGTTTACCCTTGATGGCTTTCAGGAAAAAGTTGTTTCATGAGGCTTAATGAACTAAGAGAGGAGATCCCACAGGCTGTTCAGAAGGTGTCTGACTTAGGATCCATCTCATCCTCCCTTTCAATCTTCTCACATACTTTGGAAGAAACCAATATTTGCTAGAGTGAGACCTGACGCATTTTTCTATTTGTTTGGAATTATCTATTTATGCAAACCATCTCCATTCTCATACAGAAGGAAAGCAACGAAGCATCCCATACAATGAAATCTATGAACAAAGCAGGAGGTGAAAAGAGAGAAGTTATTTTGTGGCATGGCTTATTCTGATTTCAGCTGCTTTTATTTAACATATGCTCTTCAAAACTTTAAAAAAGGAAATGAAAAATGTGTGGATGCATTCCATCAAGGGAAGGTAAAAAAGGGGTGTTACCAGCTACAGAAGCAATATTTTTAGGGGAAATTCTGCATTTGGTAACTGACCTCAAATAAAACGAGGCAGAAAATACAGCTCAGAAGTTTAGGACTATCAAGCAGTCAAACCCTTTACAGATCTGCAACAGAGAGACTTTAAAAAGTCTGTTTCTCAGATATTCACTGTATTTTGAAAAATCAGCTTCTTTTGGAGTAGCTCAGCTGGGGTATTCTGACGTTTAGCAAACCTTCCACTTTGTTAAAGAGAATTGAACAATGCCTATGTAAATTCAGAGCCTGATTCTTTCCCACTTGGTCTGTCACGAGTCACAGAAACTCAGTGAATTGTTTTCATTTACCAAAGTTTCTGAGATTGAGGGAAAACACCACCAATGGGGAATGCAAGAGTTGCTGAAAAGGGTGGAGAAGACCCCAAAAGCAAGGAAGGCTTCACTTCTACAGACAAAGGAGGCTGTAGCACGGAGGGTGTTGGTCTCTTCTCCCAAGTAACAAACGGTAGGATGAGAGCAAACATCCTCAAGCTGCACCAGTGGAAGTTTAGATTGGATATTGGAAACAATTTCTTCCCAGAAAGGGCTGTCAGGCATTGGAACAGGCTGCCCAGGGAAATGGTAGAGTCACCATCCCTGGAGGCCTGAACAGATGGGGAGATGTGGTTCTCAGGGACATGGGTTAGTGCCAGTGCTTGGTTAACAGTTGGGCTCGATGATCTTGAGGGTGCTTTACAAACAAAATTATTCCATGATTCTGTGATTTCAGTGGTCTTTACTTCATGTTCCCCCACAGAGTTTTGACTCAAGAGTGCAGGGTGAGCCCATTCTGCAGTGCAACACAGCAAGTAAATTAACTCACTTTGTAGATGAAAAGTGAAGAAGTTAGAAGAGTTGTCTCGTCTTTGCAACTTCCATGGTGGTACACTTAGAGAAACAATGTCTGTGTGCCATTAAATGTGGGTAAATTCTATTTATTTCTGCTCATCTCTGACTGCATCCCTGGGTCTAGGCTCCAGGAGGACAAGCTAGTTTGGGACAGCCTTTGAATTGGGTAGGGACAATCTGTCTCATCCATCTCACTGTTAACTTGACCCAACTCAACCCCTTTGCTAATCTTTTCTAAACATGAGAGCACATTCTCAGGGGTTGAGAAGCCAGGCTAGTGTAGAGGCATATGAACCAGATTAATCTCACCAGGATATGGGTGTGGACCAGCACAGGGAAAATTTCATTCCATTTCATACCAAACAGATCCCGAGACATGAAAGCTTGAACCTCAGATGATTTCTGAATTGAACTTCTGACCTACCAGAGAGCTAGCCAATTCGAATCACTGAAACTGTGCATGTAAATATTTATACTTTTTTCAAGTGTACAAACATAACCTCCTTCCCCAAAAGGAGACATCACGCCCTAGGTAAAACCTGCCCATATATTTTTACTTCACCATGAAGAGCTGAGATATAAACCTTACAATACACTACCAGGAAGCCTGAGACTATAAAGTTAAAACCAAAGCTATTCTGAGTTAATAGAATCCATTTGTTGTGCGAAAGAGGCACCAGCATATTTTTTGCTTTGAATATAGGAATTAGGTAAGTGAAATTGTCAGGCGTGCATGTATGAAATGTTATCTGGCTAACCCCAACATTCCAGCCAGCCTGGGTTTCAATAGCTGAAGTATGCATGATAAGTTTTATTTAAATGCAGGCAGCCTCATCTTAATAAGTCCCTCATTGCTCGGAGCGCAGTGTTTCAGGATACAGAGATTTAGGCTCTATCTTCACCAGTTTGCTCTGGAACTATAGGTAATCTTTTTAACTGGCGATAGCAATGATTCTTTTCACAGATGCTGGGATGTCTAGATTAATAGTGCTATAACAGAGCAAAAAGATAATCATTATTATTATCATTATTATTTATTTATTACCGCTCTGGTTGACACAAGGGGATAAGAGTAAAATCAATACAGAGCCTCTTCATCGAGGCCTCTAACATATTTCCCCTAAGACTCACAAATCAACACTGCTAAGTAAAGAAATTTCCACTTAACACCTCATCACCCCCCCACCTTTGCCAATGTTTATGTACATACTTACCTTTATTAGTGTGCGGGGAACCCCTGGGATTCGTGGTATTGGTAAAGAAAATGTGTGCATTTGCAGGGTAAAGGGCAAGCTCGAGGTTCTCTCATTTGCTGGTGGGTTGGAGTTTCTGGTGGTTTATGCAAAGTCTTAGGGAGGAGGGTCTGGCAAAGAAATCTTTAATCTTGAAAGGAAAGGGAAGAATTAGAGGTCAGAAATTGGAACTCTGCAATAGGAAATAAGATCAAACTCCTTGAACTTGGGAACAAGTTACACTGGCATGATGTGCGTTAGTGTCACCTGAGGTCACTACACTGCAAAGGGGTGTCATTCTATAAGCAAAAGCGATAGGCAAGTCCAGCTGACAGACGATTCGGCTTTTTGTCTTGAAATGGAAGTTACTGGGGTTTGTTGAGGAAATCAGATTTCAAAGTGTTTTCTCCAAACATTTACAGTGTCTAAAATGGTCCCTATTCTGAATCAAATTATATGTAATAATGATCTTTATAATTAAAAAAAAAAAAAAAAAGAGTGAAGGAGACATTCCTTCATTAAAAAAAAAAATAATTAAAGAAATACAGTTTTACCTTATAACTTTTTCAGTGTTAACCTCTTCATGCAACAGAATTTCCTTCAATGTAGGCACCCTCAGGACGAATTATGAGTTCAGAAGAAACCTTTCGTGGGTCTGTCAGAGAGACGGGATATTTGCATCAATCTCCTTTATCGGGAAGATTTAAGGATACCATCAAGTGGGTGAGCGACAATAAGTGGAAGCTGAAACTCCATAAGAAATTCTGAGCTTCTGATATTACTTAACATAGTCACTTTGGAATAATCAGATGAGATACTCTCCTTTTTTTTCCTTGCTATTTAAATTCTCAAATATGTCACCAATGCTGCTCTTGGAAATGCAGACGTCTGCTGCATGAAATTAGAGAAGGGGAAACATTTCCCAGGAGAGAAAGAGTTTGGAGCTTTACATGCACATCAGAGTGCCCTGCTAACTTTAGACACTAAGTTTGGAACCAGCCAGCGTGGAGTTTGTTGACTCTGGCTGGTACCTGGTTTGATCATTAGCCATAATTTTTGTTTGTCTGTGGCCAGCTGTCTCACTTAACCATCTGGCTCTACCACAAAGACTTGCATCCATCTCTTTATTTCCTTCTGTGACAGCATGTCCTGCTTTGTGGACACATTGCCAACAACAGACCGAAGAATAGGCCTTAACAACTCAAGATTAACCAAGCTCTTCCTTGTACAAACTGAGCAGTCTCCAGACTGTTTTTTACTTTCAGGACAGCACATTTAGGCATCCAAAGAACTGCAGGATCAAACTCAGGGATCAGAAACAAATCCTTGCTGAACAGTGGATCCTCATGCAACACAGCAATGTTCTGTTTGGCCTATTGCAATCACTGATGCAGCAGGTGAGTTAATTAAATGCTGTACCCATAGACCTCAGTTGAAGTCAAGTGCCTGTTTATAAACACCAGCTTTTTAGATATGTCTTCTTAATTCATGAAAAAGACCATATGCTACACATCCCAAACTTAATGGAAAGACTTAAATAGTTTCATCTCAACAAATGTAGTTATCGACAATGCCAGAGGAGTTTATACAAAGACTGGGAAGAATTTGCCCTAGTTCAATTTTGTGAAACTTTTCAGAGGGTAATCTACAGATGTGCAATTAAACTCCAGTCTTTTCTCTTTGCCTGGAAATGTTTTAGAAACTTTAAACACAAATATCTGGAAAGAGTAGTCAAGTAGACCTGCTGGGTAAAACAAACAAACACACAAACAAAAAACAGATCAGAATTTAAGACTTAATTTGACAAAGATAGAGCTTTCCAAAATCATATTAGTGGGGTAATTATTTACAAAAAGATATTAAGATGCCCTCAGCACTTGCTGTTACCCATGCTAGTTGAGAGACTGGAGTCTCTTTGACACATTTGGTGGCATTATCAACTCTTCCTCACCAAAAAGGAAATACAAGTCAAGAACACTGAATTCACCTAAGTAAATATGGATGTAAACCACAGATCAGCTGATCTCACCCTGGAGCAAAATCTGAAGTGGTTCAGATGAATTTAACCAATGCACTAACTCAAAAGCTTGCAAGATTAAGTCCTACTTAAACAGCATTTGTTTGATGTCATCTGCATCAAAGGAAAGGAAGCACCAGGACATCGGATGAGGAGTGTCGCTCTTCACCACCCATCACCATCAGTCTCATGGCTGTATCCAGTTCCTGCCCTATCTAGAGGTAAAAATTGCAATTATTCTGAAAGCAGAGACACCTGAAGAGGAAGTGACCTGTACAAAGTTGCACAAGAAACTGGTGCCACAGACTCCTCTTGCTGATGACACAACCATCCCTGTCCCTCACCAGTTTTGTCACACATCAAATTTATCCAGGCAGAAGAAAGCGCTCAGGAGGTCCCTTGAGCCAATGCAGTCTATGTAGATAGGTAAGGATTCTTTTGTTTCTCCTGACATTAACCTCTACAAGAGCAGTTGTCTACCCATGGCACTTGTCCATGAATGCATTTAACACTCGTTTCAGTATTATCACCCAGAGCTCTTGCTGGCAAGGACACGACAATTCCTATGTTTGACTGTCATTAATGTAATAGCTGTTGCACTCAGAAATGTCTCCCTCCCCTTTGCCTCAACCTCCCCCACAGACACTCGCTCTGACAGGAGCTGAGAGTAGAGAGTAAATGAAAATACATCAAGTCTTGAGTGTGTCTTTCCAATCTGAGTTCTGTTCACTCTTGGATAAGATAAATAAAATGTATGTTACAGCCATATGTGGATTCTCCTATGGTTCTTTTATACCTATGAATGTTTACATCTCTTTTCAGGATAACTATTGTCCTGCTGCAAGGGGTCTATAAATCCCTCCTGAGATCAAATGTGTTCCTTGTGCAGACTGAAGCAGAGCTATGTTTTTCTTGCACCAGGCATGAGTCATCTGCACTGGCATCGTTCTGATTTTACATCCAGCTGTGGATATCACTGGAGAGATGTTAATATCAACCAAGTGGATACAACCTTGTTTTACACAGGGTCAACATCATAGAATCATAGAATCATGATTTTGGTTGGAAGAGACCCTTAAGATCATTGAGTCCAACCATAATCTAACTCTAGCACTAAATCATGTCCCTAAGAACCTTGTCTATACGTCTTTTAAACCTCCTCAGTGATGGCGACTGTTTCACTGCTTCACAACCCTTTCCATGAAGAAATTTTCCCTAATATCCAACCTCAACCTTTCCTGGTGCAACTTGAGGCCAACAACCAACAAACACTTTTCAATGTGTAGAGATTGCGCCCCAATGAAGGGTGCAGAACAAACCCAGAAATTGCTCCAGGGCACGAATATCCCTTTAGGGGAACAGCCAGGTGTTTCAGTTCTGTTGATGGCCAGATCTTCTGATAAAAGTCTGAGAGGGCTGTTGATAACCTTTGCTCTCAGTTGTAATTTGGGGCTGGTTGTTGACTTGGTTGCCTGTTGAGTAAACCTCTGTCTGCAGATCTTCTACCTACAGCAGTCTCAATCAGGCTGCAAAAGAAGAAAACGTAAACCAAGGGCATTGCTCACTCGGGATATGTGTCTCGCCCTGCCCAAGATTTGTCTCAGAAAAGCTTCTTTTTAAAAAGTAGTTCATTTGAATATGAGAGCAAAACAAGGATAACCCTGCAAGGATATTTTTCTTGGGCTAATATTTGTAAATCATACGAGCATTTGAGGCTTTACACAGCTGGAAATCATATAGTGTCTCACCAGCACTGCAATGTGTTTTGAGTGGAGAGGGAAGGCAATCCATTATAAGCATTCAAGCTCATCCCTCCATCTCTTCCTCCCTTCCTGACATACCTTTCTTTATTTTTCTCAATTTCTCTTCTCAAACAGGGTAGAAGTGAATGTAGAGGATGTTTTATTTCTCATCCCTGTGCTCCATCCTTTTGGTTTGTCAGGATCCTCTGTGTCTGTCTGCCTATCCAGCCTAAGCCATATTTTTTGCCCGGTTTTTCCCAGTTTCTTTCCCCCACTATATATATATGTCAAATCTCCCCATGACAGTTACATATTTGAATGAGCCATAGGACAAGGGGTGATGGTTTAAACTAAAGGAGGGAGATTCACGCTGGACATGAAGAAGAAATTGTTGCCCCTGAGGGTGATGAGAGCCTGGCCCAGGTTGGCCAGAGAGGTGGTGGATGCCCCATCCCTGGAGACATCCCAGGCCAGGCTGGACAGGGCTCTGAGCAACCTGAGCTGGTGAAGATGTCCCTGCTCATGGCAGGGGTTGGATTAGATGAGCTTTGAAGATCCCTTCCAACCCGAACTGCTCTATGATTCTGTGATCTCAGACTGCATATTGGGAATAGACCCTGGCTTATACTAACATATTTGTCACAGGACAAAACCATGCCGGGGAACATGCTAACAATTCAAAAGAGCAAACTAATTCATCTTCCAGTAAAACTCCCTGGCATTTTGAACTCAATAATATGAACATGTCCTGGCTGGGCACATGGCTCCCATGTCACATTTGCACCATCAGGTTACACTGCTCATACCCAAACACACTGACCCAGATCTTTCATTTGACTTACTTCCCTGCTTTCCTACAGCTGTATGATTGATTCACCATGTCACTTCAGCCTTGATCAATCCTTTCCAGAGTCTTTGTCCTTCTCTGGAGAACATTAAACCAACCTCTCTGCTGGTGGCAACCAGCATGATCCCATGGATATGAGGGGAACAATGTTGAGTTACACCTCCCGAGGGCCTGGCCTGAACCAATTAAACCTCCTCCACAGACTTGATTTAGTTTTCCTTTGCTGGCAAGAAGGTGTCTAAGGAATGTGATGATCTCAGTCACATTCACACTCCTTGAAGTGGAAGACTACCCACATCATCTGATCTTTCCTCAGTATTATTACAACGTCATGCTGTGCTTTTTCAAGATCCTGTGGGCCAATGCATTATCCATGTGGCAAATAAAAGCCTCCAGACATCTGATCCTGGGGATGGAGCGGAGCCAGGGCACTGTCAGCAAAAACAACATCGTTTGAAGGGTGGGCTCAAAGCAGTGAGATCAGCTGGTGTGCAAAAGCCATGAGTTGGCATTTAGTGGAGCGAACACTTCGCTCACTGCCTCTCTCCTAACCCCGTGTCGACTCTGCAGATGGGAAAACACATTCCTCTGTGCATACCGATTCCTTCTGCCCTGTCACGCCAGCATCAGTGTGGGTGCTTGAGGCTGCCGCAGAGGGATGCAACTCTCATCTGATTCCCTGATAAACCCTGCTGCTAGAGCTCTCTTAGGACTGGGAGATAAATGCTCAGTTCTTTATGATGTTAGAAGCCAGAAACGTTTTTGCATCTGGCTTTCATGGGGTCCTGATGTAAAAGGAGTGGAATTCAAATGTATTTGGGGGCTACTGCTTCTGAAGAATTCTGATCTCCAGTGCTGGGTCTTTGATCTCGAACCCCCGTTCTTCACTTCAGTGCTTTCCCAGGAATAGATGACGTTCATTTTTAATTCCCTCATGGAGAAATAATCCTTGTGGTGTACAGACTGGTCTTAGACAGATTCATGTTACTCTTTGATCATCTTTGAAGGAGGAAGCCAGAGCCACAACATTTAATCTATTATTGCAGGATAAACTGGGGTTATCTAGACCCACATTCATTCTCTCAAGACAATCCCCATAAGATGAGACTAACCCCATTGTGCAATGGGATTAATTATACTGCATCCACGCTTGTGAACAACACTAGGCCTTTTAGGCAAGAAGCTGACTCAGTTTGGATATTGTACCTTTGTGAATCATGTGAAAAATAATCCACACTTCCTGGGTATGATGGTCAAGAGACAGAAATTCTAGTAAACCTGGAAACATTCCAGCGTATTTTGCACACTTAAGTGCATTAGCTTCTGCATTTTGGCAGAGACACGGTAGATTCTCAGGTGTGGGACAGCAAATACCATCCTACAGATATTGTATTTTCCTATCTACCTGCGAAACATCTTCAATCATGAAATCTGTCATTCTGCCTCTTTTCTTTATCCCTCCAGAGGCCCAAAGGCTATATGTTAATTTTGCTAAATTTCCAGATGGCTACTGATGCCATCTATTCCCATGAAGGATGGGTTCCCAGTTTGTATGTCATAAACCTGAAAATTGCTGGCTTTGTCATTCAGGAAAACATCCAAACAAAAATATGGCTGCAGTAGTGCTAAGTGTAGCAATATTTCTACATGCACTGCACCTCAAATGCCAGCAAATTGTCTAGCTGTGTTAGGTCTTGTGCATTTGCACAGTGTAAAAGAATAATTGACTAACTGTCATGTGTAGCTTCAATATGTACTAAATCTGTTACTTTCATCAAACAGTGGGATAAGAGCTGGACTTTCTTGCAAAATTTGCCAGGTTTTTGCTTAAGCTTTTGAGCAGAAAAGGGACTACAAACAAATCCCACAACAGGTTGACGTCCAAGGAAAAGCTCACCAATGTTTCACAGTCAACATGAGGAGTAACCAGACTCCATGAATGTGCTCCATGCACACACAAAGTAGTTGTCCAAGCCATGTAGATGGGTCAGAACTTAAGCTGTAGGTTTTGGAATATTTCTCCATAACACATAAAAGCACGTCCACACAATGTTGCTCCAGAAATATTCCTTGCATTGTACCACAGATCTCATGTTGTGAGTGTTATAAGCCAAGTCAGTAGGCAGCCTATCTTTTAGGTTGCAGTTCATAAAGACCAGAAGACCTAATTAAATACTCTGCAGCTTATCACTCTTCCTTCTGAAAGGAAAGTAAGGCATGAGGAGCAAAGATGTACAGTTTTTCTGAGTCTGCAGTTAGGACAAGCCAGGGCTCAGACCTGGTACCAGGACTGCAGGAGTCACTAGGGGAAATAATTTCTCTAGAGAGCACTGAAAAAGTAGTTTTATATTCTGGACTACAGGAGAAATACAACCTGACACCTATTCCCAAAGGAAAGATCATACCAATGGAAGCATCTCCAGGCTCTGAGTTTGGGGAAAGATCAATATCCTTTGGTGCTCCATCCTTCAAAATATGCTGACAGTGGTTTCCAATATTATTGACAAGCTCTTGCTAGATAAAACCAGGAATGTGTCACCTTTTGTATCCTAAAGCAAAAAGAAACGAGACACAACAGATATGAGTCAGATTAGCCTCACATTTAGACCTCCAAGCCTGAGTTGATCATACAACTTTTTTTTTGCAATCAATATAGAGAAATCAGCAACACACCTGATCTAATGAAGTCATCATCCCTAGGATGACTGTCATCAGTCTCTGTGGCTTTCAGAAACCTTAGGGCAGATGAAAATTTCTCAGGTCCATGCCCATCAAACCACTCTAGCTCTTCAGCTGCAGGCCTGGTAGACTGGTTTGAAATCTTTGATGTCTCTGGAACACAGATTCGTTATCATCTCCAGCCTTGATGTCACAGGGTGTGTCCTTTCTATCCCAAATCCATCCTTGTCTGCTAGAGGGAAAACAAGCCCAGGAACCCCACCCTTCACCATGTGTCAGCCTTCGCAGCAGGTTGGGAGGTGACTCATGTTGGCTGACCTCATGTACTCATGGGCAAGTGTCAGGCTTATGTAAATGGCCATATGAAATCCAGAAATGAGCTAACATATTCATAACCAAAACTGTAAATTAAGCCAGCTCTTAGATTTCCAAGTGAAAGCTCATAAGCACCGGGAATTCAAAGTCATTTTGGAGCCCAAGAGCTTTTCTCCATTTCTTTATGAGAGAAACCCCTTTCTACCAGCACACGGTCTCCCTTCTGCCTTCTCAGACATTGTCCTAAAAGCTTTTCCCTCCAGCCTTCAAAGTGACACTGCTTGCCTGTGCTATATTTCAGTACAGCTCCTGCCAGGAAATTAGCTATGGAAGGATGGTGATAGTGTTGTGTTTACTCAGTCCTAGCCCTCTTTAATTGAGAAACATTTATATTTTATAGGCAACAAAAAATAAAAATTAGTGTTACCTAATAGGTAGCATAAATAAATTATGTCAGGGACATGTGTCTGCATTTAAGATGATGGTTTGAACAGTTTTCAACTATTCCAGCACAATATACTTCTTATGTGTAAGAAGTTTTACCTATCTGCCAATATGTGACTTGTGCAAGTGGTTTCTTCTCTGCAAGGGAGGAAGGTAACATAGTGTGACATTCAAGCTAAAGCCATACAGGAGACTTTGTCTGATTGTCCCAGTCTAATGGGACATTATCATCAAGCTACTTCCTTTTGCTTTGCTGCAGTTTTCACAGACTCACAGAACCACAGAATGGTTGGTGTTGGAAGGGACCTCTGGCGATCTTCTAGTCCAACCCACCTGCTAATACATAGTCACCAGAGCAGATCACACAGGATTGCATTCAGGTGGGTCTGAACGTCTCCGGAGAAGGAGACTCCACACCTACTCTTGGCAGCCTGGTCCAGGCTCTGGTACCTCAAAATAAAGAAGTTTTTACTCATATTCAGACAGAACCTCCTGTGCTTCAGTCTCTGCCCATTGGCCGTCATCCTTTCATTGGGAACCACTGAACAGAATCTAGTCCATTCTCTTGACATCCAGCCTTCAGATATTTGTAAATATTGATGAGATCCCCTCTCAGTTTCTCTTCTTCAGGCTGAACAGATCGAGCTCTCTCGATGCTCCAAAACCGTCAGCATCTTTGTGTCACTCCACTGGACTCCCTCCAGTAATTCCTTGTCCTTCTTAAACTGGGAAGCCCAGAACTGGACACACAGCTCCAGATACAGCCTCACCAGGTCAGAGCAGAGTGGGAGGAACAACCTCCCTTCACACTCTTCCTCATGCACTTCAGGTACCGTTGGCCTTCTCGGACACAAGGGCACAATGTTGACTCATGGCAAACCTGTTGTCAACCTGTTTCCTATAAAACAATAGTCCTGACATCCCCAGAGAAGCCTACGCACTCGAAAAGCTGGTCTTTTCTTTCAACTCTTCCAGGTGGCTGAAGGGAAGACAATAAAAATTAGCCTCTCTTATTTCTCTCTATTCCAGCTACAACTTTGCTTTTGACAAAAAATACTTTGTACCATCTGTGTGATATGGGGTGTAGAAAGCCAATGTGAATACAGGAGATCTGCTTTGCACATATATATTTGTCAGTGATTCGACTGTGTGTGGTTCAGAAGTGTAAATACATCTGTGCTAAGGAAAGCTGATGGTGAACTGGACCACAAGACAAACAGAGACTGAACAAATGCAGTTCAGAACTGGGAGTTGTTAAAACAAGTATATTAAATAGTCATAATTTTTAGTCAAAAAAATGTCTTTTTATAAAACCCCAGCTGGCTTATGGAGGAAATTAACATTGCAAGAAGTAAAATATATAAACAAGATAATTTTTGTTTATAGCAGCACTGCAGCTTTATCAGTGGGGTTAATGAAGCTGAGTTTCATGGACTTGGGTTCTGCACTCTGTCCCCATCTCACCACGGTGTCCTAGCTTCTCCCTTGCACACAGAATCCTCTCCTTTCCAATGTTCAAAATCCTTGTAGGTACTTAATTCCTTGGAGAGCCAGTGGGTTCAACCAGTGATCAGGAGAGGCAGGCAGGCAGATGGAAAATCAGCATGATCACATCAGCCCTGTTTCCTGCACAATCCAGGTGAAAATCTAATGAGGGAAAGGAGGAGAAGGCACAAGGCCAACAATTTTCAAGGCATTAAATGGAGAAATATGATGAGAGAAGCTACATTCCACAGTTGCCAGGAGCCGAGGAATTTGGTTTGAATATTTTTAGAAAAGACAGACATTGTAATAAAAATAAATGCCCATTTCCAGATGTAGATGATCAAGCTTTGAGGAATGATGGTGGGGCGTTCAATACATATTTGTGCTCTGTCGTTAGCAAGGCACAGGAAGCTGGGTTCATAGCGTAAGTAACAACTTTCCAACACACCTGTAATGAAAAATGGTGTTTAATATCATCTCCTAGAGTTGTGCATTTGCAAGTCAGTAGACCCAGCTACTCCCCAGAGAGCTGATTTGTTGCAGGACCAGTGTTTCAGCAGCCTCCTAAACAAAGCAATCTGTTCCCCAGCCATATGCAACTGATTTCAAGGGTCATAAAAAGACTCCTGCCCTCCTACCTTTTTTTTTTACCTGGACATGAACCCCAGTAAACCAGAAAATACTATAGAAAATATAATAGAGAAGCATTAATACACATTTGCCCTATTCTTACACCCTTCCCTAGATCATTGCTGTTGGTCGCAGTTGCAGAGAAGACATTGAGACAGGGGAAACCTTAGACTGGACCCAGAATGGACAGTCTTATGTTTTTATATTAAACTTAGATTTCTGAATTTATTTCTTAGGTCAAAAAGGAAAAGTGGAATAACTGGCATAACTATGCATTAATTCATCTGACATTAATTCAGGAAGGCTTAAGGAAGAGACAGTGCAGGGTCCAACAGATAAGGAATTCGTATATTAGTACCATTGGTGTCTTTCAGCATGATTTTAAAGGAAAGAAAATATTTTCAGATTAAACCGTACTGTGTTTTGATTGAATGAGCATGGATGATAAAGGAAATGCATAGATTAATCTACAGGACAGGTGCCTTTCTGGAAGAGAAATGAGAAAAACAATTTATGGGGTCCAATACAGAGATCACTGGGTGGAATTATAAAATTTGTGTTTTACAGTGACTTAGACAAGGTGATCTACAGCTACTTTCTTGCTCTAAAATCTAGAATCAGAGTAATTATATTTCTGGATGTCTTTCATCAGGTATTATATAATTATACAATAATCAGATGTCCACTTCAACTTGCCCGCGTTTAGCGCTGTGTTATTTTGAACAAGATTAATTAAGGGCATGTTTTTTCTTTTCCCCGTAATTCTCCACTGAAATAAATATTGAAGCTGTCACTGAAAGCCTTCTCCAGTGTCTATTTGTGTTGAAAATGCTTCTCCTCAGGATGTTGAGGGATGTGTGTATTCAACCCCATTTGAAAGTCAAATGAGTTCTTGACTATTCTGCTAGTCTAATTTGATTCACTTTGTTTATTAAATAAGAGCCAGATGGTACATAGCCTTAGGGCTGCTCAGTGATGTAAAAACATATATATATATTTTGTTCAGCACCACTGATCTCCACCGTGCTACCAAAGTCCGTGGATAGACTTTCTTTCAAAAACTGTAACTTTGAAGCATTACAGATCACATCAGAATCACTGCACTGAAAGGCTTCTCTTCTAATGGTGTTCATAAGTGGTATTATCAGGTTTTTAGTAGGATTTGCAGCTACTTCATCAGACTTAATTCTGCCTGGTGTTATTTTACAAACTCAGACATTGACAACTCCCTCACAGTGGCAGTTCCATCTTTACACTGGTGTCATAACCACCAGGATAGTGGGTATTTTGGACACGTGTCACGCACACCCAGAGAAATCTTTTTGTGCTCTGGAGAACAGATTTCTGTTCCATCCCTTCATCCCAGAAGCCTGCCTTTTGCACCAAAAAAAAAAAAAAAAAAAAAAAAAAAAGAAGAGGACACCTCCTACCCCTTAATCTTCAACACTGCAGTTAAAGACCTTCCTGAGATGGAGGTGTTCAAAGGTTGAACCTTCTCAAGCTGAACAAAAAATCACAGAATCCCAGAATGTCAGGGATCGGAAGGGACTTTGAAAGCTCATCGGTCATCCAGTGCAATCCCCCCATGGAGCAGGAACACCCAGATGAGGTTACACAGGAAGGTGTCCAGGCGGGTTGGAATGTCTCCAGGGAAGGAGACTCCACAACCTCCATGGGCAGCCTGGGCCAGGCTCTGCCACCCTCACTGGGAAGAAGTTTCTTCTCAGATTCAAGTGGAACCTTTTATGTTCCAGTTTGTACCCATTGCCCCTTGTCCTATCATTGGTTGTCACCGAGAAGAGCCTGGCTCCATCCTTCTGACACTCCCCCTTATATATCTGTAAACATTAATGAGGTCACCCCTCAGTCTCCTCTTCTCCAAGCTCCAGAGGCCCAGCTCCCTCAGCCTTTCCTCATATGGGAGATGCTCCACTCCCTTAATCATCTTTGTTGTCCTGCGGTGGACTCTCTGCAGCAGTTCCCTGTCCTGCTGGAACTGAGGGGCCCAGAACTGGACACAATATTCCAGATGTGGTCCAGGTTCCCCGTTTCTTAGATGTGTGCCCTAGAGACATGGCTCTCCTGCAAAAAGTAGCACCTCCTTCTCCACCCTTTCCCCCACAGAAATGAGTAATGGAGTTGTCTTCTCCAATGCTTGAGTTAGATGTCTAAGCCTAGGGCTTGGGAATTTTCCTTTGACATGTTTTATGCTGGGCATGGTAATGGCTGAATTTGAGTCTGGCTTTTCAAAGTGGTGTAAAAGCCACCTAGTAACATCCATGTTATTAAATCAGCCACCGTCACTGGTATGCAAATGCTTATATACTGCCTGGCATGTTTTCGATATAGGTCAACCAGCGGTCTCCTAAACAGCTCCTCAGCAATCTTGGGTGAGCACAGGTCAAAGAACAGTTCCCATTTCTGGTGGGTCCCTTCCAACTCAGGACATTCTATGATTCTGTGATTTTGGCCATTAAAGAGGTGCAAAGCAGGATCTGTGAGCACCAACTTGCTCTTAGACACCAGCCACGTTGTTTTGGAGGACTGTGAGTTTGACAGAACAAGTTTAGGTGGTCCTGTGCTAGTTAACCCTCCAAGCCAAAGAACATCTGTGCATATTTAATGTATAATACAGGCATACCTTTTGTAAGCCTATGTCAAAAAGATAGATTCTCCAAATCTCATCTAATCCTGGTGGTGCCAAGGTCCCACAAACCCTTGAATTATGGATGCTGAAGTGTTCAGAAAGCACTGCACAAACTTAGCACGACCTCCTCTTTTAAGTGCAAATAGACGTAATCTCTCACAGAGCAGCATTAGCAGAAACTGTAATGATGCCAGTTTTATAGTCCAGTGGTAAAATATTCAACAAAATTTGGAAAACCTGTGTTCATATCCTTCTCTTTGCTTATTTGGGGCAGAAAGCGGAGTCCCCATCTCCACACAGGGTGGCCCTGTTTCTCCTAAGAGACTTTTCTCAGTATCTGCTATTAAACCTGTTCCTCCTAGATATAACAATTAGCTGCTCATTAAGGCAGAGACTACACCTCAGCCTACCATATGAACTCTTTATTTGCTGGAAGAGGAGAGCAATCACTTCTTTTTTTGTGGTCGTCCCTTTTAGGTGGCTAATTTAATAAAAGAAATTTTGCCTCTATGGGGGACAGAGGGTGGGTTGTATGTGTTTTAGATTTTGTTGTTGTTTTTCCAGCTATGTAAGTTTAAGTCATAAAAGGCATTCTGCAAGTCTAGTGTCGGGACTCAGACTGAAGCAGGTGCACAGAAGGGTTATTGGGACACCAGGAGTGAAGAGTCTGGCTGGTCTGAGGATGCTTTGAAATTTTCGGAGCAGCTGAACAAGATTGAAAATTGATAGAATTGCTGATAGGAAATACCTCAGGGGAAATAAGAATAGAAGAGGGAGAAATTATTTAAGCTAAAGAGCAGCAAAGTTGCCATGAGTAAAGACAATGTGGAAAGCGAAGAATGTTCCTGGAGAGGAGATACATAACTCACTTGATGCTCTTATTTTCCCATCCATAGAAAGGAGATTCTTCCGTAAAAAACAGTTTACCGTTGAAGAGAGCAGAAATATCATCTCTATCAGCCCTGGTCAGTATAAAACTTTCACACAGTTTACTTTTTCCATGGTTTTCACTGAAGATTTTGTTCAGGTAAAATCTGCATCAGTTTATTCAGCTTTAGTCACAGAAGCTCGGCTTTGAGAAGACAGAAAGGATCTAGAAATCTCAAAAAATAATAATAAAAATAAAATTCATTCCTCACCTGCATATCAGATTTGATGTGTAAGGATGTGTCACAGTTAAGGTGTATTTCTAAACAGAAAGTCCTAGGTGGGAATAAATCTCTTCCTGGTGGCACACAAAATTTTCCAGGTTTAAAGGCTGTGGTCATGTTAACCTCCTCCAAATAGATCAGAGAGCTGTGCCTATCTGCTTTAACTGGCTTAGAATACTACCATTGAAAGTGAAGCTGTTGTGCCTTGTGTTTTTCTTTTCATAGTCCAGGAAATACATTTATTCTTTGTAATAAAAATGTTTAGACATGGGCAAAAAAAGTGTTTATTTCAATGACATTCTCCAACTTTCCAGTAGGAAAATTCAGACCAAAAAAAGCCTGAATTGCAATTACTCTTTTCATTTGCTTTGTTTCTTTGTTTTTTTAATTAAAAGCATCAATTTTGGTGGTGTTTCCAAGAAGACTTTGTTACAAGGTTTTGTTCCCTGAAATGAATGAATAAATGAATCATAATCAGACTGTTGGAACTCAAGGACTGCCAAAATGTCCCACATCTGGCACAATTAGGCTTTTATTTGTTAACCGCCTGTAATTTCCTTAAGACCCAGATAGACACCACGGGGCACGCTGATGCCAGCCAAAACCAGCAAAATCAAATGGTGTTTAGTGAATTGCTGTTCTAGGCCAGCAAATTTCAAGATTTTGATGAGAACTGTGGGGAAAAAGCACTGACAAAACATCGTCTCCCTCTGTTGGTATGTGGAATGATTCTTCTTTCTATAGGCTGTATTCGTTCATGTCAATGAACAGAAATGCAAAACAGAATCCAGACTTAATTAAATATCCTCACATCCTTATTTCTTCGATTTAATTTTCATCTCCATTCAGAGCTTTAGTGAAAGTTTAACTATCACATCACAAGCTGCCTTTTAGTGTGAATAAATCACTTTCTTAGAATCATAGAACAGTTTGGATTGACGGGACCTTCAAAGCTCATCCAGTTCCCCACCTGCCGTGAGCAGGGACATCTTTACCAGCTCAGGTTGCTCAGAGCCCCGTCCAGCCTGGCCTGGGACGTCTCCAGAGATGGGGCATCTGCTCTTGCTGTTCTATCAGCACATAAAGAGAATTCAACTGATCATTCATTGGACAATCTGTCATTTCAAGTGCAATAGCTATAATTCCCCTCCTCAGCCAGATTTTTCCCTGAAAACACTGGATGCTGGGCAGGACTATTATAAAATTTGTGGATCTAATGCTGCTGATGGTTTGGATCTGCATCCACTTGCACAAGCAGAATTTACCCACATGGCTGTCAACTAAAAGATGCCATTTTGCCCCTTTGAGGGTGTAGCACATTACCATAAATGGATGAAAATTCTTCTGGATCTTGCAGAATGCAAACATTGAGGAATGCATTAAGCTGTTTCAGAAATTAATCAATGTGAGGAGAGGAGACTCACACCCAATCCTCAGTCCCAAGTGGTAATTCTTAATTGTCTTCTGTTTGGATTTGCAAATCTGGACCAAAAAAAAAAAAAGCTCAGAAATATTGTAAAGGCCAAAACTATACAGTTTGAGAAGCACTGCCAGGAATTCCTTCCTTCAGAAGCCAGTTGTGAATGTAAACCACTGGCAGAAAGCTCATTTCTAGCAATAACAGCTATGTCATGTTTCCTGGAACGTAGGCAGTGTGGAGTATCATAGGAAAAGGAAAATAAACACGAGTTCACTTTCTGAATCACCAGCCATAAATTCTTACTGAGGAAAAAAAAAGCACCACACACACACACACACACAGACACACAACTCAAAGGAAGTTAATACAGCACCAGAAGAGTTTTCTGACCCCTTCAACTAATGTGTCAAGTGGAGCTAATAACCCCTTTTCCAAGCTGGGATAAACCTATAGCACTGAGCGATCTGAACAAAATAAAGACAAGCCGCATCCTCCTTCACTTTTTGAAGTGGGACATGGTGTAAAGCCAGTCATTCAACCCGTTTTCGCTGTTTTTTAAACTCAGATCTTGCCACTTTCACGGTTCCTTTTCCACTTTCTTCTTTTTTTTGTTCTTTGTTCATTTGGTCTTCTGGGTTTGTTTTTTGGTTGGTTTGTTGTTTGGGATTTTGTTTGTTTGTTTGTTTTTAAGTTGCTTGTCTCAGAAGAGAGATAGCAAATCACACCAAGTCCCACAACGGTGCCTCCCCTGGTGGCCAACATTTCCTTTAATGCCTTTAAAAATTATTAGGGATTGATCCTGAGCTGGTGAAAATAAACATAGCAGTGCAGAAACTATGCCAATCTATGTTATCAAAGCCTTTAAATGCACAAGGACCAGATCGCATCTCCCGCTGCCTGTAGCACTGGGGATATCATCTGGGTGTCTGGTCCCTGAGCCATACAGGCAGCTAGTACCAGGAGAGTTTGGGCTTAGACTTTAACCTCATGCTCTGTATTAGAAATAGCGCTGGGTACATGTTGCATCAAGATATTTCAGGTGTGTAAGACACCCATGGAGATCGCTGTCCTGGGGAACACAAGCAGGACCAACAAGTCCAAAGCAAAGTCCAAAGGATCCAGCACAAAGGTCATTCTGGCTCTCCAGTTTGGCGTGGTTTCATTCTACCCAAGTTAGAGCAAGCCAGGTAGTGTAAACCTGGGCAATTACATGGTGAATTAAACCTCCGAATCTCTCACCTGCCTTACACTAATAAAGAGAAAATCTCAGAATAAGGAATTCCCCAAAGAAAGTTCTACCTGGAGGGATTACTAGGAATATCACTGCAACCTGAATCTTGGTGTCTTTATCCTGAATCCCCAGAGCCCTGTTTGGAACCCATAGCTGACAAGAAGTGGTGATGGAAGGAGGACCCATGATGCCTTTGACATCTGACGCCCTCTGAAGCTGTTCCAGGAGGCTGAAGGAGTCACCCGGGCTGATCTTTATCACCTTCTTCAGGCAGCCTCTCTCTGGAGAGATGGCAAAAGATCAGTATCTGCATGCTTCAGAGGGACAAATTGTTAGCCTCAGTAGGAGCAACAATAGAGGCTTTGAGGACATCGGTGGCCAACTGCACTGAAGCATTCCTTACCACACACTTACCTTCATTATATCCCTGCTAATCACCCCTCTGCCTTTCAGCAGTGAAATGTTATCGCCCTTCAGCAAGGCATCAAACCAGAGCTGCAGAGGGATTGCTAATGCCGACCTGCCCCTCTCCTCGACATGAAAGGCAAAAGAGAGAAAACATCTTTGGGGCCGCGTTGTGCTGCTGGGAAAAGACACTTTCAGCTTTGTGAAGTAAGGCTGTGCAGACAGCTCAGGCTAGACAAAACCCCTTAAAGACCAAGTCAGATATGTTGCTTCTCTTTATCTCCTGCCAGTCAGTGTTTCTCAGGCCTTTTAGTCTGTTTTTTTTTTGTCCTTCGCTTTGCTATTTATTGTGCTTGTAGTTTTGCAAAAGCACAGCCGAGTTCTGCTCCACAGTTTTGTCAACGTGGCCTTGGCAAAATGCTCCATGAAAACTGAGTTCTAATGGGAAATTCAGCTTTTGGATTTTGGTTTTGTGACTTTTGAAATGTGCCTACTTCCTGTAGGGAAAAAAAAAAAAAATATATATATATATATATATATATATAAATCTAACCATAAGAGCAATTCATAATGGAAATATTTTGGTAAAGATGTACAGCTGGAGTGTCTCATGGCCGTTATTTTTCCTCATGTTTCTGTTTTTTACTTGGCAAAGGAGGGCACACAGGAATATTCTCTCTATGAGAATGGTGGGGGAGAAAAGCCCAACTCGATTTAAGCAGCTAAATGAATTCTGAAGCACGGTGGTTTGATGTGCACTATATTTGTGTGGCTTTTCAGCTCCGAGCGCTTGGGTTTTGTTCACCCTTATGTAAACTGGCATCATACATGCACTATCACACATGAAGTCCACCTACAGAAGCCTGTGATTCTTCCATGGGAACCTTCATCTGGAACTTGATGACTTGTCCAACAACAATACCAATAACACTTTTATCTATTCCTGCTTTGAGTGGCAGACTGAACTAGAGATTTCCAAAGATCACTTCCAAACAGCACATCCATTTTACTCTGTTTGTGTTAACTAGAATTTATCAGCTGTGAAGAAAGCCTGGGATGACTCGCTAATATAGAGACATTGATAGTAGCAGAGATAATCCCCATTTGATATGTTCAAGAATTTTAAATCACTAATTTATTGTTTGATCACTCGGTATTTTACCAAATCAATCATGTTGTGACTGTTGTCAAGGCAAAATTGATTTAATGTATCTCTACCTGTTTTTACTCGATCTTCCTTTCCTTCTCAATTTACTGATTTGTGCTACTCTTCTCTACCAGCTACATTCTAAACCAGATCAACAATAAATACAAAAAAATCCAATTGAAACACTACAATGACCTTCGTTTCTTAACATAAGCACAAGTGAGGCTGATACATTTGAAGAATCATCACCGGTGGGATGAAGTGCAGTCTGCAGATGCCTTCTCTTTATCAGCTATGGAAGGAGGTTAAATAGATAGTTTCTTCAAGATACACAGCTTTTGGGGCCTGAAGTGAGGAAGATAAATCCTATAATAAGTATTTTCAATAAATTAAAACACTTTGGTGGTTGAATCATGCCCAGGCTTTATAAAAACAAAGATCCACAACTCATACCTTATATTCTAGTTTGATTTTCCATGCCAGTTGAAGGTGAACCCCTGGAGACCAGCTAGGAGTGAGCTAAACCATCTGCTGTGTGGGCCCACTGACAAAACACTGACAAAAGCTTAATTTTAAATTATGCTTAGAAATCAGTGTAAGATACAGACTACTTCACACTGACTGCTTGCTTGAGGCCGTTCTAGTATGGGAGCTAAGACTTTTTAATAGTACAGACACAGCCTATTGTAGCCCAGCTGGCCTTAGTGCCAGAGAACAGCCCTGTAAATATTTAATTGGTGTAGGTGCAATCAACGGGACCCTCCCCTGGCCTATGTCACTATTATGAACCGGTATTAATTAAAAGTTCACCCTCCAACTGATCTAACATCTAACAGATGCTCAATTTATTTCATTCCACGTTTTTTTTTTAATGGAAAATCTCAAGGTGTTGAATTCTCCCCTTGCTGGATTGTCTGCAGGGGAACAGTCTAACATTTGAAGGCAATGAGACTATACATTAAGAAATGGGCTGTAAGCGAAACACGGTCAGCTCATGATTCACCCAGACAGAGTTTACCCTCCTCAGTTCTCACACTTCACTGTTACAGAACAAGAGTCCCACTGTTTAGCATCCCCCCTAATTCTTTGGCTTCTCACTATTTATACTTCTCAGGATTTATTCCAAGGGTGGAGGTGGTGGTGTTGGGAGATGAAATTGCTCTGTTTTTCATGAACAGAAGTTTTCAATGGGTAATTTACTACTGTATAATTAAGCTTCAGATTTTGTTTTTACTTGGAAATGTTTTAAAAAGGAAGCCAGCTATCTGGTCGGATTTGTGATGCACAGTTGATGAGAAACAGAAACCCAAAATGCTGATCAGAAATGGTTCAATAGAAAGAGGTCTCAGGTCCTCATAAGAGAGTGAGCAGAGGCTGGTATTTCCAGGAAGCTCCCAGTATTGCCCCAGTAGATGTTCACAGCAGTTGAGAGAGAGCTCTTTTTTTGAACAACACAAGGATATCTGTCTCTCTGCGAGTCCCTCTTTACTGATGCAGAAGTGAAATATAAGAGGGTGAGATTCATGATACAGTTATCTACATGGCTGAAATAATCACCCCAGGCTCCCTTTGCAATCACTGGAGAGAAATAAACTCCCTGGAGGACTTCTTCTCCAGAGGTCTGGGGAGCAAGTCAATTGTCCTGTCCTGGGCACTTTCTTAAGAAAATAATATCCTGGATACCACAGCACAGAAGTAAGGTCAGTTCGGATGATGACAGCTGGTTCATACCATCTCCTGAGATATATTTGAGCCTGGAAGGGGTACTTGTCTCCTGGATGTGTCATTCTCCATCAAGTACAGGGAAGGACTGGACAGCTACTTAGAGGAAAGCTATTTAATTTGGCTGAAGTTAGGTGAGATGTATTCTACACAGAAAGATGAAGCTGCTGATTCAGCAAAGGTGCTTTAGCTCATGATGTTTTCCAGCTTGGAAGAAGTAACATAGCAGTCCTATAATTGTATTATTCTGCCCTCTTTTCCCCGTCTACAGATCTTGCTACTTGTTTTTTAGGTCTACTGTAAAGCCAACATACTGAAAGGTGTATAATAGTTTCTTGCTGTGTCCCAATGAAATGGCTAGAGAAAACCTCATAGACCAGGTATTTTCTCATTTTCAGATCGTCACAGAGCTTTTTCTTCCTTTGGTTTTGGCACCATGGGAATGCCAGTTATACTCCTCCTATTCAATTGATTTTGATGTTTAAATCAGGCCTCATCATGGATAACATCTTGGTAATCTAATACAATCATCTTTATCAGAATTTAATCTCCCATTCAGTGCCTCTCACAAAGCAAATATGAGTTTGAGTATCATAATCCCTGATTGCTGGGTAGGAAGCTCTAGCCTATCTTATGGGGATTCCTGCTTTTAGCATGAACCAATTCATCTCATACAGAGTTATCTGTCTATTTGCAAATACGGGACTTTGTGAAGGACACTTATAAAAAAAAAATAAAAAAGCTATAAGAAGAAGTATAGACAAACACCTAAAATGTGAGTTGATGGGAGCAGCAAATATAACCACATCAGTAAGCCCCTAAAGCTTTCGTTTTCAAAACATGAACCATCAAGATGATTTATGTAGAATCATAGAATGTCCTGAGTTGGAAGGAAACCACAAGGATCATCGAGTCCAACTCCTGTCCCGGCACAGGACAACCCCATAGTTCACACCATGTGTCTGAGGACATTGTCCAGTCTCTTCTTGAACACTCTCAGGCTTAATTGAATGTAATTCAACTTTTCCTACCTTTTTACTGCTGATGAATCTCAGAGACAGGTTGTTGGGCTATATGGGCAGCTATTCTCCTGTATTTGTCTCTGGAGTGACTGTACAAGTCAGTGGTTTTGGTTAGCAGTGGCTAGAACACCTTCTTTAATGGTAAGTCTTCCAACAATGGTATTTCTGTGGGCTTCTATAGGAGCTGAGATCCAGGTCTTACTGGGTGAGTTGCTGTAGAGACAAAAAGCATCTAACATCTGCCATCTTGCCTAAAAAGCAAACAGTATGAAAGAAAGGACAGCAAAGAGATCTGGCCAAGTTCAAAGAGCACTGCAGTGCTAGAAGAACAACAGGACCTATGTCCATCAGTCCCAGGTCAGTGCCTCACCTAGGCGCACCACCATATGGGTTGAAAGAATCCACTTGACCATCATACAGCCCAGCAGCATGCCTGCTCCCATGGCTTTAATTGTCTAAATAGGGCAAAGAGCCTGGCCTTCTCCTCCAGTAACTTGGGCCCTTGCTAACTACAAAAATAGCAAAGCAGACCAGACGTCAAGTCGGCAAAACACTCATGTTCCTTACCATGAAGCATGGAGCAGGCATTTGCTACAGGTCATCACTGCGAGGATCCTCTTTCAGAGGGTATGTCAGCACGAGGTTTTTCGAGAAGCTCTCCCAGGCCACATCTCTTTCCTTGGTATCTGGGGCTTGTTGATGCTGGCACAGCACCTGGGAACAGGCAGGAGGCCAGCCTAACAGATTGGCATGTTTGCAGGCAGGGAAGGAAGCTGAGCATCTGGCTTTAAACACCAGGGCTCGGATTTCTCTCTGAGGGTGTTGACAGGAAAATGCATGCCGGTGTTCTGCTGCTGCAAGGACTGCTAAGGGAATAGGATGTCTCTGAGGGATTTGTTGAGACAGTTTCACTTCTGAGGTCTTTCCTCCCTACCTCCTGATCATCACAGAGCCATAAAAAAATGGTCTGAAACAGCAAGAACATCTCTTGAGACCCCACAGACTTGCCAATGGCAGAAGTCACCTCTGCGAGCTCTAGAGGAGTTCAGGTCTGTCAAATGAGTGCCATGAGCCTCAACAAGTGTAATTCTCTGCAGGTGATCACATTGAATTGGATCTTCTTGCTGGCAAACATCACTCCATGTCACACACTACTTCAGCCTGAAGGTCAATAACTGGCCACTAATGACACACCTACCTGCTGCATCCTTCTTAAAACAGGAGCAAGACAAGGAAAAGGAAAAAAAAATGTAAGAAATAAAGGATTCACTGAGGTAAGGTAATGCAATCAACATATCCCTATTTCCCTGACACCTTGGACTGGATTTATCTTACCACCTTTAGCCAACTAAAGTTAGGCAGACAGTCTAAGCCAGTTCTTTTGGCTTCCTCCATGCTCTAAGGATTCAAAAAGAGACCCCCAGAGTTTTGATGGATCTTGCCTTAATGCAGACGAGGCAAATCGGCTCCTGGGGGTGCCTGTTTCTCTTGGCTACAGACAGGTCAGATTTACCTTGGACCTCATAGACATCTGTCCCTAAGCAAGATTAATGCCTCTCTATTAATTCAATTCCCTTTTTCCATGTATTCAAAAGTAATAACTTTCTTGCAGCTTTTGGCAGAATTCAGCTTTGTTAGACAGTCTGAGACCCTGAGACAAGAGACTTTAATGGCAGCGTATTATCTAGACACGGCTGTTGCAATAATTTTGCTCCTTACTGCTCTAAAAGGCTTTCCAGAGCTGCTAAGGAATGACAGAAAGGTTATTTAACAGCAAGGGCTTGGCTTCTGTAGAGGCAGCTGTTTAAATGACATCAGTATTAGCAGTCACTGCTGTATCACCACAGAGAAAGAGAAGTGGTGGCATCTTTTGACTTACTAAGAACGAATGAAGACAGAAACCGTGGGGCTGAGAGGAGACCCATTACCACTGCAAGAATTGCGGTGCCATTTCTTCTAATGGGTTCATTTGTCTGAGCAACTGCTCTGTGATGTGAGTGGGTCTGGTGAGAATGCAAGTAATAAAAACTACTTGTACTGAGCTACTAACATCTTGGAGGGAAAGGAAAAAATGTTTATTTGTCAATTGATTTTTTTTTTTTATTTATAGTTGTCAGAAAATAAATAGATTTAAAGAACTAAATATTCTGGTGACATTTTTCAAAGAGTAAAAAATTAAAATGTTGCATGTTAAACTAAAATCAATGTCGACAAACACTTTCTTAGCTCTACTAAAAATTGCCACTGAAACAAAGAATATTTTCCAAAGTCTTTTTCCTCCTTAATCTTAGATCAGCAGGCTCCCCCTAAGACCACCTTTCTTCTCAGGAATGAACATGATAGGAAAGGCAAACAGCATCAATAAAATCATTCAGAATGGTGTTGGCACAGCAAGAGGAGCTGTGGGCATTCTGTGGCTTTCAGAAGTGAGTCTGGAGGGTCTTTGCAGTTTGTGCACATACATAAATGGGTGGGAGTCCATAGATCGGCTTTTCCTTCTGGCTACCGCAGACATTTGTGGTGTAATTTTGGACAAGTTCCCATCCGCAAGCCATTCCTCAGTTTCTCCATACTTTGAGGGTTACAGTATTCCCTTTCACATGTGGCTGGGGAGTTCCTGAAGGTGAGAATGATTAGACTCCATAGGCTCCATGGGGACCTGCACCCATATTATTTGATGGGGAAAGCTGTGTATTAAACCCACATCTTACCCGTGTCTAAAGCAAGAGACTGAACCAGACGTCCCTACAGCTATATATATAGGGACTAGAGGTAGATGCACACCATACATAGTTTAGGTACAAGACAGATTGTCCCCCAAAGAGTGCCTTCTCCCCAGCTTTCCATGAAGCATCAGTAGTTTCCATGAGATGTGATGCCCCAGGGAGAAGAGGCAGTGGACAGAGACGAAACCTGCTTAATATGCTAAGGAGAGGAAAATGGAATGTAAGTCAGAGCTGTCATCCCCTTCCTGACCCCAGCTGCAGCACATACTTCTGTCCGAAAGTATGTTTATACTGGAAAACAGATATATGTCCAGATTGCAAATATATAAGTGAAAGCATAGGAAAGAGAGCCAACACTTCTTCACTTCAGACCCTGGTATCTGAATTATCCTAGGTTGTATACCTGGGATATAAACACTTCTGTGTATATGTAAGTACAAATACACACACACACACACACACTTGCAGAGTCACAGATGTGGCACTAACTGTGCAAAGCTAGTTCCAGGCTACTGAGAATGGCCACCACAACAACATTGAGAAGATGGTGCTCCTACTATCAGAGCCAGATTGGTTTCAGTCCTACACTTTGAACATCATGAACATCATGCAAATGCTTCCCCAGAGCTTCCACCTGCGCAGAGCCAGTTTGCAACCAGTAAATTTAATCCCCAACACCCCATCATTGCCACTTTGAGGTGAGCTCCTTCAAAGCTATCCAGGTGTCTGTACTCTATATGTCACCAAAATTCTGACTTCTGGTTCCAGGCAAAGCCACCATGAGGTCCCTGTTCTGCATGGGTGCATCAGTATTTTGGGTTGTGAGAGTTGTTATCCCAGGGCCAGCACCAAGTCTGAGCTGGTTGTAGACCTAACTGGCATTAAAAGAATGTCTGTTTTTTTCAGGTTGGGCCTAGTACTGAATTTTCAGGCAGCGAGGCTCAGTTCTGTGTGCTTGGGGTCTGTATTTCATAACACCTCTCCTATAAGGACAGCCTGAGAGAGTTGGGGTGTTCAGACTGGACTAGAGAAGGCTCTGGGGAGATGCTGTTGTGGCCTTTCCAGACTTAAAAGGAGCTGAGAAGAAAGATGAGGACAGACTTTTTAGCAGGGGTTGTTGCAATAGGACAAAGGATAACAGTTTTAAATTAAAGGAGAGGAAGTTCAGGCCAGACATGAGGAAGAAATTTTTGATGCTGAGGGTGGTGAGAGCCTGTTCCAGGTTGGCCAGAGAGGTGGTGGATGCCCCATCCCTGGAGACGTCCCAGGCCAGGCTGGATGGGGCTCTGAGCAACCTGAGCTGGTGAAGGTGTCCCTGCTCATAGCAGAGGGGTTGGACCAGATGAGCTTTGAAGGTCCTTTCCAACCCAAACTATTCTATGATACTATGGTTCTATGACAGAGTGGGGGTCTTAAATGTAGCCTTGTCATTGAACAGCAGCTGGTTTGGAAGCATGGATTGTCTCAAACTTTAAAATAACTCCCCTGGAGCAAATGCCAGGGTGTTAACAGGCTGCTAGGGGTAATCCTCAGCCGTAGCGGGTTTTCCAGGGAAAGGGCTGTTCCTGGAAGGTGGTCACAATGCTACTACAGCCAAAAAGGTTTCAGATGAGGGATACTTGCCACTCCCTGATTACAAAACACCTTATGCTTCCTTCACCTCGGTCAAGATACGCAACAGGGAGTGACGCATTCTAGTTCTTTTGAATGTAAAACATCATAAACAAGCATGCATTTCAGCAAAACACTTGATCCTGCTTAGAGATTACTCTTTATCTGACAATGCCAGCAACTAATAAAAGAGTAAAAGAATAACTTTAAAAGAGAAGAAGAGGCTTGTGTGTGAAGAAGCCCAAAGAGGGATCCAGCCATGTGACTCCTGCTCAATAGTGAACCTCAATAGCTCTGCTTTGGTTACTTATGGCATTTGCATGCTACAACCAGCACATAGAATCATAGAACAGTTCAGGTTGGAAGGGACCATGAAAACTTATCTACTACAACACCCTGCCATGAGCAGGGACATCTGCACCAGCTCAGGTTGCTCAGAGCCCCGTCCAGCCTGGCCTGGGATGTCTCCAGGGATGGAGCATCCACCACCTCTCTGGCCAACCTGGGCCAGGCTCTCACCACCCTCACTGTAAAAAAATTCTTCCTCATAATATCACCACTGCTAAGCCCTTCATGGCTGAATGAGTGCTTTGTGATCTTCTTTTGGGACCATAAAACAGGGACAGTGGGTGGGGCAGAAAGAAGAGCTCCCATTTTCCAAGGGAGAAGGATCTGCCCATTGCAAAGCTCCAGAGACTGTGGACAGCTGCAGTCAGGGATAAAGTGCTGTAGTCTGGAGGGAGCTCCTGCAGGAGTGAACTCACACACTGTAAAGCAGCAAGTGCTTAAGGCCAGACCCCATAAATCCACCAAATTAGATGCTGGTGACATTATAGACCCGTTTTGTTAGTTTTTCCAGCTGAGCTGCAGACCACAGAAAATGATTTATACACCAAGAGTAGGGATGGTGGGGGAAGGGAGAGCAGGATGGGGGGAAGGGGCAAAGGGGAGTGACTCACAGTATTTAAATTTCTAATCAATTCCTTTCTTCAGGAAGGAGGAGAAAAATAAAAGACAAACTTTTTCCTGTTGCTGGGAAGATGAAAAATATACAAATGGGAGGTGAGAGGGAAGCAGAAAGAGAGAGCTAAAAATCTTGCTTCCAAGTTTGCATCTAGAGGGAAGAGAGGCAGCAGCTGCCCTGGAAGGGGCAGGACATGAGGTGTTGCAAGGACGAGGTAAAGGGGGAGGGAAGATGTGGACCAGGGTTCAGCACATGCTTGGGACACCTGGCATAGAGGCTTGTAGGAATATTACACAGAGCTCCTTGGCCTTCGATATAGACTAAGAAGAAGACAACCTTGAGAACATGACTAAAGGGTTTAATCTTTTTCTTGAAAACAAGGCACAAGTGCCTGTGTGGCTGATGTGGAGATCTCAGCTGGAGGGAAAGCCAACCATCTTGGCTTTAACTTCACTATAAAACCAAACTGTAGGTGAGAGTAACTACTTGTCTGGGAAAAACTTCAGGAATTGGTCTGAACACTCCTGCCTCTCAGTATTTACCTGGGTTTTGATGGATGACGAAGAACTTAGCGGAGAGTTATCCACAGCTGAGACTGAATTGGATCATTCCTCATGCATGTTAACAGTCATGTGGTCAGAGATGGATGTCCTACAAAAACAAATGAGATGATGAGTTCTTCAGGACCTGCATCAGTCATTCCTGAAACAGTCACCTGCAGAGGGACAAAGTTATACAGCAGTAAGATCCACTGAGCTGTGAGTCACAAGTTGTCGGGTCTTCTACTGACTGCTGCCAAGTAGGTTATTTAAATAACTGACTAAAACATGGCAGATGTTTTCTCCATCAAATTTAAAAATTAAGGATGAACACAAATTTTCCCCTCCAGCTAGTCTGTGGTAGAAATTTTCGGGGCTTTTTACAGCTAAATAAACTCATACTTTGCAGAAAGGATCTTTTCCTGTGGGGGGAAAAAAAAATAGTTTAATCTTGGACACAAACAACTGAAATCTTAATTTCTAACTGAAAAATAAAAATATATTCTGATGGTAAATGATTAAAAGTATATTTTCTTAAAAATATTCTCTTTAAGCACAACAGAAATTTCTCATTGACCTTTTATGCTCCCTCAGTTCCTGTTTATGGATCTAGACAGAAATCCCACACTACATTAGACATCAGAGGTACCTAAATGTAGTTCATTCCCTCATAGCTGATATCTTAAATAGATCAAATGCATCATGCACTAAACATTTCTCTCCTGTGGATAAAGTAGCTGTAGAGATTTGAGTCAAACTCTACCCTGTATGAATCTCAGTTCTTGACCATGAGGACTACTGTTGACAGCAACAGTTTGAATTTATCACTAACTGCTCTTTCCAAGCTTCATAACTGCTTGGCATAGCCTGTGCAAGCTGACACAGCATTGGCATCTTCTGACGAGTTTCCCTAAGATAAATGACTCTTTTCAGTGGTGCCTAATGACAGGGTAAGGGGCAATGGGCACAGACTGAAACACAAGAGGTTTCATCTGAATATGAGGAGAAACTTCTTTACTGTGAGATGACAGAACCCTGGAACAGGCTGCCCAGAGAGGCTGTGGAGTCTCCTTCTCTGGAGACATTCAAACCTGCCTGGACACCTTCCTGTGTGACCTGCTCTGGTGAACCTGCTTTAGCAGATGCATTGGGCTAGACAATCTTCAGATGTCACTTCCAACCCCAACCATTCTGTGATGATTGATTGTATTGGACCTGGCTGGTGTGGAGTTAACATTCCCCATAGCAGCGCTCATAGTGCTGTACTTTGCATTTGTAGATAGGAAGGTATAGAAGATATCTTGGTGTCTTGGCTACTGCTGAGCAGTGCTTGACTAGCATCAAGGCTGTCTCTCCAGCCCACCCACCAAAGACCATTAAGCAAGGGGTGGGCAACAAGTTTGGAAGGGCCACATCCAGCTGACCCAAAGGAATATTCCACACCATACGATGTACTCAGTAATGAAAGTTAAGAGAAAGGAGAAGGAAGGGAGATCTTCACTACTAAGGTATTTGTCTTCGAAGCAACCACTTTGTGTAATAAGGCCCTGCTTCTCGCAAAGTGGCTCGACATCACATGGGAAGTAGAGCATGAATATTTTTTGCTTTTCTTTGTTTTCACATGTGACTTTGCTTTTCTTTATTAAACTGCCTTTATCTTGATCCTCCTGCTGAGGAGGTGGGGTGGGCATCTGGCAGCCAGCCATGGTAAACCCACCACAGTGGTCACACATGACCAATGTGGCAACAAAATGTAAGCAGAGCCCCACTACTGTGTTAAAGCTCTGGGCTTTTGCATTTCCAAAAGGGATTTGGGGCTCAAAAGGAGCCTCTCAGAAGGCACATGGTCCATGGAAACAGCTGCAGACAATCACATGCACCCTTTGGCCAACCTGGTAAGTCTTCCAAGGGCATATGGGTTCTTTTCTTCTTCCCTCAGGTTATTCCCAGGAAAAATGAAAGTTATACTCAAAGTGGAGAAAGCTGATAAAAAAAGAAATACTGTCATAGTATTTTTGGAGATGAGGAGAGGCTGAGTGATGAAGTCATATACCAAGGACCACACAGAAAGTCCTAGAGTAAGTCAGCACTTAAACATGGAGCTCTGAAGTAACAGACTATTAGTTCATACTGTCTTTTTCCAACACACACACATACACAAAAGATGATTTTCCTGTTCCTCTCCTCTCCTTTTTTCAGTCCGGCAGTTCAAGTTTGCTTCCTTTCACACTTGGGCCCAATAGTCACTTAATTGTTATCTAGTATTGCTCAGCATGCTTGATCACAGCCTCAATCAGTAGTTAATTTACTGGAAAATACCCAGAACAAATTTGGAGGCAGTGTGGAATCTATGGGTAAAACACAGCTGTTTCCTAAGCTACCTGTTAAATTCTTCCCCCACCAAACCATCATCCTTGTCATTGTATTTTCAGTGCTTTAAAACTCTAAACATATTTGTTAGCTTTGTTTTTATATAAAGGATTTCTGCTTACCCTCCAATCTCTCTTCTTTATCCACCTGTTGCTGAAGGGGTTTCTCTGTCCAGATATAGATTCCTGTAATGTAGATGTTGCCATGTGAAGAATGTTCCTAAATTGAATAAGATTGATATTTGAGGAAAGTGGATGTCTAAAAATAGGTCTAATTAATTCATTGCAACTTCCAAATGATAATTCTTTCCACTGACTATAAAGTGAACTATGGGTAACTAGCTTAGACAAAAACCTTGACACAATATATATCTAAAATGTGATGAGACCGATCTCACTCATTGAAATTTCTTTCTCATCCTCTGAAAGACATACTGTTGAGTTTGATTTCTCTCAGTCTAGTACCTAGCCATTAAAATCAGAAGAGGATACTACATATGTAAATAAACAGGTTATTTTTCAGAGAGACAGACTAAAGTATTCTTGTTACCTTCTCATTTCATGAGGAAAATGGCAACATGAAACAAGCAACTTTTTCCCTAATAGAAGTTTGTGGAAGGGACAGGAGACATATCTAATTGAGATTAGGAGAAATACAATTGGAAACGCAGGTCCAAGCTGAAATGTCAACCTTTTAATCTAAAGATGCACAGCACATAGAAGATAGAGATGAACATTTATGGGGAAAAGCCATGTTTCTTTCTCTCTAAGTTGAAAGTAAGGACTGTAAGAGAGTTTCTTGAGAAAGAAATCTGGGATATTTCAGGGATTTGTAGTTTTTTGTCCCAGACAAGTTCCATATAAATAAAACCTTCTCCAGGTGATTGCAACAGTGCTTCTCCAATCATTATTGTTTAGTCTGGACTTGCAGCTAATGACAGAGATTTGATGAACATTTAGGAGGTAATTAACCTCATGTAACTTTAAATCCAGATTACTATAGATAAGCTACTCCATGTAGATACCCTTAGTAATCTACATAGACAAATGAGCAATGAGTAATGAGCATGTCTCTTCTTACCCAGTTCCTATTCTAATTTTAGGATGAGATGAGATGGATCCATGGACTCTAGTTCATCCTGGAGCTCCATCAACACGGAAGGAAACAGTTAATAAGTGCAAATGTAGGTGTCTGTATTTAATCAGATAAATTTCATGGTAGAATCCTGATGTTCATAGTTGCACACAGGCAAGATGTACTTAATGCTGTCATGATATACACAGATAAATGGACCAAGAAGACACAATCAGACCAAAGTCATAAATCACATGGCTACCGCCTTTGCTCATGCAATTCTGATAAACCACATATAAAGATTTGAAAACAAATATATTGTCCTTCTGACAGTAATGTTTTTAAATAACAAGGGAGAAAAAATAGCTGAAACAAGATTTGAGACACATTCTTTTCTTGACGGCCATTTTGACATGTGAAGAAAAGAGATCAGTATTAAAATGAAAGGAAATATTTTCCCCTGTGATTTTTTTGTAAATATCCTAATGGAACATTTTGACCTGATTTGAAAAATTTTGACAAGCTTGTGTTGTGATGTGAGTGTCAGGTTGCCCAGCAATGCCAACCCACACAAGGAAACAGGCAGGATCCTGCATTCAAAATGGCTTTGGGTACAAATAAGGGCTGTATTTTGCAAGTTGTCCAGAGTCAACAGGAGATTGGGAGATCAAGGAGAAAGTATTAACCTTTATGAGGTGAAATATTTAGTACCACCATTTAAGGACTGAAATATCTTTTCAAATATGGCTCTTAATGATTATTACTTACCCAGTGATTTATATAGCTTAGTTAACCATGCAGCACAAAACTCTGTTCTTGCTGTGACCAGATAAAGCACCTATAGATGTCTCTTGTTTTGTCATCTTTCTCTCTTCTCTTCTTTGGTTTTTATATTGGACCTTTTCTATATATCTCCCTCCTTGCAGTAAATCTAATGGCATGCCACGAATGTTTCACACTCACCTTTACAGCCATTACATCCACCAGAATCATCGGTGTTGAAAGAGTTAACATCAGCGTGACCTTCCAGGCCTTTCAAGCTAAAATTTGCATAAGGCACCAGTGGAAAAGAGGAGGGATGGACTTCCATAAATAAGGTTTCAGAGCCTCTCCAATTTTAGACAATCATCACAGTATCAATTTGTGGAGGAGTTTATCACAGCAGCTATAGGTTATAAAAATATAAACCCACAAGGAAGGATATATTCTGTGGGACTTGTGACAGCCCACAGTGAAAACTTAGGCCCACAGGAGGACCAGAAACACATGAATGGGACAAGGTAAAGGTGTTACCTGATAGCGCAGGTGGAAGGACCCTGTGTTTTTACAGCTGGAGGACCAGGGTGCTAGGACGTTTCCCTGGGTTCGATGCATAATTCAGACCTAGTAATTGCAACTGCTAGGTAAGGGCATGGCTTTATTATATTTTCTTAAGACCTATCGTTGCTGTTAGAGTAAGTCTCTTCCAGGTCAGTGCCAGAGCATTAAAGGAGGGGAAAGGATTTTTACCACGAGAATAGATTTTGCTGAAAGAAAGTGTGAATTTTGAGCATGTTTCTGAGCATGTTGTTCTGATCTCACCCCCCAGCTCACTCCACAGCAATGCTAATTCCCACATCCTGGGAACATTAGGTCAATTGTTTGTCAAATTACCCAGGTGAGATCACACTTGCAATGAGCTGGCTTTCACCTGAGGCTGCAGCTGGGGTCCAGGCAAGATCTTGCTATTCCCTATTTTTATCCACCCAGGCATTATTCTGTGTAATAATTTCCTTTGGAAGAGGTGGGTAACCCACCACAAATCCTTGAGAAAGACTGACCTCTTCTGGGAAGCCAAAATACAGCTGCTTAGGAAACCTGAAACCAGACATTGTGCCCTGGAATTTACCCCGGGGATTTTGGGCAACAAACTCTTGGCATTGGCCACTAAACATTTTCAATTATTTTTTTTCTATAGACACTTTCTTAAAGATGATTTCTGCTTGCTGACCGTTTGAGCCCCAAAGGATTGCAGGCTTACACTAGCTAATTTTATATTTTCCTTCATGTCCCTCATGCTTATTTTTAAGCTCAACAAGATTTTCCCAACCCATTTAACCCTGTATCATCCTCCAGCTTCTCCTTTCTGCTTCTTCCCAAATGTTTTAGCCCTTTTGCTGGTGCTCAGCATTGGTCATAATCCCAAAGTCATAGGTGTTTCCATTAAAATGATCAGTCCCTTTAGCTTGCTGACATTTTATTGCCTGCAGCTTTTGAGAGATCTCTGCACTAATTGCATCTACTTTACCCAGAGCTGCACCAAGGTGTAAACACAGGTGTTTGATATAACATAATAGTATAGTTAATAAGTGTTCTGGTCTTTTGCTTGGGTGGAGTGCTGCACTATGCAGTACAGTGATATGCCCATGTTATTAATATTTATTTACTCCATGGTATCCTGAACCATTGCTTTTCTCCTCCAGGTAATGCAGGGACCCCCTCAGGCATTTGTCGAAGGTTTCAGACAGTCAGAAAACTACCTCAATTGCAGCTTAAGGTACAACACCAACAAGCAGTCTCCTAATTAAGAGGCAGCACGTCAAGATGCAGACAGTCCTTTTTGTAAGGTGCTGTGTTTTGTTCAGCGTAGGCATGGTGGAGCATCTTCCCATAGTTTGGTATCAGCAGCGCTAACGTTTGGCATCTCCCAAAACAAAGAGTCCTACCAAGGATGCCTGGATGAAGGTGGCCAGCTTAGGCTGTGGGCCCCATGGTGTTTTCTCTTGCTTCCAAGATATGCCAGACATCTGGACAGTTTGAGCTGGGATATGGCTGAGGGATGTGGTGAGGTTTGTGTGCATGTCATCAAGGCCCTGGCCACACCAATAGCTATTAATTGTCCTTACCAGCCATGTTTGGGACATACACCCCAGCTAAAGCTGACCAGGAGCAGGATCATGAGCTTGTATCCAGCTCCTGGGCTAATGAGTGGAGAATGTGAAGACAGTCAGTACAATTAAGGTCTATTGGTGCATTCATGGCCTTGAAACACGTATCATTTGGAGGATGCAAATTTAAGCAGAAATTTATAAGAGAGATGTCACAACTGACTTTACAGGCCTGGCCACCCGGATCATAGAATCATTTAAGTTGGAAAAGACACTTTAAGGTCACCAAGTCCAACTCTTAACCTAACACTACCAAGTGTTAAAAAGACATCTGAAAAGGAGTCTCCTAAGCTTGCAGAACCACCTGATTTTGCACTCCAATATAATGAATAGAGACTTCCCAAGTGCTATATAAACTCTCAGTCATAGCTTAGATGATTCTTTACACTTCAATGACTTTAAGAGCCCAGCTTTCACATGTCTGCTCTGTTTCATTGTCCCTCTTGAAAACAAACTATGCAGGGACATAAAAGTCTGGTTCTGATGTACAGTCCATCTCATACTGTGAGCAATGCCAGCTATTGTAGAGGAAACTTTGGAAAAACAGGTGATCTGCTAAGGCTTGTCCCAGGTCTCTCATAAGTCCAGGTTGCCTCAAATTTGACGTTTAATAAAACCTTTTAATCCATTCATATTCAGTGATGGAGTGCCTGTTTTTTCTAGTCAGGTAAAAGTCCATTCCTTGAATCTTGTTACATTCCTGTGTTAGTGCTCTCCATGGTCTACTTCCATAGTGTGTGGAAAAACATTTATTTTTATCAGGTTTTAACTTCTCCATCTTTTTATTTAAGTTGAATATATCACCAAGGTGTCTTTGCCATGGATCAAGGTGGTAGAGGTGTTTATACATATCACAGGCCAAAAATGGTCCTGCCCAGGGAAGCTCACTCAAGGAGGTTGTAGCATGGAGGGTGTTGGTCTCTTCTCTCAAGTAGCAAGTGATAAGACACGAGGAAATGGCCTCAAGTTGTGCCAGAAGAGGTTTAGATTGGATATTAGGAAAAAATTATTCATGGAAAGGGTTGTCGGGCATTGGAACAGGCTGCCCTGGGCAGTGGTGGAGTCACCATCCCTGGAGGGTTTTAAAAGGCATTTAGACCACATTCTTAGGGACACGGTTTTGTGCTAGAGTTAGGTTAGGTTGTGTTTGGACTAGATGATCCTGAGGGTCTTTTACAAATGAAATGATTCTGTGATTCTATGATTACTCAGCTGTCCTCACCATCTCTGAAATCCATTAAGAAGACCATTAGCTTCAACTGATATTTTTTGGCGACATGAGGAATTATCACCCATTGAAATTAAAAGAGAGAGAGAGAGAGATAGAGAGAACTTTACAGTTGACTTAAGGTGAATAAGAGGACGCTGACCTGCCCAGTCTAGTCTGTATGACCCATGTCCAGGACCTCAATGAATTCCAGTAGCATTTGACAGAAACCCTTGGAGGTTAGAGGGGAATGAGATGGGATAACTGACCAGCAACATTTTCCTGCATGAAGAACAAACACCCAAGCAAAGCAAATCTTTCCAGACCAGGGTTATTGATATTAAAACCACAGAACTTAATTAAAAATGAAGGTAATTAAAGCCAGATGCAAGAAAGTATTTCTTTTTTTCCTGCATACCATGTTGTAGACTCATAGCATGACTCACGGGGAGAGAGCTGTAAGTCAAGGTGACTGGGAACGTTCAAGGAGCGATTATCTGGGATCATTAGTAGGGCTGGTGGGCGGCAGCTATAAACTGAGAACAGGTCCTGATGAGGTGCATGGCCTTTAACTCCTCTGGTATGTAATGAGAGCTGTAAATCTCCCCGTTACAGGCAGCGGTGATGCGGGGGTATTCAGCCAGAAGCCTTGCTTTAATCTCTTCGTGACATCAAGAGAAGAGGAGGGGGACCCTTGCCTCCAGGACCTGAGTGATTTGATCCTCTTGAAATGGGTTAAACTACCCATTTTCATGCGGGAATTACATGTAGCGATGTGAAGGTTGGAAAGTCGAGTTCTGGTCCAAATAGCTTTGGTATGAACCTTGAGGAACTGCGTGGGTTTCTGGGGATTTACACCTCTCAGAGCAGAGCCCAGAGTTTTGTATCTAAAATCCCTGAGCTTGTCCACAGGTATTTTCTTTCCTTTCTGGATACGTCTGAGTGTTTCAGAGAGTGTTTCAGAGATGACTGGGTGTTCACATGGTACCAAAATACTGATCTGACCCATGGTGATCCAGGTGTGAAACTCAAGGCTGGGACGGGCTCTGTGTGCAATGAATTCCCTGACAGGTCCTAACAGTGTCATACTGTATGAACTGGAGCAACTTGTGACCTTTCTCCCTGCCTCTGTGTCCCTCACAGAAATTCGAGCTACTCATTTTGTCCAGAAGACAATGGACTGTGAAAATTAATTAGGATATGATTCATTTTACCTAATATTAAATCAATATTTACCTAATATATAGATTAAACAACTCAAGGAGGAAAAATAAGGTGGTGTGAAGCAGCGAGGAGGCTACGGCCTCTGAGTCAGGAATTGTTCATGGACACTTCACAGTCCTTTCTCCAGCTATTGTGGCTGAAATATATTTTCATTCTTGAAAATGCTGGTGTAAGTGCTCATGTAGTTATTTTCTAGATCGTGGGGTTAATTTAGGCAGTTAGACTTGTCTCATTTATCAGGAGCAGGTAAAGATGTATTAACATGACCAGTGACATCCACTGGTTGGGAGACAGGACTTCGCACTTGCCTCAAGCCACAGAGAATTTTAACAGCTAAAAGTCCAAAATCTGAGGTCTTCTGGCATTTCCCAGCTCTCCTGGACAACTACCCCTGAATATTCCTGGTGTAAGAGTTTCTGCCTCTGGCAGCAAGAGCACTTATGTACTGCGAAGGAACTGCCTACAAACCATTGGCTTCAAATGGACCACATCTCTGAAAGGAATTTCCAAAGCTTTTCTGGGCAATGATCACAAGATGATTAGCCATCTGCAAATCCAGACTGATCATGAGCTCACCATCTTGCTGGACTATCTCATATTGCAGCCATCTAAATTTTAAACCCAGTTTTTCCCATTTCTAGATTTGTACACATTCTCCAGTGACTATCTCCATTACTAATAAATTCAGTTTTGTGACTTCATGAGCTTTCTGCCTGTTTCAAAATTCGCTAGGTTTAAGCCAATATCAATGCTTATCACCTTTTTCATATGTCTGTTAAATATTGAGTAGCCTGTATTCCCTCAATATTGACTTCTATGCTCAAGCCCAAATAAGAAGTTACAGTTAAACTTTGTTCCTCCAAACTTTTGCTGCAGATTTCTATCCAACTTTTTTCAGTTTATGTATATGTCTCTTTAGCAAATTGCATGAATGCTTTTGCATAAACACAGCAGACATAGCTGGTCAGTCTTAGCAAGCTTCAATTATTTTTAGGGGTAAAAACAGTCTGGTAGCCAGTTTTCTGAATATTCCCGGACATGGATAGAAATGCATTTGTTAAGTTTTTTATTATTTTCAGTTCTCCTTAATTTGCAGGCTAAATATATATATATATATTTTTTTTTTTCTTGGGTCTTCCTAGCTGGCTTACATTCTAATTCTTTTTCTTTCTGCAAAGCCTGAAGCTCCTTGTCTTGTAGTTTTATGTCCTCCTTTATACAGTCTTGGATGCTTTCACATTCCGTGAGCTGCACCATTATTTCCTCCTTGAAGAACAAACCACAGTTTCCCTTTTTGGACACTAGAACCCACTGCCAGTGCCAATAGTGGCATTTTCATGCTGAGAAATTAGCTAATATACAGGATTTTGAGAAAAAAGCATCAGCTATTGTGAGGGTGAGTTCTGTGAATTTACAGTGACTGTAACTAAGTTTCCATTTACCAGAACACGGAAGCAAAAGGTTCTTTCCTCATAGTTCAAAATCTCTTTCTAAAGAGCAAAAATGTTCTCTTATTTAGAGGTTTTTTCTCATGTTTGTATGATCAGCATCAGGTTTTTGTTTGTCTCCTTGGCATTTCTGAATACACATTTATAAATAGATCTAAACAAACCCTACCATTGCTGTGGCTAAACTTCTAGCTTTCTAAGTAGGTTCTGGTCATTCCATACTTCACTCTGTAAAGAAATTTAATGGATATTCTTTTACATTTATCTTAAAAGATTGGTACCCTTCCCTAAAAATACTTTAAATACTATGACAACGACTGGTATAATTTAGCTGCTAGACCAAATGTTTGAGAGGTCCACACTGCTAAAAACTGGAGGTCCTGGTGTCTCATCCACCTCTCCCATTCCTTCCTTACTTCAATTAGAAGAAAAACACCGTGCTTTTCTGCTGCAAATCCATGATTGCATTTTCCCATGTTCTGGTGTTACACTATTTTACCCGTCATTGCCTTTAAAACCATTAGCATTTTCATCAGCAAAAAGTAAAGACTTTGGACCTTGATAGTACTCTTTTTGGTACTTTACTGGCAACTGTACAAGCTAGGAACATACTTCTAGCTCCCCATGAAATCTGAGGTTTTCCCCAAATTGCCAGACTCCATGAGCTGGGATTTTATCAGAAAAGAACAAAAAGAAACATAAAATATTTCAAAACTTCTTTTTAGGAGTGAGCAATTGTGTTTATTACATGCTCGCTTTGTTGTCTCTGATCTGTTTTGAATCCTGAGTGTTTGAAGTGCTTAAGCACTTGATTATCTTGGAACATATGGTACCACTGATTTCTATAAGAATGCCAGTGCCCTCACAAAGTTACGCACATGCTTAGAAATGTTTTGTTGGAACAAAGATAAAGGAAAAAAAAAAAGAAGACTATGAATTCAGCTGTCTGAAAAAGACTGCATGAACCATCCACTCCACACCACCCACATGTCCATTGAAACTCAAACTTTCATTAGCATTTTCCCCTTTCTAACCTCTTTTTCCTCTGTCAAATTTCAAGAAAATTTTCCTTCTGCTTTTATTTCATTTTCACTTACTTTTTGTTTGTTTATTTATTTGTTTTTAATTTTTACAGGGTTAAACTTCAGGAGTTTTTATAGATAAATTCCTGACTTCAGGAGCATCCTTCCCACCTTTTCATTCTAAGGAAGTTGATGCAAAATTTCTCCAAGAAACAATAGTGTCTTTTCAACTGGCTGCAAAGGGGTTTGGATTAGGCCTGATCCTTGGTGACAATCATGTTTCCACTAGCTGATAAAATTGCTAAATCAAGATTACTGGACACTGACATCTTTGCAGTTCCAGATCTCAGGCACTTGATTATTTTTCAGTCTTACTTATGGACGAATTGACTTTGAATGCGTGTTGAATGTGCAAAGCAGAGATTTGACATGAAGCCAAAGACCATCCTTTCAGAAATATTGTCCTTCCCTTATACAATAGTTTGCTTGGCCTGTAGACTTTTTTTTTTCCTTTAACTGCAAGCAATTGAAAGGTCTTTTGGTAAACAATATACTGTTGATTACAAATTTAACAGTGCTGTATGCTGTTTGACAAAAGAGCTGCTTTCTTCCTTGCTGAACAATAAAAAGGATTATGCTGCTGTTTCAGATGTGGCATGCGTATGCCTGGTGAACTCCACTCTTTGTGAAGATGAACATCTATCTTCTTCCATGCTATGGCCTACATCTTCCTCCCTCTGACCCAGGTTGAGCAAAGGGATAGAAGAACAGAGGTCTTACACCTCACTGTACATTCTTCAGGTAATGGACTCTGACTTAGCGTATTCTGGCAGGATAAGAAGACAAAGTTTGGCCCCAAGAGTTTAGGAAGATGTGCAACATGAATGAAAATAAGTGGCTCTTCTCAGGTACAGAGGAAATTCGATGTATAAACATACTCTTAAAAGTTGAAAGCTAACCTCTGCATGGCTGGACAGGGAAATGAGGTACAGGTGATGAGCAGAGTGAAATCGACATTGGCAGGCTGCACCTGGGATTATATCAGATTAAATCTGAAATATTAGAGATTTGGGCCATAGTCAGGCTTTTGTGCCTTCACCAAAGGTGAAGCCGTGGGGAAGCCTGGGGAAAGAACAGCTGAGCTTCTCATACTGACAAAAAGAAACATGGTGGATCTGAAGAGGAGCCTGATCTTTTCTTCTTTCAGCCACAAAGCTCAATAGTTGCACCAGTTTTAGTGAACTGATTGATCCAAGGAACATTCCCAGGCACTCAACCCCAAATAAATTATAGTAAACTGTTAGAACAATCCCTGGCATAGTTTTAGTCTTGGTCAGCTATCACCTTCCCAAACCATTCCTGGATAGTCTTTGGGAATTTGAGCATTGCAGGGACTTAACACAAAGGCAATTGAGATGTGGATACTTGCTTGTGGAGATAGAGGAGCAAATGCAGATCTTTCTATATGATGGCCTCAGAGCCAGAGAGCAGACCTTGGAGCGTGGCAGGGATTGTCATGGTAGAAATCCTGCCTCTGGGAGATTCAGGCTTGTATACAGCAAAGAAAACAATGGACCTGATCACAATATCCATAAATTAATTAAAGGATGAGCCTTTGTGCCTGTTCTGTTAATTTTATTGAAGTAGGCTGCTGAAATTGGTGAGAATAGATGCCAATGCAGGCATGACTGTCGGCCTCAGATCAGTACATATCTACCAAGCATTTCTGTTCACTGCAAGTAATAAAGCTAAACAAGATCTGAAAACATCAATAAATTAGATTAAAATATACTTTTAGATAAAGGCAACATGAAAGGCCAAAAGGAAGGAACATTCTGCTAGGGAGGAATCATTAAAAAAAAGTATAACTATTCAGGATGGATTGCCAGGTGATGATAGAGGCCTATAAAATTGTGAGAGGAAAAGAAATGAAAAGGAATTGACTGTTATTAGTTTACTCCAGTGCAAGAAACAGAGGGGTTCAAATTAATCCAGCATGTGTCATGTCGAGTACTTGAACAAACCTTGAAAGTCCTCGCCACAAGAATCTGTGGATGCCTATAGCCAGAATGATTCAAAAAGCAGATTTATCTACAGCTCTTAAACAAATATGTGACTCCTGGCCATGAATTGTTGGAAGCTGAGGTATCATTGGGAGAAGAGCACTGTGTACTTGTCCTGATGTTACATTTCTCCCTAGAGAAACCAGTGGATGTCCTAGGCAAGGCTGGTCCAGTGTGACCATTCCTATGGTTAGACATGGATTTGGGGAAGGAAACCTATTCCAGTGACTGGTAAGTGAATAGCCAGTCGCTGCCTCTGCCTCCTGCTTCTTTCCACTCCACCAGACATGAAGCTTCTCACTCTGCCATTCTTCATGGTCCCTGCTCCCTCATTTCCATCCTCTGCATCTCTCCTGTTAGGTGACTCCATATGTTAGAAGCAACTGATCACTACCTGAATGTGGGTCCTGGGGAAGAAGAAAACTCTTAGAACTACATCTGCTGATGATAAATCATCTAGCAGGATCCTCCCTTAGAGGAGCCCTCCTCATTGTAGCTCAGCATGGCACTTCCACCAAATTCATCACTGCTTCTGCTCCCATCACGTAGCACGATGAGGCACCAGATGCATCACTGCTGATGTGCATTGGATACCTGACCTGGCACGGTCCTACCTCCTCTTTGAAGATGAAGGGATCTGGCAACGGACCAAAGCTGAGGCAACCAAGATGTCCAGAGTCTTCTGAGTTAGAGTGGCTTCCTGGAGAAACCTTCTCAGTTCCCATTCACATGAGGTCTCCAGTTTCTACAATGCATCTTATCTTCCCTGAAAAGCACAAGAGACCTCAATAGAGTCTGAGGTCTGTGAATAGCAGGATTAGGACCTTCGATGTGTGCTGGTGTCCCAGTCTGGATGAGGTTCATCTTGGCAGCCTTAAGGGGAAAGGCTCCCTACCCCATTAGCTCTCCATTGAAGCCATCCAGCCTTCCATGCAAAGCTCTTTTATTTGGAAAACGTGACCACTTGTGGCAAACAGTATTTATGATTGAAGTTTTTGTTGTTGTTGTTCCGGCTGATGTGAAACTTCCCAGCTTTACAACGAATGTTTAATAAAGTCTATTAAAAGGGTAAATATAGCAACTCCTTTTTGAAATTTCTTCCTTTTCTTTCCTTTTCTTTTTTAATTGATGCTTTCTTAGAGGTAAAACTTTTAATGCAATGGCAAAATATCAGGAGTAATTAGATTAAATAGGGAGGGGAGCTGTCAAATTTTTTTGAGTGCTATAAACCAGAAATGAAACAAAACTTACTTTATATTTGTAGACAACTGTGTGTGTGTTTATATATTTCTCTAATACTTGCCAGTTTTGGTCTTTTTTCTTCTTTCAAAGCACTACAAGCAATAACACTGTGGATGATAGAACCCTTTCTGTTTATTCCTGTTTTCTTTCCAATAATGAATAAGCTCGAAGGGCATTATTTTAACTAGGCTCTTGTAATCCTTTAACAGGGCTTGTTGAAAATAAGACCTAGCACTGCCAGACACCACACAGCAAAAAGCTGCTTAGTGCCAAACTCCTTGGCACTGGAGAAACTGGAAACTGGCTGATTTTTCCTCCTGTTCTGTGTTTGAATATGCACCTTCCTGGGTTCCAAAAAGAGTCGGAGTCCAGGCAACACCTGAAATTTGGTCCTTTTCCTCAAAGAGTGATGGGGATGACACTTTGTGAACCTCTTGGTTCAATGCATTGCCTCCAGGATGGGCTGAGCTTTAATGAGTTGGAAGCTCTCAGTGCTGCAAGGTTGGTATTGCTGCTTGTTCAATGACCCTGAAAAGCCAGATGAAAGTTTCTCTTCTGGGGGTGTTTGTTAGGCTTTCTACAACTCCTTGCCATTTGCCAGGGGTATATTTCTCTCTGTAGCTGCTCTGAATCCCACTGTAGCCCCTCTTAGTCATAACCATGAAATAACCTTGGGGAAAAGTAGCGGGGGGGGTATTCATTATTATGACATTTGTCTTCCAGTGCAACTGTTACATGTACCGAAGCTCTACTACCCAGGAGGTGGCTGGACATCACCTGCTGATAGGAAGTACAGAATAAATCTTTTGTTTTTCTTTGCTTCCACACACGGCCTTTGTTTTTGCTTTGTTAAGCTGCCTTTATCATGACCCATGAGTTTTTTCCATCTTATTTTCTCCTCATCCCTATCCTGCTGATGAGGGGAGTAATAGAGTGGCTTGGTGGGCACCTGGCATCCAGTCAGGCTCAACCCACCACTCTCTGGATTGTCTAGAATATTTTTCCTAATTGCAGGAACCTCTCCAGTGCAGATTTGTCCCTTCAGACAACTCTGATGGTAGCTGATCTGCTTCCTACAATCATGGACATTTGTCACCTCCAACATTTTGAACTTGAGCTGAATGTTAAAACTTTTTCTTGCTTTGCCATGGCCTTGAATACTGACACAACTGGGTACCTGAGACCTCCTTCTGGACCTCTAAAACCAAAGAAAAGCATCTCTGAGAGCCGGATGAAGTCCTCAGTTAATCACATCACACAAATACAATGAGCACTGTTGAAAAAGCTTTTGTAAAATTGAGATAAGCTCCCCTGATTGCTTCCTTTCGCCAGTGAGTTCATCAGAGTGCTTTCATTTTCCATTCACGCCTAAAGAGCCTAGTGGGAAAAATAACAAACTGGAGGAGCTACCTGCATGCACCTGGGAAAAACAAACAGGGCTTGGAGATAAGAGAAAGTGAGAGAACAGAGAGATAAGAAGAAGAAGCAAACACTTCTCCCTCCTTTTCTTCCTCTCCATTTCCTCCCAGGAGCAGCAGAGTTCACAATGCTCTACTCTCCAACCTGCACTTCAAGGCAGAGTGGTAGATATTAGTTTCCTGATATATCTGTCATTCTTGTTAGCAAAGTGAGGTTTTTCCATGTCTTCTAAAGACACCAGCTCTGACAGCCTGAACACACATTTTCTTAATGCTGAAGCTGAAGAGTCCCAGGTCTGTAGGTTTCTTGGATAGGAGATGCCATGTGAATTGTGAGCAAATTAGCCCCTGATCCAACTGACAAATACCAAGACATGGAAAAGAAATAAGTTGAAAGTCAGTCCCAGGCCCCACTGCTGAGCTGAAGGACAAGGATGCAAAGGGGTGAGTGGACATGCCTACAAAGAGATGGGCATGTGCTACAACAGGTTGCAAAGACCCTAGTAGTCATGGCTCACACCATGGGTCTTCAAGGTCCAAGGACCTCTCTGCAGCAGCCTGTATAATCCATACTGGTTTTGCCTACTCAAAATATCAGCCCACGTCTTCTGTTGTCTGAAGCCAAAATGGTCCCTGTTCTTAGTTAAACAACTGTTTTATTCTACCTTAACGTGAAGAGATTTCTGTGAAAGGTTTTATAAGTGCTCTGGAAAGAAACATCCTGCAAATCTGAGAGTCTACTGCACTACTTTTAAAATTATGCGGCCCCTAAAGAAAACCTATAAGGAAAAAAAGGTCTATTAGGTCCAAGACTCAGCCTCCATCTGCCCCATGGTGTTAGGACAGACGTGTCCCAGCTCACAGGCTGAAGTCACTTGGTTTGTTCAGTTTGGAGAAGAGGAGGCTGAGGGGAGAGCTCATTGCAGTTACAGCTTCCTTACAAGGGAAGGAGGAAAGGTAGGCACTGAGCTCTTCTCTTTAGTGACCACGACAGAACCTGAGGGAATGGCAGGAAGATGTGCCAGGGGAGGTTTAGGTTGGACATCAGGAAAAGGTTCTTCACTCAGAGAGTGCTGGACACTGAACAGGCTCCCCAGGGAGGTGTCACAGCCCCAAGCCTGACAGTGTTCACGTCCTCAGATAAATGATGTGCACTGTGGGGTTGTCCTGTGCAGGGACAGGAGCTGGACTCAATGATCCTTGTGGGGCCCTTCCAACTTAGAACATTCTGTGATTCTATGATTCTATGAATAAGTAAATGTAGATGCGTCCATGCAGGAATCAGTGAGTACTCGGTGTGTCAGCTCACAGCCCAGGCAAGGCAGCCAAGAGAACAGGAGGCTGAGGGGAGACCTTTTCTCTCTCTACAACTACCTGAAAGGATGTTGGAGTGAGGGGAGGGTCGGTCTTTTTTCCCAAGTGATAGCATGAGAGGAAATGGCCTCAAGTTGTGCCAGGGAAGGTTTAGATTGGATATTAGGAGCAATTTCTTTCATGGAAAGGGCTGTCAGGCATTGGAACAGGCTGCCCAGGGAAATGGTGGAGTCACCATCCCTAGAGGGGTTTAAAAGATGTGGAGATGAGGTTCTGAGGGTTCTCAGGTTCTCAGGTGCCAGTCTTAAGTTAGTGATTGGACCTGATGATCTTAAAGGTCTTTTCTAACCAAAACAATTCTATGATTCTATGATGTCCATGGTACAATTCAGCTGGGAAAGCACAGGTGTATAGAGCCATCCACTGGAGATTCTCTCAGATACCCAGTTACCCTCCAGCTCTCATTTCAGGGGAACACAAAGAGGTGCTCCTTTGCCCTCTCTGAACCAGTGGGGAATCTGGTGAAATCAGTCTCTAGGGCAGAGGTGGACCAAGAGGTGAACTGTGCTGCCTGAAGCGGTGCTTCAACTCAATCTTAAACCTGTCCGTAAGGTTGACCATCCCTCTTCCTATAGACAGGACTTCGAAAGGTCTCAGTGACAGGTAAGACTTGGTGGGGGAATGACCCAGGCACTTCTACACATTCAGAAAAGTTCTCTCTGGTTGACTCCAAGCCATAGTGACAAGGTGGATTGGCCCCTCCATCATCCAAATCTGCTTTCCCGCCCCTGTTTGAAAATCATGACCTTTGAGACCAGAAAACACAATGACAGCAAAATTGGCGAGTCCATCTGTCTACAGAAGGGAGTGAACTTGGCATCCTTGCATGTCTGGAAATGGAGCTGTTTGTACAGGGGGAGGGAAAGGGAGAGCTGTCATGTATGAGGTCTAAAATCGACCACTTACATCAGCATAGCGTGCTACAGAATAATGAGAGTCCTGCTAACAAAGCTGACATAAATAAAACCATGTTCGTTGCTTCACTTCGGAACAAAATATTTTCCCCTAGGACAGAGCTTATAGTCATAGGAATTAGCAAAATGCATTCTCACTTCTGTTCAAGTGTGATTTACTCCAGTTACTAAATATGCACTGGTATAAATCTGTCAGAATTAGACAAGAATAAAAGAAAAGATGGGCTTATGGTTAAAGTGCTGGAATGGCAAATGGTGGTCAGGAAACTTTACACTGCTACAGATTTTTTTTGCTGGATATTCAACTAATCATATCACTATTTATACTGATTCATTCCAGATCATGTAGATCCATCCACACACAAAAAATCCCTCCTATTTTCCTCCCCATTTATACAATTGTCTTACTAGTTCTACCTTATTTATCTAGACTGGTTTTTTCTGTGAGTCAATGAATATGTTTACAAGCCAAATGTCCCAGTTCTGCTGTGTGCTGGTTGAGGAGATCATGTAATTTTGGTGATTTTGTTCTAGTTTTCAGAAAAATAATTTTTTTTTTTTTTTTTTTTCATGGACCAATATATTTGCTGTGGCTTAAAGGAGTTCTTTCCTATAACTACAGAATCACAGAATTATTTGGGTTGGAAGGAATCTCTGGAAATCATCCAGTCCAACCCACCTGCTCAAGCAGGGTCACCAGAGCAGATCACACAGGAATGTGTCCAGGTGGGTTTAAATGTCCCCAGAGAAGGAGACTCCACAACCTCTCTGGGCAGCCTGGTCCAGGGCTCTGGCACCTCAAAGGAAAGAAGTTTCTCCTCATATTGAGATGTTTCTCTTCCTGTGTTTCTGTCTGTGCCCATTGCCCCTCACCCTGTTGTTGGGCACCACTGAACAGAGTCTGGTCCATCCTTTGACACCCACCCTTGAGATATTTATCAGTATTGATAAGATCCCCTTTCATCTTCTCCAGCTGAACAGACCCAGCTCTCTCAGCCTTTCCTCATCAGAAAGATGGTCCAGACCCCTCAATATCATGAGGCTAAATTTGCAGAAGATTTTGAAGAGATCTAAGGATGACAGAAATGCTGCTCAGCGAGCATGCTGTAGATCAGCTCAATTATTTGAACACAGTTGCCTACTTGTGGTGTTCTGGGATATTCCATGGGCTCTTCCACTGCTTCTAGACAGAAGCACCGTTCTGTTAGACAACTTGTGTGGATGTATCAGATACCTCTTGGTGCTTCAGGTGGCCCTGGACATCTGTACTTAGACAGCTGAAGCAACCTTGGACTTAACTCACCCTACTGAGGCTCACTGTTGTTACTCATGCCAAACGTCTAGGACTCTTTTGACACCTTCGTGTATCTGGGAGTTTGGCACAGGGCAGGTAGGTGAGACATGGGACCTAAGAGAGACCGTGGTGACCTCCTGGAACAGCAGCTACTGAAATGGCCTCAAATCCTGATGTACAAGCAGTTGAATTGAGCCCTGGGTGTCCAACCCTAACCAGGCAAAAAAGAGATTGTCAGTGTGCAGCCGCTAACAGCTGGGTGTTTAAAGTATTTACTTTGGCTGTGGAAAACTTCTTTGCCTGGTCTAAATTCCTGTTATTTTGCTACCAAGGAACACATCTTATCTGCTGCACATGGGTTCTCCCTTATAAAAACTATTACGCTTTGTGTCATGTTTAAATATCCACTGGGACAGCGAAAGAAAGTTCAGCTCACTCAAGAGCTGCAGAGTTCAAGCACATCCTGGGGTGGACCCTCTGCAGGATGAACCTACACCTCCGCTAGACCCTCTGCTGCGCCTCAAAAGTTGTACGAGCTGACATCAGCCCACCACACTGGAGGAGTGCTGCTGCCTCTTTGTCGAGTGCCCTGATGATTTAAGGAATAGATAAGGCAGTTTGGATTTTGGTTTTGCAAACACTGTGCAAGTTTCTTCCCGTCTCAATCAAAACATTTCATTTTTCAAATGCTCTTTTTTTTTATATATTTTTTCTCTTTCTTTCATTTATTATTTTTTTCACTTCACACCGAAAATATCTGTTGGTTTTGACTCAAGCTGATGTCAAGCTCTGTTCTGAAGTTGGACAAAACTGTAATCTGGGAAAGGGAGAGGTCAGAAAGAGGACAAAGAAAATCACAGAATCACAGAATCGACTGGGTTGGAAAAGACCTCAGAGATCATCAAGTCCAATCCTTGGTCCAACTCCAGTCCATTGACTAGATCATGGCACTAAGTGCCATGTCCAGTCTCAGTTTAAAAACCTCCAGGGCCAGTGAGTCTAGCACCTCCCTGGGCAGCCATTCCAATGCCTGACCACTCTCTCTGCACAGAATTGCTTTCTAATCTCCAGCCTCAGTTTCCCCAGGCAGAGTTGAAGCCTATGCGCCCTTGTCCTATTGCTGACTGCCTGGGAGAAGAGCCCAATCCCCACCTGGCTAGAACTGCCCTTCAGGTAGTTCTAGAGAGTGCTGAGCTCACCTCTAAGCCTCCTCTTCTCCAGACTAAACAAGCCCAGCTCCCTCAGCCTCTCCCCATAGGTCTTGTGCTCAAGTCCCTTCATCAGATACTCTTAAGAAAACAAATCCAAGACCACTTTTGTGCATGTAGGACTGCTCCCAGCACACTGGGTATCAGCTCAGGGTCTATGGGAAATCTATTATCAACATGCAATAACGTGGTCACTGCAGTGACCAAAACTAGAGCAAAACTGTGATATGCCGCTCAGTGTATTATTTGCGTGGCAAACATTTTAACCCGTAGAAGAATTATGACAGGAAGCAAGTTGCACCAGGGGAGATTTAGATTGGATATTAGGAAAAATTTCTTCATGGAAAGGGCTGTCAGGCATTGGAACAGGCTGCCCAGGGCAGTGGTGGAGTCACCATCCTTGGAGGGGTTGGACAGATGGAGATGAGGTTCTCAGGGACATGGGTTAGTGCCAGGGTTGGGGTAATGGTTGAATTCGATGGCATTGAGGGTGCTTTCCAACCAAAATTATTCTATGATTTGATCATTGACTGTCACATTTTGCTCTTCCGGGGCCACACTGGAGATGGTTGTGGGAGCAAATCTTAATCATTCAAGGGGTTTTGGTTCAAATCAGCATCTTTGGTATGTATTAAGTACTGAGAACTGGTCTGTTTAAGCAGTGACCTGGTTCCGCTTGTTGAAGTGAATTTTCTCAAGCATCCCTGTCCCTCATTTCCCTCTCCTGCTTTCCACCAAGACATAAATGCAGCTTTACTGCACCCAGCACAGTACACAATCAGAGCAGGGTGTTAATAACAAACAGGCACTGCGGAATTAATATTCCCCTCTGCAGATGTATCCCAGAGAAGTTGGCACGGCTGCTGCAGTCTGCAGGAGCGCTGACTAGTGAAGAAGCACATTTTGTTTTTCCTCTGCTAATAAGACCCCAAGCCACAATTGAGCAATGGAGCAATTATTTTCTATAAGATGAAATTCCGACTCATGCAAAGGACTCTTAAAAAAATCACTTTCCCCCACCCCACTTTTTGTGGCAAAAATCCCATGGTGACCTTCTGTGTTCTTTCCTGTTCACAGTTAACTGGAATGACAGCTCAAGGTCAAGAACAAAAAAATGTGTGATTTAACGTTATGTGGAATAAAGTGCTAAGTTTCAAAAGACCAGAGATAAATGAGATAGAAGGGAATTTCTTTGTCAAATATGAAACCACGGCTGATCTCCAGTATCAGTGTAAGACATGGGGGTCACAAAAAAAGAAGCAATAAACAAAAAAACAAAAACAAAACCACAAAAAACACACAATCAAACAAACCAAACCAAACCAAACCAAACCAACCAACCAACAAACAAACAATAAAACACCAACCAGATTTTTCATCTTTTCCTTAACAGATAGGGAGATATGAGGCTGAATCCAAATTCTGGCTTTGAGCAATTGCTAAACTTCATCTTGACGTTGGATTTGGTGGTGAAATTTGAATGTCTGCCTTTAAAATGTTTGAAAATTTTGGAGAACAGCCTGACGGACTCAGGACTGGCCAGGTCAGGTCAGAGTAGCAATCTGCTTCAGTTTCAGCTAGCCAAGGAATTATATACACATCATCCCATCATATTGTGATTTCAGATCATGCTGGGCCAAATGAGGGATATAAACTACTGTGCTAGCTTTAACCTGGGCAAAATTGGCAGGAGAGTCACCATGAGTTAATTATGGAGGCAGAAAGAGAAATCTGGGAGAAAATCATGATAAAAGGAGATTAAAATGTTGATAGAACATGGACAGAAGCTGCTATGGAAGCCTGCAAAGAACTTTGTGATTGGTCTTCAGTATGCATGTAGCTAGGACAGAAAGTATTCCAGATGATCTTTCTTGCTTCTACCTGTCAGCCAGTATATGGACCATAGTGGCACTGGCCAGTCTTCCAAAACTCTAAAAGCAAATAATTGTTGAGACAGAAACAACTTGCTCTGTACTTTGAAGGAGAGCAACTCTTCTGGTTCTCCTGGGGTCATGGCAGGAGCTGTGCAGCTCAGCCACAAAACAATATCATGGAGAAGTTACTCTACCACATTGGACACAACCAGCACAAGAAGATGGTTCAACTTGCTGCAAATTCCAAGTGTGCCTGATAGATGACATTTGTCCACAGTGTCACATTTGGGTCCATGCTCCGGCACTAGTTGCCTGAGAGACTCCTGGGAATGCAACAAAGGCAGAAATGTAGCAGACAGTTGAACAGCTCCTATATCTCAGGACTGGCCACCTTTCACAGAGAAAGTACTACTGGATTTTAATCCTTTATTATTCAGAAGAGGCCTAAGCTATGTGTGAATAGGAAAGGATTTCATGTATGAAGTCATAGGTTTGGCAGATATAAAATCTGCCAATCATGAAATGGACATATCCTTCATAGCTGGGAGCAGCAATATGCTCGGAATGAGACACTGATGAATGGCCCATTGACAGAAGCCAACAAAAGGGCAACCTACATAAAGTGCAGAGCTTTCAGCTGTGGATAACCTCCAGTCTCATGAGATCCTCACGTTCACTTGGTAGAAGGTTGAACAGACCAAGTCATCTTCAATGCTTGGTTACATTTAATTCATCCATTGTTTTCTCTTAGAAGGATCAGGCAAGAGTTAAGTTCTGGAAATCTGAAGATGCAATTTGAGAAGGAGAACGTACCAGACAAAAAGGGTCAATGCTCTGCAGCAGTTTGATAAGGCAGTGCCAAACAGGAGCTTGAGGAGACATCTTCTCTTGATGCCCAACAAGCAGCCAGGACTAAACTGCAACTAGAGCAGCCACAGACCGACAAAAAGGTGTAATATGGAGAAAGGGATATTGTTCTTGTAACGCTGGAATGCCACAACGCAGCACCCCAAAAATTAACTAATCATCTCACATAGAGCTTGATGACCTAGAGAAGTCTCATATGGGAGAACCAGAAGAAATTTAGGTAGGTGAACAAAAGCCTGGGGACATCAGCAGAATGAAGTCAACTAACAGAGTGGAAATAAGATCTACCTCAGTGGAGATGGAGTGGACAGAGAAGAGTGGCCTGAAGTTCAGCCTACCTGAAATCATGCAACACCTAACAGACCATAGGAGATTGCAGAGCAAGATCATAGGCCTTTAATAGAACATCCATGGTCTCTGGGGCCACAAAAGACCTGCATGATAAACAGGAATGGTGAAAAGGGCACTTTAGCTTATATTCAATATTTCTGAGCTGGAGTGGGATCAATTTATGGAAAAGTTTGTATGAAACAATTGCACAGGGTGGAGATAAGGCACATGAAAATTGTTCTGGCCTGCAATGCTAAGTAACAACAAGATACGTATCTCAGGAGCTTTTTGAAGTGGATCTAGTTTAGTGGTATTCATGGGATTGTGTCCTTGAAACTTTATATCAGACTCTATTTTTCAAAATGACTTCAGCTTTAGGAAGTTCTTAGTAGTCAGTTATCCATGCAGGAAAGCTGTTGTTAATAGCTGGGGTTCCAGTGGGTGAGACTTAAGAAGTGTATCAGAGTTATATAGGACCAATTAAATTCTTACATGCAGCAAATGACTACTTTGCAGCTTTTAACATCTTCTGCAGTCTACCCAAGGTCCTCTTACTTCCTTAGTGTTTATTTTTTTCTATCACCATTTTGAGGCTGCCAGAAAAGAATAAAAAAATAAATTAATAAAAAAGAAAACAGTAAAAGAGAAAAGAAGGAGAAGGACAATCAATATTAATGGAAGGCAAACTACTAAAAATATTAGCAGGTGTTTACAATCAAAGAGAGCCCAAACCTCCCAAGTTGCATCTGCAAATTGCATGACATTTTTTATAGTGCAGTTTTGTGGGGTACAGAGATTCGAAGCAATGGAATTATATGACTGGGATGGTTTTGGCTCAGGAATTTTTTGAAATGCATCCTTCTTGTTGGATTGGGCATTTTCACTGCCTGCAAGCAGTATATTTGACTATGTTCTGTGTTCAGTGGGAAAATTTACTTCTGTTGAGCAACAAAGGCTCGTTCCCTATGATAAAGCATCTCTGATTTCAAGATCAATGATAATGAGTTGCTCCCAAGAAACTAAGGACAATATTTAATCAGCCAAAAGAGTACATGAGATTTCAGTCCAGAGCTACATATGGATATAGGGGATAGCCAGAGAACATCTTGCAAATCTAGCTACACCAATTTTAAAAGCCATTTCATCTAGCAATGAACTTCCAGTGAAGTTTATTTTTATAAACTACCGTGCCTGACAGATTGAGTTGCTGCACTGAAGCAGATTTAAGAGTGCTCAGTTGGCCTCTTCCTATGTGTTTGGTTGACAAACCGCTTTTGCTAGATTTACATGAGCATGTCCTTCAGTGAGTTGTGATGCCTCCACAGGTCCTCTCCAAAGCTTTTCTACCCCTCTGAGGTGGGTGAGCACTTCTCAGAGTGAGTCCAGCTTGCAAAATGCAACCCCAAAGGAGAGGAAACAGATTGGGGCTGGGAACCATAGTGTATTGTAACTTAGAGACTAAAAGAGTCCTATGGCCCCACCCAATGCCAACCATTCTACAATATCCTAAGGGCTGCATGTTTTTCCACATATTGCTCAATTTATTATTTGCCAGTTCCAAGTATAGAAAATTCACAGAGTGAGAAAAATCTCATTTTGAGTTGGTTTTGGCTTTTCTCTTGCAGTTGGACTCATTTGGAACAAAGTCTTTATGCTTTATTACAGCAAATGCCCACGGGTTATTATTTTGGAGAGCCATTAGGGAAAGGAGTCTAAGTAGAGGGGGGCAGTGGGCTGAAGGGGGGCCAGGAGAAAAGGCGCAAAGCTTCTGAAATGCATAGTTTTTCACTTTGCCATAAAAACAAATGGTGGAGAGAACCTGAGCTAATAAACACCCATTGAGAACGGGGTGATTTTTTTTCTCCCTCTCTTTGGCTTTGACCACTGCTGGTTTGGTTTGGGTTTTTTTCACCTCTTTTTAAACACATATAAGTCATGGAAAAAATACCAATCTATTCAAACTCACAAAGAAATACCCTGAGCCAAATTAATTAAAAAAAAAAAAAGAAAGAAATAAAAAGGGGTAGTGAAAGTTGAGTATGTATACAGCCAGATCAAATAGATGGGTGGATAGACAGATGATATGAGAATGACTTGGGAGTTCTGGTCAACAACAGGCTGACCATAAGTCAACAATGTGTCCGTGTGGCCAAGAGGCCAATGGTACCTGGGGGGCATTAAGAAGAGTGTGACCAGCAGGTCGAAGGAGGTTCATCTTCCCCCTCTGCTCTGCCCTGGTGAGGCCGCATCTGGAGTCTGTGTTCAGTTCTGGGATCCCCAGTTTAAGAAGAACGAGGAATTACTGGAGAGAGTTCAGTGGTGGAACACAAAGATGATGAGAGGTCTAAAGCATCTTTCTGATGAGGAGACACTGAGAGAGCTGGGGCTGTGCAGCTGGAGAAGGGAAGCTGAGAGGGATCTGATCAGTGTCATCAATATCTCAAGGGTGGGTGTCAAGAGGATGGACCAGACTTTGTTCAGTGGTGCCCAATGACAGGGTGAGGGGCAACGAGCACAAACTGAAATACAGGAGGTTCCATCTGAACATGAGGAGAAACTTCTTTGCTGTGAGGTGCCAGAGCCTGGACCAGGCTGCCCAGAGAGGTTGTGGAGTCTCCTTCTCTGGAGACATTCAAACCCACCTGGACATGGTCTTTTGTGGTCTGCTCTGGTGAACATGCTTTGGCAGAGGGGTTGGACTAGATGATCTCCAGAGGACCCCTCCAACCCTAACCATTCTGTGATTCAGTGACATGTAGACAGGACTGGAAGCATGGACCCAGATGCGAGCTGTCCTCCTGTGCAAGGTGCTGTACAGGCACCAATCAGACAACTTATGGAGCTGCCCATATAGGAGACAGATCAGAAACAATATCAAGATATGAATTAAATCAATAGGACAGTTTTTCTCTCAGTTTCTATGATTATTTTTCTCTGAGTGTGTCTCCAATCTTTCTTTGACTGTTTATGTCAGCATTAGGTGTTCAGAACATGGTACATGTCAATGAACTATTCATGATTTGGTAACACTGTTATACATGATTCTATTAAACATATCTTTGTCAAATATTGTCAGTTATGCCTCAATTAGGCAGAAGATGGGATTGATCTTCAAAGTCAGAAATAATTACCTGTTCCTCTGTATAGTCAATAGTGAGAAATAACTCTATGATAACATAAGCCACAAAAGAATATGAGTTTGAGATCTAAATTTACATTAAAAAATATAAATAGGTCAAAAATAAAATCAAGCGAGGAGGATACTATACTCCTTAGGCATGTTCAGGTCATTACTTTTTGGAAAATTTATGTTATGGATGAATTTCCTTCGGAAATAAGACACTGCATCCATTGTTCACCCAAGTGTCCACCCACAAATCAAATGGAGATTTGAAGTGGTATAATCAATCATTTTATTTGGACAAAAAGATTGGAAGTGATAAAGTTTGGGGCTTTTTGGATAAGTATAATCGACAGTTAGAAGGGTCAAAAATTTATATAGATCTTTTCTCCAACAGAAAATATTTTCTGAAGCTAAAGTATAAAAGCTTTTGTGAAAACCTGTTTTCAATGTAATTTTATTTGTTGAGTCTTTTTCACTTTTAAAATTACAGAAATAAGGAAGAAAAGCTTTTTTCCCGCAACAGATCTCCTCCTTTATTCTGGAAATAAATAATACAAGAGAGCCAACACCAAACTTCTGTCACAAGTTTAAGAGAGTTGTTTCATGGAAAGAAAAATATTTAGAATTTTCCATGAAAAATGAAAATAATTAAAATTAAAAAAAAAATAAAAATTCATTCATTTCAGCAATTGTAATCAAAACCCCCGCTTTTGGCCTACTCAGTCCTACACTAATTCCAATCAAGGGAGGCAATCAGCCACAAAATCTGAGCAAATATGTCTCTAACCAACACCATCCTGATTAATAGCATTGTCAGTATATACAAAATCACACATTTTCTGGAACAGGAGGAGGTATTAGCAAAAATGAAAACCATCTCCATGTGCAGACAGAAAAGCGCGTGTCTTTCCTTGTTCCAACTTTACTGCATTCATTACTGGCCATGACCTGCTCTAACTCCACCTCATGGTGACACCAACGATGGAATTTATACAACAAATTGTGGACTTCACCTCATCCAGTAGCAACCATATAATCAGATGAATCATGCCCCAAAAGTTCCTATTCCTCCCCGTCGACCACAAAGGGACCCCAAAGTGATGATTTCTGTAGCATTAGTGGAGATGAATGGGAGACGAGGGACCAAGTCCAATGCAACAATAAACCATATGGTTGCTTGTAATGTACTGAGAACAGATGGATCAGCGAGAGATTTACAGATGTAATAATGCCATATGATCCCAACCCCATAATGAAGTAATATTATCCCCAGTTTGCAGATGAGGAAATTGAAGCACAGGGAAGCGTAGAGTCCAGTCCAATGTCTGGTGAAACCAAGTTATTTGTCTGTCATTACCCATGATGAGGAAAACCTGGGAATATAACACAGGCATTTTGAGCCTCGTCCTGTAATAGGGAATCCCAGACATAAAGTGTATGGTTATGCATGGGACCTGCAGCTCATGTGGAAAGTCTCCCACTTGGCTGTTCAGCCTTCTATAGATGTTTAAAAGACATATAGATCAGGTTCTTAGCAACATGGTTTAGACGTAGACTTGGCAGTGTTGGGTTAGTGGTTGGACTCAATGATCTTAAAGGCCTTTTCCAACCAAAATGATTCGACGATTGTATAATCCCAGTAAACCAGCTTAGCACACCCTTCAAACTCTTGTTTCGCTGCAGCTCTAGGGAAGACTTCTGGTTGTCTCCTGTCTTGCTGCCCATGAGTTCAGCTCTTTGGGGAGACCCCAGAAAGCAAAATAGTGAAAAGGTTAAGAGTGTTTCAGCTGTTAAGAGTCACATTGCTGACCGTTCTGGGAGTACCTTGGTTTGCACCTTTTCTTTCTTCACCACAGGACATGTTCCCAAGATGTGGAATGTTGGACACCCCATGGACAGTAGAGCCAGCGCTTTCCAGAAGCATTGCAATTTCTGTGCATAAGCCAGTTGAGCACATTGCACATTTTCTTTCCAAGGCAACAGCCTCCCAGTCCCCAGGCATCACCAGAAATGGGTATTTGGCTAAAGCTCATGCTGTCAACGTAATTAATTCAACTGTTTCTGTTTACCATATTTCTCAAGGGCAAACCGGGAATCAGCAGGTCAGAGTTGGGTGAAGTGGTGACTGCTTGTAGGTGTCATCTTTCCCAAGGGCTTTGGAGGCCTTTTCTTGGTCCAAGTAATCCCAAACCTGAGGGAGAAGATGTGGCATCAGCAAGCACTACAGAAGCTGAACACAAAATGTTCCAGCCTCCAAAAGGATCCATCCATCCCACAGCTTGTTACCACGATGTCCTTGAGGAAGAAGATTGTTGAAGGTGGGACACAGGCTGCACGAGTTGTCCTAGATGGCCCCAGAAAGGTCAGGGGCTAAGCATCCCAACTGCAGAGCATGGAGACTCCTTTCATGGAACATCTGTGCAAGACATTGGATAAAAATGTAAAACTGCTAAAAATAAAGCAAAAGCATGGTCACAACACCAAGCTACAGAGATAGCTCTGAACTGAAGAGCTGCATAGATCTCCTCTCGCTACAGCACCCAATAAAACCTGGGATAATGTACTAAGTCCATGGTTTAATGGTGCAATGGAGACATCCTCCTGGAGAGTCTAAACCACGGTAGCCCCATGGCACCAAGCACCAAATCAATACAAGTGAACTGGTCTGGATCAAAAACATTTCATAGAATCACAGAATGTCCTGAGCTGGACGGGACCCACAAGGACCATGGAGTCCAACTCCCATCCATGCACAGGACACCCCACAGTTCACATCATGTGTCTGAGGACATTGTCCAGTAGACAATTGCCCAGTTTGCCATTGTCTTGAACACTGTCAGGCTTGGTACCATGACACCTCCCTGGGGAGCCTGTTCAGTGTCCAGCACCATCTGGGTGAAGAACCTTTTCCTCATGTCCAACCTAAACCTCCTTTGGCACACCTTCCTGCCATTCCCTCAGATCCTAATTTAGGTGTGTTCACTGTGCACAGGCTAATTTTTCACGTTGCTTGGCCTTTTGCAGTTGGTGGAGAAGCGACTTAAGGGCCAAGAGGCAGAACCAGCTGTGAGTCCCACCTGCTTGCTAACGGAATGCATGCAATCATCCAGGTTAAGTATTTCCTAACCTGGATCATTATTGTATTGCTGGAGCATCTGGCTGTGGGGAAAAGATTGGAAGCAACTGGGCCCACCACTTTTCCTGACTTGTTCTGAATTTCTGCCCATGATGAGCTTGGTGATGTCAAGTTACCTTGTTCCATCACATGTGTATCCAGCTTATATGCATTTCCCATCCTCACAGCTGCAGTGTGGGGTGTGGGTTAATGTTACACTGAATCTGGTGTAAATTGCCCCTGTGAGCAGTGATCATCCCCCTTCTCCTTCTCCAGCTATGTGGTTTTGATACTCTCGATTTTGATACTCCAGCAACAGTCCAGCCACCTGATAAATCAGAATAACTGGTGGATCAGACAGAAAACTGAGAAGGTTCACATCAGATCAGTTCATCGATCGCATTCACCTCTCGGCTGTGTAATAAGTAGGTCCAGCACAAGGGAGGGAGAGGGAACATGCGGCTGAGGGACTGGAGAGGAGGGAACAGGCCATTCCCTCCATCGCCAAATTAGGTGTGACATGAAAACTCTGGTTTCATAACGGTTTAAACAGTCTAAGACTGTGGGGATGCTTCTTCTCCCCCTCCTCTCTTAATTCTAGCAACTTTTCCATGCCAGCACTAGCACTCAGGTGGCTGTAGGATGCACTGGATCAGGTTATTGATGTGGATGGGAGAGTTTTGTTTTGTTTTATTTTGTTTTTTTCCTGGTTAAGGTTGCAACCAGGACAGGTCCCTCATCTGGCTCCCCCCACAACTGAGCAAGGTGCAGTAGCCATGTGGGAGTTGCAGAGGGAGAGGAAGACCATGGATTTTGCAGGCAGGACAAATATAATCATAGAAACACTCACAGAATGGTTTAGGTTGGAAAGGACCTTCAAAGCTCCCCCAGTGCCACCTCTGCCATGAGCAGGGACATCTTCACCAGCTCAGGTTGCTCAGAGCCCCGTCCAGCCTGGCCTGGGATGTCTCCAGAGATGGTTCATCTACCACCTCTCTGGGTACCTGGGCCAGGCTCTCACCACCCTCATTTTAAAAAATTTCCTCTTACTGTCTGGACTGAATCTCCCTTCCTTTAGTTTAAAACCATCAGCCCCTGTAAACTGCTGCTCCAGGACACTCTCCAGCTGACTTGCAGGTAATCAGATTTTGGGGGCAGAGCAGGTCAGCACAGCACTGACACCGGCACAGCAAACCAACGGCCGACATGCAGTCGAAGGAATTGGTAGTTTCAGGTGGGCCAAACAGCATGTTTAAAGAAGCAAAAGGAGACAGCAGGTGCTGCAATGTGCAGACAACAACCCTCCACAGGGGCTGCTTGGGATGGGTGCTCTGCAGAGAGGCAGCAAGCAATACACTCGGGGAGAAAAACAGAACAGGACGACACAGCATGAAGGAGCTCAAGTCCTTGCAGAACCAAAGCACGATGCAAAACATGCTTCTTTGTATGCCCTCATGTCTGCTGTCCCTTTTTGGACCAGGCTCCTTTCTTTACCCCTCCTCACATTCCTGAAGGGAAGTTTGGGCACAGCACCTCTTGGTTCCATCCACCAAGGTGACTCTACCATTGATTCTGCCTATCCTTTTCCAGCACCTCCACCACCCTGGCTGAACTGGACACCGGATTATTCTGTGAGTGATGTCCCCCTGATTCAAGCTGAACCAGGTTAGTTTTTAATTCTTTTTTCCATCATTCAGACAAAAAACAATTATATTCTCATCTGTTTAGCTCCAACATTACTATGGGCTTTTCAATGGATTCCACATTGTGCCCTCAGTTATAACATTAAACCAGCCAGCTCCAAACCACAGGATGATTGAAACATTCTGGTTCAGCAGCGCGTTCCAGCTCACGTCAAGCCAAGTTATTTTAAATACATCAAAATTCATGGGATGCATAAAGAATGCAGGTCAAACTCAGTCACAGTCTGTGGCTGATAGGAGTGGTGTTCGAAGAATGCTGCGGGAGGAGAGGGTACCCCTCCCTTCTTTGTGAACTTAAAATGAAATAAAATAAGTCAAAAAGTATATACAATAGATCTGGAGTTAGCCCAGGTTACCTGGAAGAACCTGGGCAAATATGTCTTTGAGTCCTAAGTCTGTCTGTCTGGAATATGATGAGTCCATGACCTCCAAGATGATGTTTGAAGAACCTCAACACCCAGCAACGTCTGGAAGACAGGACCAAACAAATCTACAGATCTGCAGGTGTCCAAGAAGCAGCATAATCAGGGGATGTGTTGCTTTCCCCTCCCAGTCTCTTAAAAAAGCGAGGACAGGAGAAATATGGTATAATTTGATACCGGAGCCTACAGATCCATGACATTTAAAATTAGGGAGTACACAGTATGAGATGACAGGATATGTTTTCTGAAGGACTGTTTTTTATTTAAAATTCCCCAGTCTGAAAATTGTTACTGGAATATATTTATTTTCCTCAACAGAAAACCTCAACCAACCAGTACTATGAAAGTGCTTCTTAAAATACTACGAGAAATACAGAGTTGTGTTTCTTCTTTATTAAATATGTCAACTTTGGGTGAATGAAGCCTTTGAAAATTAAAACCCAAATACCATCCAATTTTTGGAAAACCATTCAGGGTTTTTTTTTGTGATTTACTCTATTGCAGCCTGTATTCTGATCAATCAGTGTGTATACAATAATTTGCAGCTTTGCTGGATTCATTCAAGGCATCAGAAGTGATTGTTGGCCAGTGCAAACAATAGTAACAGTGATCTTCAACCCATTTGATGTGGTTTTAATATTTCAGTAAACCCATACATTTTTATTTTTTAATAAGAATGAGAAATTTAAAAGTGAGTGTAAATGTATATTGCGTTTGCAATAATAGCTGGGAATTAGTCTGAGTGTATTACATCAGCCTGAGATATTAATTTTTCAGCATTCTGAGCTCCCTTTTGACTTTGAGGCCAAGTCTTCGAGCTGCTGAGTGCATTGAACTTTGACTAGATCTGGATCCCTTGGGGGACGTTTGCAACATCTGTCCTTCCTGCAGTGATGCCGAGCTCCTCTGCTTTAGTTCAAAAGCCTGATTCTGCTATATTTAGATGCTCAGGGTCTGATTATCTCACCTAAGATCTAGTCTTAGGACTGTAGGTACCCTCTAGTCTTCTGTAGTCAATAAGGAAAGGCAACTGTGACTAGAGGGCAAGTCTTCCCACTACAAGGCAAGCTGAATTGTCCTCTGGAGGTACTAACTTCTATCCACTGATGACGCAACAACCCTAACGTGACCTCAGCTGTCATGTAGGTGGGAAAGCTCTACAGAGGGATCTGGACTGGCTGGATCATTGGGCTGAGACCAATTGCATGAGATTCAACAAGGCCAAGTGCTGGGTCCTGCACTTGTGTCATAAAAACCCCAGGCAGCGCTACGGGCTTGGAGAAGAGTGGCTGCAAAGCTGCCTGGCGGAAAAGGACCTGGGGATGTTGGTGATAGAGGCTTAATACGAGCCAGTGTGTGCCCAGGTGGCCAAGAAGCCACCAGCATCCTGGCTTGTACCAGCACTGGTGTGACCAGCAGGCCCAGGGCAGTGACCATCCCTGTGCTGGGACCTGGGGAGCCCAAACCTCGAATCCTGGGGGCAGTTCTGGGTCTCTCACACCAAGAAAGGCCTTGAGGTGCAGAGTGAGTTGAGAGAAGGGAACGGAGCTGGTGAGGGTCTGGAGCACAAGTGTGATGGGAGCGGCTGAGGGACCTGGGGGGTTCAGCTGGAGAACAGGAGCTGAGGGGAGACCTTCTGATCTCTGAACTGCCTGAAAGGAGCTTGGAGCCAGGGGGGGTCGGGCTCTGCTCCCCAGGAACAAGTGACAGGATGAGAGGGAAACAGCCTCAGGTTGCACCAGTGGAGGCTGAGGTTGGATCTTGGGAACAATTTATTTATGGAAAGGGCTGTTGGGCATTGGAACAGGCTGCCCAGGGCAGTGGTGGAGTCACCATCCCTGGAGTGGTTGAAGAGACAGAGAGATCACAGTATCACAGTATTACAGTATGTTTGGGATTGGAAGGGGTTCTCTGGGACATGGGGTAGTGCCAGGGCTGGGTTATGGTTGGACTCAATAATCTTGAAGGTCTTTTCCAACAAAAATAATACGATGATCCTATGTAGATGCCTCAAATCTGTGTCAACATTGAGGTGGGATAAACATCAGTGCAAGGCACAACCATTTTCAATGTCAAGGACCATTCTCCTTTATGCAGAATCTTGCACAGTAAGATCCTTCAGGCTTGCAGAAACAATTTTAGTAGGAGCAGGAATTAATACTTCTGGAGAAGGGGTCTCAGAAATTCTTGCCAAAGCACCATCAGCCATTCTTTCCACCTTTTGCACTTTTTCACCTCTGGCTCCACACTCTTGGCCTCCCATCTCCCCCATCCCGCCCAGCTGCAGCTCACGTTTATGAAGCCATGGAAAAGAGCTGGTGTGGAAATTATTTTCTCATGTACCTGGAGACCAGCATAATTTCATATTAGAAGCTAAAATTAAAATCCTATTATAATAAAAGTAACTGGAATCCCAGGGGGACAACATACCAAACATTAGCTGAAAACACCTTCCTAAGCACGCAGAGAAAATCATAAGGGAGAATGGCATCTGTTACTAACATCTGAGTGCAAATTCCTTCCACCTGCCACGGGCAGAAAGTCAAAACCCCTTCATTTTCTGCTGAGCGCTTGAGCCGCCCATCTAAAGGACACTGTAAAGTGCATTAAGTGGCTTTCCACTGTGGCCTCCATGGATGCTATTTCAGGCCCTGCCATCAGCCAGAGACAAGGAGGCACCTGGGGATGCTGGTCCACCTGACCAGTTTGCATTTCCCAGCTAGTGTGGAAAACAATGGAATGCTTCCATTTCCTGAGCAGAAACCACAATGGTTTGTATTTCTATAGATATATCAAGGCAGGCTAGAAAATAACTTATGAGGGCAATTTCAGTCACTATAGGAAAAGCTCGATTCAAAAGAGATGAACATAATCTTTGGGTAGCACCAGCAAGCTAAGAACATAAATACAACAGTAAATCATAGTATCAAGATCTTATCATGTTCCACGTCAACCACAAACCTCAAAGCTATTTTTGAAGGTCAATGACATTAGCTCCATGTGATGCTCAGGGAAACTGAGGCACATAATGCTGGCCCTGAATTGCCCAACAAAGCTGGAAATATAGCCTGTATCTCTGAAGTCCTCCAGAAACCTTTCTGAAAGCAAAAATCAAGAAAACAGGGCAAATCTGGGTCTCTCTGCCTGTTGCAATATGTACTCAGACACAGTGCAGATCTGCGGAATGAGTACTTCTGGTGACTAATTAACATAATGAAGTTTAACAAGGGCAAGTGTAGGGTCCTGCACCTGGGGAGGAACAACTTCAGGCACCAGTACAGGTTGGAGCAGACATGCTGAAAAGCAGCTCTGCAGAGAAGGACCTGGGAGTTCAGGTGGAGAACCAGTTGACCATGAGTGCCCACCAATGTGCCCTTGTGGCTGAGAAGCCAATGGCGCCTGGTGTGCACTAAGAGAAGTGTGACCAGCAGGTCAAGGGAGGTTCATCCTTCCCCTCTGCTCTGCCCAGGTGAGGCTGCACCTGGAGTTCTGGGTCCAGTTCTGGGCTCCCCAGTTTAAGAAGGACAATGAATTACTGGAAGGAGTCCTGCAGAGGGCTATGAAGATAATTAGGGGCCTAGACCCTCAAGGGTGGATGTCAGGAGGACGAACCAGACTTTTTTCAGTGGTGCCCAATGACAGGATGAGGGGCAATGGGCACAGACTGAAACACAGGAGGCTCCATCTGAATACGAGTAGAAACTTCTTTCCTTTGAGGTGCCAGAGCCTGGAACAGGCTGCCCAGAGCGGGTGTGGAGTCTCCTCTGGAGACATTAAAACCCACCTGGATACAATCCTGTGCAATCTACTCCAGGTGAACCTGCTTCAGAAGGTGGGTTGCACTAGATGATCTCCAGAGGTCCTTGTATCAAAGAACCCAGAACAGGACACAGCACTCCAGGTGTGGCCTCACCAGCACTGAGTCGAGGGAGGGATCACCTCCCTTGATCTACTGGGGGCCCTCTGTAGAGCTTTCCCACCTACATGACCGCTGAGGTCAAGTTAGGGTTGTTGCATCATCAGTGGATAGAAGTTAGTACCTCCAGAGGTTGCCTAAAGCAACCCAGGACATCATTCACCTTCCATACTACAAGAGCCCATTACTGGCTCATGTTCAACTTGGTGCCCACCAGGACCTCCAGGTCCTTCTCTGCCAAGATGCCCTCCAGATGTGTGTCCCCCTCAGCACGTCCTGGTGCAGGGTTGTTCCTCCCTAGGTGCAGGACTTGGAACTTCTTGTTGAACTTCATGAGGTTCCTGTCAGCCTATTTCTCCAGCCTGTTGAAGTCCCCCTGGATGACAACACAACTCTTTGGAGTGTCAACCACTCCTCCTAGTTTGGGGTCTTCAAATTTGCTGAGGGTACACTCTGCGCCGTCATCCAGATGATTAATGAAGATGCTACGCAAGAACGGACACAGTATTAACACCTGGAGCACACTGCTAGTTACTGGCCTCCTACTAGACTTTGTGTTGTTGGTGACCACGCTCTGGGCCCAACCACTCAGACAGTTTTCAGTCCACCTCACTGTCTGCTCATCCAGCACATTTACATGCTCTAAAAACACCACAAAGTGACATTTATGGAAAGCATTATATAAAAGCCAGGAATTGTTATTAAATCTCACCCTTAGTCAGCAAAACACTTAAACATGTGCTTAAGATTTAGGGTAAGCTTAAAGCACATTGGGACTCAAACGCTTGATTAAGTGTCATGCTGAAGCGAGAGGGATTGCTGAGCAGTGGTATCGCGCTCCCAGGTCACCTATAGCACTTAATGCTTCGATGTTAACAAAGTGCAACCTGGAACGAGGCCGGATTTCCCCACTGAGGTGCTCTGCAGCGGGGACTTGTCACTGAACTGCCCCTCTGCAGCCCAGTCCTAAAATCATAGAATCATAGCATCATTTCGGTTGGAAAAAACCTTTAAGATCATCCAGTCCAACCACTAACCTAAGACTGGTGCTAACCCATGTCCCTGAGAACCTCATGTCCGTCTGTCCAACCCTCCAGGGATGGTGACTCCAGCACTGCCCTGGGCAGCCTGTTCCAATGCCCCACAGCCCTTTGGGGAAGAAATTGTTCCCCACATCCAACCTCAACCTCCCCTGGTGCAATTTGAGGCCGTTTCTTTGTGTCCCTGTCTCCCCTCAGCTCCTGTTCTCCAGCTGAACCACCCAGGTCCCTCAGCTGCTCCCATCACACTTGTGCTCCAGCCCCTCACCAGCTCCGTTCCCTTCTCTCCACTCGCTCCAGCACCTCAAGGCCTTTCTTGGTGTGAGGGGCCCAAAACTGCCCCCAGGATTCATGGTTTGGCCTCCCCAGTGCCCAGCACAGGGACGGTCACTGCCCTGGGCCTGCTGGCCACACCAGTGCTGGTACCAGCCAGGATGCTGGTGGCCTTTTTGGTCACCTGGGTACACACTGGCTCATATTCAACCAGCTGTTGAGCAGATCTACACCATCCTTTTGAGAGGCAAAAGCCCCATTGCTCTCCCTCTTCCTTACTACTGTCTCACTCCCACGGGCATCCTTATATGTGAATGGTTTAGCCAGGGCTGCTCCAGCTCCACAGGTTTTTCTCTAAGCTGGACCAACTCCACAGTGCTAAGCAGGAAAGCTGAGATCAGCAGAGCACATGCCTGGCACCCTGGAAGGCTCGTCTTGGAAACCAGACGGCTCAAGGCTTAACTATGTACATCAGGTTGGCCTGGTCAAGGTGCACCAGCTCCTATAAGGCAAAAGCTTATGAAACCATCATCTGTTTGTCTCTCTTCAGCTCTTATTCCCTCCAACCTGAACGATCCAGGATCTAAATAAACTCTTAGGAAACAATAAAATAAAACAAAACAAAACAAAAAAACCAGAATCTCAGTATAATAGAAGAGTTTAGGTTTGAAGGGACCTTCAAAAGTCATCTAGTCTAACGCCCAAATCTTGAACTCAGGCTTCTCAACTTAACCCTTCTGCTGCCAAACTAGAAAAGGGTTTAAAAAAATGCTAGTTTAAAATTGAAACCACTTGACATAAGCCAGGCTGGACTTTTAAACCATTAAGCAAACACTTTCCCACTTCAAACAGGAGGCAGCTTGAATCCAGGGTGCGTGTTTTTGTCTCTGGTCTGTCCTGGCTCCAGGCACTGGGTTTACCTCGATGAGGGGATTGTCCCCTCTGCTCGGGCCTCACCTGGAGCATTCACTGTGTGCAGGGCTGGGGACACAGGATAACAAAAGATATGAAGCTACTAGAAGGTGTCCAGAAGAGGCTACGAAGTTGGTGAAGGGTTTGGAGGGGAAACCATATGAGGAGCAGCTGAAGTCAGTGGGTTTGTTCAGCCTGGAAAAGAGGAGACTGAGGGGGGAAGCTCATGGCGGCTCCAGCTCCTCACAAGGGGAGCAGGAGGGGCAGGACTGAGCTCTTCTCTTCAGTGACCAGTGACAAAACCCCAGGGAATGGCAGAAGATGTGCCAGGGAGGGTCAGTGGGACGTGAGGAAAAGGTTCTTCACCCAGAGGTGCTGGACACTGAACAGGCTCCCCAGGGAGGTGTCACAGCCCCAACCTGACAGTATTCAAGAAGAGACTGGACAACATCCTCAGACACATGGGATGAACTGTGGGGTTGTCAGTGCAGGGACAGGAGTTGGACTCGATGATCCTGGTGGGTCCTTCCAACTCAGGACATTCTATGACTTCATGATTCAGACCTTGTGCTGAGTCGCAAACACATAAGCCCAAGGGCGGCTGGCAAGCCAAGTGCTGTTTATTCTGCGAAGCCCAGCTGTTAAACCTACGACTAGGACCATTACAAGGTTATTTTTCCCCTCTCCCAGGCTGAGGTTTGACATTGCTCACACGCAGCGAGCAGAGGCGGCTGATACTGCTGCCACGCTTTGTCATATTATAAACACAGCAAATTCCCCTCCTAAAAACTCCTCCCAGAGGCGAAGCTTCAACACTCACAAGCAGCTTCGCTCCGTTTCCTTCTGCGAAGAGCATGCGTGTGGTTTCAAAGCTTTGGAAACACAGATGGTTATTATGAGGCTTTAGTTAAATTAATTAATTGCCTGAACAGAACTCCTTCCACCACTTCTCTGAGGATTGCAAAGGGTCATGTTTATTACCAGCGTTTCGACGATTCCGCAGGAGACGTTCAAGGTCCCATGCAGAGTTGTATTAAAATCCAGCCACTTCAGGCTCACTCATCATTGCCATGAGCACGCTCCAGATTATAAACTTACCGTATGATTCATCACAATCTAGTTCTGGTTTGCAGGAGCTGAAAAGCTTTCCCAAGTAAAATATTCGTAGTTAGGTTAGAATCTCTCTCATTTTTTTTCTTATGTCTCTTAAAACCCCCAACTTTTCACATTGTAGTAAGAGACCTGCAAAGAACTAACAAATCGTGCATATAAAAGGCAAAACTTATCATAGAAGTACGTCTTTAAGTCTCATGTCGATAATCATTTCAGCACAGAACAAAGCACAATATTGTTTGGCGCATGTTACCTGCTGCATCTACTCCCGCGGAGCATTTGTCCAGGTCTGTGACACTGGAAAATAACAGAGCTTGGATTTAATGTAGAAAGGAACTTACGAGGCTCTAAGTAATTTTGGTAATAACAGAAGCTGTGTTATTGCATAGAGAAGCCTTGATCAAAGTGAAGTCTTCATAGTACCAAGAGGTTCACAGAATCCCAGAACGTCAGGGGCTGGAAGGGACCTGGAAAGCTCATCCAGTGCAATCCCCCCATGGAGCAGGAACACCCAGATGAGGTTACACAGGAAGGTGTCCAGGCGGGTTGGAATGTCTGCACAGAAGGAGACTCCACACCCTCCCTGGGCAGCCTGGGCCAGGCTCTGACACCCTCATCACCGGGAACAAGTTTCTTCTCATATTTAAGTAGAACCTCTTGTGTTTCAGTTTGCACCCATTGCCCCTTGTCCTGCCACTGGTTGTCACCAGCAGAGCCTGGCTCCATCCTCCTGACACTGCCCCTTTCCATATTGATCCCCATGAATGAGTCCCCCCTCAGTGTCCTCTTGTCCAGCTCCAGAGCCCCAGCTCCCTCAGCCTTTCCTCACACGGGAGATGCTCCACTCCCTGCAGCATCTTGGTGGCTGCGCTGGACTCTCTGCAGCAGTTCCCTGTCCTGCTGGAACTGAGGGGCCACAACTGGACACAAGATTCCAGGTGTGGTCTCCCCAGGGCAGAGCAGAGGGGCAGGAGAACCTCTCTGACCTACTGACCACCCACTTCTAACCCACTCCAGGTCTCATTGGCTTCCTGGCCACAAGGGCCCAGTGCTGGCTCATGGTCACCCTGCTGTCTCCAGGTCCCTTTCCCCTACACTGCTCTCTAATAAGTCATTCCCCAATTTATACTGTCTAAATTCTGACATGTCTAAGCTGGGCTTAGTCCACTCACTTTGATAATATTCCACCAGTTGATATTCTCCCTTTTTTTTTAATTTTTAAAAAAAAGGCCCATCCTAAAAGGCAAAGTGCTCCATTAAATTCTGTTCCACAATACGAGGGGTTGGATAAAGTATTTTTTACAGCAACTTCGCAGTGAAGTGAACACAAGGGAGAAGATCACTATTTCAAGATATTTAATAAGAAGAGATTACAGACTGAAATGAACTCCAGCTAATGCACAGAGCTAGAATGGGTCACTTCTTACAAATAACATTGCCATTTTTTGCTTCGGACAAGTTGGACGAACACAAACCACAAGATACTGAATCAGATGCAACAGCGAGTGCTAAAAACCACAGCAATCAAAAGTATGGCACAGAGAACGCTAAACTAAACGCTGTGTAATTAGTGTTTAAGTTTGGCAATCCTGGTTCGGACTAATTCAGTTCAGAGATTCATTCCCAGCAGTCAGCACCAGGTTCAGTTCACATCTATTTTGCGTAACCTATACTTTGAAATTCATGAAATAATTAGCTGTGTAAACATCTTTTCCTCTCGCAGTAAAACAAAAGTGATTTGGGTATTGGAAACAAACAAGGGAACCGCAGACAATATTTTATTTCACAGTACACAATGTATATGTGTATATATATATATATAATCACCACATTCAGCAATTAAAGTGCATGCCAGTAACAACTTGGACTGTAAACTAAGAACCTGCAGTGCAGAAGCACTTTAATGCTAACAACCTAATATGAAATAATACAGAACAAGGTAGAATAAGATCTTGAAAACAACATGCTCGATGTGATTTACTGCATCTTTCTTTAAACGGAAGGCGGAATTACTCTGATACAGGAAAATCTCACATCAGCTGTCAGTGGAATGAACAGTTCAAAGCTTCACCGGTAAAAATATTGCACCAAAAGTGTTGCATTTGAAAACAATACAAGAATTTTTTAATATAAAACCGCTTAAAAGACATTACAACAGCTACTTTGAACTAAAATAGCTGGTAAACTGTAGGAATTGATGAAACGTGAGTTCTCTGCCACAGGTGATGGATATATGGGTTATCAAGTCATTTAGGAGGGGAAAAGGTCTCCACTGTCCTGTAGTCTCGATGGAGCCAATTGTAAACTCAACAAAACCTATTAGACAACAACTGACATTATTTCCTTTTATTTTAGAGATATAGGTCTACAGGAAGTATTGAAATGCTTCACCACCAGTTAGTGCAAATAAATAATAGACCCAAGGTAAGACGGATGCGCCACAACTATAAAATATTATACAGATGTCTACAACTCTGCCCATAGGGCCCTCAGCCCATGAACCTGGAGCAGACACCCAAAAACCACATGATGCTCCACACAACTCATGAATTTCCCATTTAGAGATTTGGAGCCAAAGAGCACGGAGATCCTTGGAAAATGAAGGACAGAGAAGAGACACAAGACCTTGTATCAACATCTGTCTGAGATGCGGCAGCCCAGATCCAACATGGTATTTAGGGACCACATAAAGTGAACGAGATGTTCGTGATGCCAAGTTGATGCCTCTACCAATACATGCACACGAACCTTCTTTTGATTTCCTAGGATATGGGAACAGACAGTTGTGGCCACTAAGTCTTCACTACTGAGTATATAAAAACCACGATTGAAACCTATTAAACTATGTGCTCAGGGAACACAAGTTTTTATCACCATCAGCTTACAAAGAAAAAGCCTCAGTGATTTGCAGTTGGACATCTGGCCATTAGTTCAGCTATTAAGTGTTTTCAAGAAAGACCTTGAGAGAGAATTAATAAGCTGTAATCATCTAAAGTGCTCTCATATGCAGTTCATTTCTCCTTCACTGTTGCAGTAAAAAACCAACACAAAACCAAAAATCAAAAGCAGCAACATAAAAAAACACATAAAAGTTGATTTAGATTATATCGCATCCCTTCGTATTTACAGATTTAGTGTAGTAAAGAATCCACTATCCTTGTTTCACCGCAATTAAAAAGTCTTGGCTTGTTTAATCCTAAAACAGTCTCCAAACATCACCCAAGTCTGGAAACGTTCTCGAAACCCTCAGGAACTCGACAACAGCAGTGTCACGTTCCACACAATATTGCGACCACCTCCCAAGGTGTCTATTAAAGAAACAACTTCAAAAATACAGTTCCCCGATCCTCCTCTTCCTCTCGATACCTGCGGGCGCTATGTTAGTCTCTTTATTCTGCGGTTCTGCTTGTCGATATTCAGCGTCACGCGGTCGACGGAGGTAGTGATGGAATCCAGAGCTTCGTCCTGTCTCTCCAGCTCGGCTTCTGTCTCCAAGGCAAGGCCCTTCAGCTTCTGTAGGATCTGCCAGAAGAAAAGAACTTTCAGTGATCGACCAGCAGGTTCTTTGATAAATGTAATAAACCCACGGCAATTAGTTATTTCATCACTTTAAACGACTAAATTGGAGAAGAGGAGACTGAAGGGTGACCTCATTAATGTTTACACATATATAAAGTGTGAGTGACAGGACAATGGAGCCAGGCTCTTCTCGGTGACAACCAGTGATAGGACACGGGGCAATGGGTACAAACTGGAACACGAAAGGTTCCACTTAAAGATGAGAAGAAACTTGTTCATGGTGAGGGTGACAGAGCCTGGCCCAGGCTGCCCAGGGAGGTTGTGGAGTCTCCTTCTGTGCAGACATTCCAACCCGCCTGGACACCTTCCTGTGTAACCTCATCTGGGTGTTCCTGCTCCATGGGGGGATTGCACTGGATGAGCTTTCCAGGCCCCTTCCAATCCCTGACATTCTGTGACTCTGTGTGATTCTGCATAAATCATTTGTTGGGACTCTGCTCTGCTGAAAAGACATGTCTTGCTTCAATAAGCTGAGCTGAACTAAACAATGAACTAAAGCCCAGAAAAATCATATCTGAAATGTAAGGGTTATACAGGGGTGGGAATAAATTAGAAAATCGGTGTAAACATCAGCTGTTTGCAGGCTCTGTATTTATCTCCTCAGTATCGCTGTGTCTTAAAGCAGCAGCTTGTTGTGCATGTTGGGAGCCCAAGGCCAGGCAGGGAGCAGGTCAGAAGATGGAAAAGGTTGTTTGATTACAATACACTGAAGAAAGATGGAGCAGAAGAAAAACGTGAGCGTTGGGCAAAATAACAAATAACTTTTTAGGTGCTAGAGGGTTGTGTGGTATGAAGGGATGTCAAGGCGGCCAAGGCTGAGGCTGCAACTGAGATGAGAAGCGACAGATGCACGGGCTATAGCTCTATTCCAGGCTGCACGCGTTATGTTACACATCAACCACTTTACACTACACTTAGAAAATCACTGTTTGTGTGTGGGACTGTTAGCAAACACCCTGAGCTGCCCCAAGATTGCGAGGAGAACCTGCTGCCTGAAAAAGGCAATAGAGATCGGTCCAAACGGGGTGGAAGCTTCTGAAGTGAAAGGAGAAGCCAGGTTGATGCATTCTTAATGCTAGGAGACACCCATAACACCCTACGCCGACTTATGGGGCCTGCTTGACTTCAGTTTTCCATCAGTTCACACAACCGAGTCCAAGAGCAGAGATCCAAACAACATAAGTAAAAAAATCCAGCTTAATTCCTCACCCTGCAACACCGGCTCCTTTTTGCAGCAGCCCAAAGCGGGAGTTATACCGTTGCCTTTTCTTCCCTCTTGTGGCTACTCCCTTAATACGCCTGGTTGTGTGAACCGAAAAGCACCTGCCTGATCGACAAACCTCAGCTGCTTGGATGTATGAGGGGGAAATTTAGAAGCATCACATCATACTGACTGGAAATCCAGCTTGTTGGCCACTTCAGATCGTAAAGGGGTTGTCTCTGCTGGCCTGCACCATCTGCTTCCTTCAAAATCCACAGATATCCTGCTTAATAAGAGCACTTAATCCATCTATTGCAATAATAAGTGTCCAAGAAAGCAAATTATTCCAGCACTACACCAACTGCTGTTGTACACGAGCACCCAGATAACATTAATGAAGATACTAGAACTGTACCCTAACAAAATAAATCTGTGGTTTTTACAGGAAAATAATTGTACTCTATATATGTTTAAAGTTTCTTTTTTTTTTCTTTCAAAACAACTGGCAAACTCTATTTTCTTGTTTTCCTTTTAGAATAAACACAATCAGATCCCCAAAAAGCTGCTGTGAAACATCGGAAGCCCCTTTACCCACACGAGGGGCTGAATTCCGCAGCAGCCCCGTCGTTCGCAGCTCCATGAGTTAGTGGTTTGGGTAAAGCAGCGAGAAACGTCAGATGTAGCTGGAACTGCACGAGAATTGCACACAGAGAAAATGCTTCACAGAATCCCAGAATGTCAGGGGTTGAAGGGACCTGGAAAGCTCATCCAGTGCAATCCCCCCATGGAGCAGGAACACCCAGATGAGGTTACACAGGAAGGTGTCCAGGCGGGTTGGAATGTCTGCACAGAAGGAGACTCCACAACCTCCCTGGGCAGCCTGGGCCAGGCTCTGCCACCCTCACTGGGAACAAGTTTCTTCTCATATTTAAGTAGAACCTTTTGTGTTCCAGTTTGTACCAATTGCCCCTTGTCCTATCACTGGTTGTCACCCAGAAGAGCCTGGCTCCATCCTCCTGACACTCACCCTTTATATATCTGTAAACATTAGTAAGGTCACCCCTCAGTGTCCTCTTGTCCAGCTCCAGAGCCCCAGCTCCCTCAGCCTTTCCTCACACGGGAGATGCTCCACTCCCTTCAGCATCTTGGTGGCTGCGCTGGACTCTCTGCAGCAGTTCCCTGTCCTGCTGGAACTGAGGTGCCACAACTGGACACAAGATTCCAGGTGTGGTCTCCCCAGGGCAGAGCAGAGGGGCAGGAGAACCTCTCTGACCTACTGACCACCCCCTTCTAACCCACCCCAGGTCCCATTGGCTTCCTGGCCACAAGGGCCCAGTGCTGGCTCATGGTCACCCTGCTGTCCCCAGGACCCCCAGCTCCCTTTCTCCTACGCTGCTCTCTAACAGGTCGTTCCCCAACTTACACTGGAACCTGGGGCTGTTCCTGCCCAGATTCAAGACTCTACCCTTGCCCTTGTTCTACTTCATTACATTTTTCCCCGCCCAGCTCTCCAGCCTGTCCAGGTCTCTGATGGCAGCACAGCTTCCAGTGTCACCACTGCTCCCAGCTTGGTGTCATCAGCAAACCTGCTGATAGTACACTCTATTCCCTTTGTCTACAGCTGGACGTCAACCACGGTAGTGGGATTTATCTTGTAAAATATCAGCTTCTTCCTTAAGTCACAAGCAGCTAGAAATCTGGCTGTGTGAATAACGGGTTTTGCAATTTGGCTGCCAAAGCAAAAATACAAAAGCAACCACGGATCGAGCTTAATCTACCATCCTCTATTCTTGTGAAAACTATGAGCTAAAAACCCCCTCTTGTTTCTATCCCAAATGAAACGCTTCAAGTTCTTTCACTGAAAGAGGAAAGCGAGGAGCAATTCCCCAAACTGGAGGTGATCGATGTTGTGTAGGATATGCACCAAAGAGAAAAATGACATGATCAGAACCACCGTGTGGATGATCCAGGACATGGGTCTGAAATAAGGTCTTGCCTGTCCTGAGGGAGTCATTTTACTATCTGGAAATGGGAAGTTCAGAGATGGCTCTCCCTTCATCCTTCCTGGGAGCTTCTTCTGCATATGTTTTTACAGATATAAACATACACATAAATATATCAAATAAAATAGCCAGCACTATAATACATGGAATGACTCCTATCATTCATAGAGTCACAGTAGAATTAAGATTGGAAGAAGATTTCTGAAGTTCTTGTGGTCCACTCCAACCACAAGCAAGACCAGCTTCAATATTGAGTGAAAATTATACGGTTTCAGCCTCCACTCCAGTAAAATTTTAACTCTTCACATTAGGTTTGAAAGAGATAAGACCTCACTTCTCCAGCATATCCTAAAGGATGGCAGTTAAAGACATTTGCTTCATCATTTGCAAATGATTTAAAGAAGGTTCACAACGATATTTTTTCAGCAAGTTTACTACGAAGTTTTACCCATGAACATTCCAAAATGTGTTTTCCAGCCCAGCCAAATAAAATCAGAAGTGTCTGCTGATGTTTTTTAAATAAATGGAGCTGGTGAGGGGCTGGAGCACAAGTGTGATGGGAGCAGCTGAGGGACCTGGGGGGTTCAGCTGGAGAACAGGAGCTGAGGGGACACAGGGACACAAAGAAACGGCCTCAAGTTGCACCAGGGGAGGTTGAGGTTGGATGTGGGGAACAATTTCTTCCCCAAAGGGCTGTGGGGCATTGGAATAGGCTGCCCAGGGCAGTGCTGGAGTCACCATCCCTGGAGGGTTGGACAGATGGACATGAGGTTCTCAGGGACATGGGTTAGCACCAGTCTTAGGTTAGTGGTTGGACTGGATGATCTTAAAGGTTTTTTCCAACCAAAATGATGTTATGATTCTATGGCTTAATGTGTGCTTCAGAATGGTTCCTCTGGCCATCACATTCTGCTCCAGCAAAGCACAAACCTTTGGAGGTTTTTCACCAGGCAGCCTTAGCAGTGTGGTAAGTTCAGCTTTCCTGAGCCACGTCCTCACCAAGCACATCTCAGTCCGTGAAATCCACGGAGATGAGCACAGATGAAAACACAGAGACACACAGTGAAAGCCTCCAAGAGATCTATGCAGCAAAGCTGGGGCTGGCATGAGAGGACACAGAGAATAAGAAGGGACATTGCCACTTGCCCATCTCTCCAAGAGGCACCCAATTTGTAAATCAAAACTGTGCCAAAAAAAAAGGCCCAGGTGTACCATGAAAACAGTTTTAGTTTTGAACCACATTACTTTTGATAGGCTTCCTGTTCATTAGAGCATACTCAACGTTGAAAAATACCGAAGACGACACAACTGTTGAGAACAGAAAAGCTTTTAAAATACGAAAGCAGTAAAATGGAAACTGGGTCGGCTACAGGGCTCTGCTCAGTTCACCTGCCAATTCGGCTCAGCCTTGAAAGGCAGCGGGTGATGATGATGTGGTTACTCACACACAAAAATAAAAGGCAAGCGGCTTGCTTTCATCTGTTAATTCTTTTTGCCTAAGAGAGTCTGGTAATAGAACCCTTAACCCTCTGTCTGTCAGCATCTTAGACTGTTCAATCTGCTGCTCAATCCAACAGGAGCTGAAATGGTTAAGATGCTTTTCCAGTACATCCCACAGAGCTTGCTGGAAAGAGTTACTGGAATCTGAAGTCTGGCCAGTGCTGGTCACTATTTTTGTGAAGCAAAATGATGGCAAGATGTCTAGTTATCACCGCTCCGGTTCTGCCAGCGGTGACTTCTGGGCCAGCACATAATTTGGATGGTGAACCAAGACATGAAAACTCAGCATGAAACTCGCATCTGTTACACAAAGCCAAGGAGCAGGTATGAGCCCATTAAGGATGCATTTTAAAGGCATATTTTCTCAGGCACTGGTCAATCGCACCTTGAGGCAGCCGCAGATTTATGCCACCAGATTATAATTTGGAAAGTCTGATTTATCTCTGTGGCTCTCCCACGGATTTTCTGTGTGATTTCAGGCAAGTTACCTAATATTCCCACGCACAGAGTTCTTGCTGTAAGGAAAAGGAAAAACAAGGAAGCTAATTTGTCACTGCTCTCCAAATCAACCCTGTGTTGAATGTTCAACTTGGGCCTTGCTGAGAGAACACCAGAGAGACCTGGACAGGCTGGGGAGTCGGGCGGGGAAAAATTTAATGAAATATAACATGGGTAGGTGTAGAGCCTTGAATCTGGGCAGGAACAACCCCAGGTTCCAGTGTAAGTTGGGGAACGACCTGTTGGAGAGCAGTGTAGGGGAAAGGGAGCTGGGGGTCCTGGGGACAGCAGGGTGACCATGAGCCAGCACTGGGCCCTTGTGGCCAGGAAGCCAATGGGACCTGGGGTGGGTTAGAAGGGGGTGGTCAGTAGGTCAGAGAGGTTCTCCTGCCCCTCTGCTCTGCCCTGGGGAGACCACACCTGGAATGGGCAGGGAAACAGCAAAGAGCAGAAACATCTTAAACCACTGCAGCACAGTTTACTAGAGGACATTTGTCAACGCCTCATGAGACAAGTGCAACTTGCCATAACAACAAAAAAATATATATCTACGGATTTGTGCTGGTTTAACATGTTTCTTGGTTGGGATTGCAGCTATCAGTACTCACCTGGGGCTATGCAAAGCAAAGATGTTCCTTCTGCTTGACCCAGAGTTGCATTTGCTATATGGATACTCCAAGTCTACACCAGCCACTAGCAACAGTGCTCCAGCCCGCTCTAGAAAATCAGGCTCTCTTGGAGCACAAAACTTTTGAGCGCCGAAAACACTGGAACAGACAAGTCTGACAAGACAGCAGGACCCTTGGATCTGAAGCTCACAAAAGCAGACAAAGCACCAGCTCTTTGGAGCCAGCGGCTGTTAGCACAGTATGGAACACTCACTTTTACCGCATTTGTGGCTGGTTTCTCCTGTTATTTCTGCTTAGACTGATACAGAAGTCTGATTTTATTTACGTTCTCAGGGAGTACTAAGCACTTACGGTTCCATTAACATACACTGGCCTTGTCTGGAAACAAAAAAATACTCAAACAGCTCCACAGGCTTAACTACCACCTTTTATTTTAGTACCGTTCAATACTTAACTTACACACTAGCAAATACAAAGTGTTAGTTGTAAAGACCTCAGTTCTCTCCCTGTATTGTGCCTTCCAAAAAAATAAATCCAAGCCATGGTCATTACATGTGTCTGTTAAGACCAGTTGCCTGTGGATCGCTATAAGCCACGGAACAAGGCCATCTTATGAGCAAATTTGGTATTTAGCATTTGGAATGAGCGGTTCCTCAACAAAACACCTTTTCCTCTGACCTAACAGTTGTGATTTCCTGCGACGAGGGCACGATAAAAGGGTAAATAAACACTGAAGAGACTTGGAAAGTGGCAAAGGACTGAAATGCAACCATCTAGACCCAAGCAGACAGCAAAAAAGCAAATATCACATATTGTGTCCAGTTGTGGCCCCTCAGTTCCAGCAGGACAGGGAACTGCTGGAGAGAGTCCAGCGCAGCCACCAAGATGCTGCAGGGAGTGGAGCATCTCCCGTGTGAGGAAAGGCTGAGGGAGCTGGGGCTCTGGAGCTGGACAAGAGGACACTGAGGGGTGACCTCATTCATGTTTACAGATATATAAAGGGAGGATGGATCCAGGCTCTTCTCAGTGACAACCAGTGATAAGACAAGGGGTAATGGGTACAAACTGGAACATAAAAGGTTCCACTTAAATTTGAGAAGAAACTTGTTCATGGTGAGGGTGGCAGAGCCTGGCCCAGGCTGCCCAGGGGGGTTGTGGAGTCTCCTTCTGTGCAGACATTCCAACCCGCCTGGACACCTTCCTGTGTAACCTCACCTGGGTGTTCCTGCTCCATGGGGGGATTGCACTGGATGAGCTTTCCAGGTCCCTTCCAACCCCTGACATTCTGGGATTCTGTGAAAACCATCACCCCTTGTCCTATTGCAACAGACCCTGCTATTGATGAGATGTTTGGACACAAAAGGACAAAGCAGCAAGCTACACCTCAGCAAGGTGGTCAGGCATTAGAACAGGCTGCCCAGGGCAGTGGTGGAGTCACCATCCCTGGAGGGGTTTAAAAGGCATTTAGACCACATTCTTAGGGACATGGTTTAGTGCTAAAGTTAGGTTAGGTTATGGTTAGACTCAATGATCCTGAGGGTCTCTTCCAACTGAAATGATTCTGTGATTCTAAGGAGCACCCCATACCCTGGCTCACGTCTAACTGCTTAACACCACACAGCTAGAAATGAGACAAAGCTCCTGGCTCCTTGCCCTGCTTTTTACTCATGGACTTAATCCTCTTCTCAACTATAAAACACTACATCAAATATAACCTCAGATAAAGCCTCGACATACCTTTGATAAGCATTAAATATCCTGCTCAGATGCAGCTGCGAGATCTTAACCTTGATGCCTTCAGGGTTTCAACACCTGAAAGGCTTTGTAGAGGGTTTACCTTGAACCCCATCAGAACACATCCCCAGCCTCCACATCTTTCAAATCTGCTTTTACTGCTAGGAACTCCCCACTTGGATCACGCTTCCCATCACCTCCACATCTTCACGCTTCCCATCACCTCCACATCTTCACGCTTCCCCTCTAAACATCACCGCGCTCTCTCCTAACAAAACCGAAACATCCTGAGCTATTCTCCCTGTGCTTTAGAGCAAGAAGCAGCTGCTCTCCTGGGAGCAGCCACAGAGATAACGGTCCATTCGAGATGAGAAGCTTCATTCCCAGTTCACAAGGCTCATTGGAAGCTGCTGAATTTCCCCATTTACTCCGCTTCTCCAGTCGCAGCCAAATGCTTTGGTGACACCACGGTTGGTGTTCAACCATCAGGATCTGGCCCTGGGGAAGCAATTCCTGGAGAGCTTATTTTACAAGGTATAGGAAAATGTGTCTTCAATTGTAGCCCGTGATCAACAAGCCTTCATATCCTATTTAGATTTTTGGGGGTCTGGTTACAAATCAGAATTATACTGCTGAGAAGTTGACATTTAAGAGAGGAACAAATAGCCCCTATGAACACATAACATTTGAAGCAAGTGTATGTGTGCACAATTAATAATGATATTTGTACAACTACGGGTGAAAAATACTCTCCCTTAACATCCTCCAGAAGGTCAATGCTGCTTCAGAAAATGCTTATTTTTTGATAAAATGATAAATCATGGAAATAAGCTCTTTAAAAGATGAGAACAGAGAAAGATCAAAGGGTGAATAGCCCATTTTGTTTCTGAAAAAGCCCAAATAAGATATTGCAGTTGAAAGATCTTGGTTATATTTTGGTTACAGAAGCACGTTTTGGTCTAAAGCTGTGTGTTTATGTGGTGATTCCTAATATGGAAAAGGAATAGGTGTTTTATAGGAATTATGGCATGTATCTTAAAATTATTAATGACTGGAATAATGATTGCTCTGTGCTCAGCAATTATTGGGAGAAAAATACTTCCTAACTACAAGTTCTCTCTGTGTGTTTAAAAACACTTTGTTTAGCTTTGTGGATGTTTCTCAAATAGAACTGCTACTCCTTTCTAAAAAGGATAAGATAGCATAGGGGAAACATGAAAAAGATGAAAATTGTTTCATTGTTAAGCTTCTTAATCTTCAGAAAAATCAGGTTAAAGATTTCCCTTGGCTTATAATCCTATCACTTAATAGATTTTGCTGATAATCCTTGACTTGTTCAAAATAGTTAAAAACAAATATAAAGTTATCAGGGTATTTTAAATCACAGGCTTGATATTTTTAAAATATGCACTGTTAGACTTTGGGAGAGGAATATTTTGTGAAGAGCAATGCCTATGCATCTGATGATAAAAAAATGCATGTTATTAAGGAAGAAGAGCGAGTGAAACAACTCTTTGAATTATCTCAACTTATACCTGTTTAAGCTCTTTTGCTTCTTCCTGGGAGATCTTCTCATGCTTCTGGAGCTGAACCTGGTCATTGTCCGTCCCTTCTTTGCCTCCCACCGGAGAGCTGGGCTGCAACACTCCTCCCACAAGTCCCGTGGCTGCAAGAGAAATTCTGTGGTCAGACTGGCATCTCCTGTACCCAAGGTTGTGATCAATGGTGGTTGGAGACCTCTAGCTCGTGGTGCTCCTCAGGGGTCAGTGTTGGGTTCAGTACTGGTCAACCTGTTCATCAACGACCTGGATGAGGACACTGAGTGTACCCTCAGCCAGTTTGCTGATGATCCCAAACTGGGAGGACGGGCTGACACCCCACAGGCTGCGCTGCCATCCTGAGACCTGGACAGGCAGGATTGGGCAGAGAAGAACCTGACGAAGTTCAACAAGGGCCAGTGTAGGGTCCTACACCTGGGGAGGAACAACCTCCGGCATCAGTACAGGTTGGAGTGGACCTGCTGGAAAGCAGATCTGCAGAGGACTTGGGAGTTCGGTGGACAACAGCGTGACCATGAGTCAACAATGTGCCCTTGTGGCCAAGAGGCCAACAGTACCTGGAGGGAATGAGGAAGAGTGTGGCCAGCAGATCGAGGGAGGTGATCGTCCCCCTCTGGTCTGACCTGGTGAAGCCACATCTGGAGTTGTGTGTCCAGTTCTGGGCTCCCCAATTTACGAAGGACAAGGAATTACTGGAGAGAGTCCAGCAGAGGGACAAAAAGATGCTGAGGGGTCTGGGGCATCTTTGTGATGAGGAGACAGAGAGCTGGGGCTGTTGAGCTGGAGAAGCTGAGAGGGGATCTCATCAATGTTTACAAATATCTCAGGGTAGGTGTCAGAGGATGGACCTGACTCTGTTCAGTGGTGTCCAACAACAGGGTGAGGGGCAACGGGCACAGACTGAAACACAGGAGGCTCCATCTGAATATGAGGAGAAATTTCTTTGCTGTGAGGTGCCAGAGCCTGGCCCAGGCTGCCCAGAGAGGCTGTGGAGTCTCCTTCTCTGGAGACATTCGAACCCACCTGGACACCTTCCTGTGTGATCTGCTCTGGTGACCCTGCATTAGCAGGTGGGTTGGACTGGATGATCTCCAGAGGTCCCTTCAACCCCAACCATCCTGTGATTCCATCATTCTGTGTAATGGGGAGGACCAGTGCTAGTATCAAACTGGTTGACCTTAGCTTTGCTCCACAGAGGTTTGCAAGAGGAGATCGACATTCAGAGAAGTGCAACCCAATTTTATCCGTTCAGGTATGTTCTCCTAGAACGGATTTGAGCTGAATTTCGTGTAGCATCTAACCTGGATGTGACCTGGCTTCTGAGAGATGACTTATAATTTGAAGAATGGCTCATTTTGGACTGTGAGGATTCATCTGAACAGAGAGCGAATTAGCAGCAACACACTCCCGATCAGATAAATGATGGTTTTTCACCTGCTGCTGCTGCTTCTCTCTTTAATTAAAGAATTTGAAAGTGATGGATCATAGACAGAGCCTAAAAGTCTAGCCAGCAAACCCCTGAAACAGAAGGGCAACACTGACGTTAACAGCCACCCTCAGCCAAGCAGCGTGGACACAAACCCTTGTGCAAAAATGCCACCTGTCCTTTATTTAAAGCATCAGCTCTTATTGCAGGATCTGATACCACCCAGCAGGGACACGCTGCAAGAAAAAGTTATTTCTGATGGAGATGGGTGCTAAAAACCCGAGACACACATCCTGGCTCTTAGAGATGCTTCAAACATCTCCGAACCTCTCCCACTTGAATAGGCAGCGAGAAGAAAGATAATTCTACCATGGCCTGACCCAGCACAGCGTAACGATGGAGGTTTTTACAGACATCAGGATAGAAAGTCTATCAGATGCCAGAGCTCAGCGCCAGGTCAAAAAGCTGGTGCCCAGCTGGCTGGGCAGACGGTGCGCACCCGAGAGCTTTGGATAGCATTACCTCCCCGTGAAAGGGGAGACAAAAGCTAAACCCAAGTACCAAACCCTAAATCCCTCTCAAGTAATTACTGCAAACTCCTAATCCCCAGAATTATTCGGTTATCAGCCTGAGAGTCGCTGGACTCAGACACCATCAAGATTTAAGACAAGTGAGTCATTCACTGTGCTAGTGTTACCCTGTGCAAATGCTCCCTGTATTCCGGCAGGCTAAGAATCAGGCACTGAAAAACACTGTTTCTGGTTAAATTAATGTCATGGTAATAAAATGAGGACGGAATGACAGACCTTCCTACAGCAGCAAACAGCCAGATGAGATTCTTTATGTTTCTTATCAGTTGAGTGTCACCATACACTAATTATTTAATTAAAAACAAGAAATCTATCCGTATCACCCCATTAATCTCGCTGAGGATAAGAACAGGAGGGGGACATGACAAAGGTGCACAAAAAGAATGGGGTGAGGAAGAAGACCTGGCATTTTCCAGTAATTTTCTAGTTTAAAAAAAGAGGCAGAGAACTGAATAGGAAGAAGAAACATTTAAAAAGCGATTTTGTTTCGTGTTACACCCAGTTGGACTGTGAGACTCGCTGCCACCACATGAGGATGAGAAACTACTAAACCTCTGAATAAAGTGCTAGAAATTCATAATAATGAGAACACTCGGATATAGGGGTAAGCAGGAAAAATTCAGCAGCCTTGAAAGGGATAAAAACCCCTGCGAATCCCAGTCTCCAGCTATAGGATTGAGCCAGCACTGCCCTAAATTATAATGCAGATGCATTGGGGAATTCCTTGCGCTTTTTAATCCTGAGTAGCTGTTATTAGATGCTATTGAGGACATTATTGATTAGGAAAGTACTGAATCGGAATCACAGAATCGACTGGGTTGGAAAAGACCTCAGAGATCAAGTCCAACCCTTGGTCCAACTTCAGTCCATTGACTAGATCATGGCACTAAGTGCCATACTGGCTTGATCCAGCACAGAAGAATCTGTTATAAAACAAACCTCGCTGCTTCGTCCCGAGTATTTAAACACCCATGCGGGCACGGTCCACAAAAACAGTGAAAAAAGACACGCAAAGCAGCTAAAAATACTTTCAGATAATCTGCTGTGTACAAAACTCTTCACAAATACCTCTTCTAGGTGGAACCGAGCCAAAACTCTTTAAGAAAGGTGAGTTTTTGCTATTTACTTATACAAATGTGCAATAGGCACAACTTATTATTTTTTTTTTCCTCTTTGCTTTTAGGACAAAAGAGAAAAAAAACCATGAAAAATCAGTATTTCCACCATGTGAGCGGGCATGGAAAAAACCCAGAGATGCAATCACAGAGCATGAGTGCCACCTTGCGACAGAAACCAGACGGCGATGGACTCCAGGGAAGGAACAAACAAGGGTTTTGGTGGAGCTGGAGAAGTCAGGATTTCCATAACTTCCAGTTTTCTTTACTGCCATTTCCAAATTAAACAGTCAAAAATGCAGGTGGGGGTAGGAGAGCAATATTCTTAACTCACTGACTCAGATGCAAACAGGGCAGAGCAGTGGGAAATGAAGCACAGTAGGGCTGTATAACCAATTATTTTATGTAACCGGTCTTAAGACCATCAGGAACTGCACACCAATTCGCTGGAATAACTCGGGACTTAAGAAACCAGCAGGTTGTTTTTCCTCCCAGTTGTTGTGCTGACATTTTAGTGCCAAATGCCCAAGACTTACTTCCTTCAAAATTAACAAGCTTTTCCAAGCTATGGCCCTTGACGACTTGTCAACAAGAGGACATTATCCTCCCTGCCGAAGTCCAGTTTTAGCTTGGTGCACAGAAACAGGTTCATCATCTGTTTTACTGTATCATTTCTCTGCTCGTTTTTTATGCGTTGGCACAAAATCCATCCACCAATTTGCTCTTTTGTCACTTACAATTAGGAAAAGAAGAGGATTCAAGCATGCTGAGAGAAAGAAATTCCTAACAGACAGAAATTCAACAGTTCTGCAAATGAATCCAGGGTTGGATTACAAAAAGAATAAAAAAATACAACCCTCTCTGGAATTTTAGAAGTAATAGTAGTAAGGAATGTCATTCCTATTGTTGTGAAAGGGTTTCTGTCTCCACTGTTTGCTTTAAACAATTCAACTAAACGCTCACCTAATCTGAGACCTAAAATCTCCTACATCCAAACACCTGAAGTTCTGGAACAATAAAACTGTATTTAACATATGAAAATGAATGTGATGTCGAACCCACATGTTACTTAAAAACTTGCTGGGCTAGAAATTTGGTTTAAACTTTGTATAATTAAGTGAATGGCAATATTAATATAAATATGCCTCCAGCTATAAATTGACAAAGGTAAAAACAGCAATGACAGAGGAGTCTGAAGCATGTGGAGGGAGGGAAAAATGGATTTCTAATGACCCTTCCCCACACACTGGCACAATATTGAATGGGTGACAACCAGAAAAAGAACGACATCGTAGTTAATACCCAGGCCAGCAGCTGAAACTCAAATTAAGCTAATCCTTTCACAAAGTGGTGTGGAGGTAGTGACAACACCAGCTGAGAGCTCGATGTTAAAGAGGACTTGGCATGTTCCAGCTGTCAGGTTCCTGAGGGACACTCAGCTTCACATCTACACGCCAGAGGCTGTGCTGCCATCCAGAGACCTGGAGAGCTGGGTGGGCAAAAATTAATGAAACAGAACAAGGGCAAGTGTAGAATCTTGAATCTGGGCAGGAACAGCCCCAGGTTCCAGTATAAGTTGGGGAATGATCCATTAGAGAGCAGTGTAGGGGAAAGGGACCTGGAGGTCCTGGGGACAGCAGGGTGACCATGAGCCAGCACTGGGCCCTTGTGGCCAGGAAGCCAATGGGACCTGGGGTGGGTTAGAAGGGGGTGGTCAGTAGGTCAGAGAGGTTCTCCTGCCCCTCTGCTCTGCCCTGGGGAGACCACACCTGGAGGGAGCTGGGGCTCTGGAGCTGGACAAGAGGACACTGAGGGGGGACTCATTCCTGGGGATCAATATGGAAAGGGGGAGTGTCAGGAGGATGGAGCCAGGCTCTTCTGGTGACAACCAGTGACAGGACAAGGGGCAATGGGTGCAAACTGGAACACAGGAGGTTCCGCTGGAAGATGAGAAGCAACTTGTTGGGGGTGAGGGTGGCAGAGCCTGGCCCAGGCTGCCCAGGGGGGTTGTGGAGACATTCCAATCCACCTGGACACCTTCCTGTGTAACCTCATCTGGGTGTTCCTGCTCCATGGGGGGATTGCACTGGATGAGCTTTCGATGTCCCTTCCAACCCCCGACATTCTGTGATATAGTAGCAAAGTTTTGCTCATGGACTTGGGAGAAAGTAAATCCAACTAAACTAAAACCACAGCCACATGTTTCCATCATCTCAACCCTCTCCCACTTCGCAAGAGGGTCTAGGGTCACCTAGACATCATTTCTTGCATTTTATCAACAGCATGGTCTCACCGTTGGGGCAGCAGGGAGGGGATTTGCCTTGTAAATATTACACATTATTCTGAATTCAAAAACCACTTGGAAAACTTAGTTCTTACAGATGGATTGCTTTGCCTGCCACGTACCTGCTTGCCAAATGGTGGTCCCCAAATCTACCTGAGGAGACTTTGTGGCACCGACAAATCCCAGGGCATCCTCTAAAAACTGTATCTTCTTGCTAAACTGCATCTCCAAGATGGGGATCACTTCTGGCATCTTTGCTGACAAGAGCCGGTAAGAGGTGTCAGGCTTCCCAATAAATCTCTGACGGACGCTGATTTCGTATGGCGTATGAACCCTGATATCATCTACATCCTTCGATTCAAACCGGTGAATGACCTGAGAGTTGCAGTCACTGATTTCCAGGCCAGAAGCGAAGAGCGTGAGTTTTCCTGGCTTGACATTTGAGTCTGTTCTGTGGGTGATAATAACTGGAATTCTAATTATGATTCCTTCCTGGTTCTTCGAATCGGAAACTGTGGCAGTTTCCTTTGGCTTGGTTTCCAATGGCGCTTTCCAGAGCTTGCTGCTAAACGGCCACCAAGGAGGAGATTCGAGCTCAGTCAACAACCTAGCGGAGAAAAGAGAGTGTTAGGAGAGCGAAAGCCAAAGCGAAGGTCACGCTACCCCACCAGTTCAAAGCAAATTGCCGCAGACGCAAAGATTTCTTAAGACTGCATCCAGCCCTCTGTTATTTTGCTCCTCAAACCTATTCACAGCTTACCGGGATCCATCCACTTCAAAAACCAGGTTTTCTTTATTTGCTAATACGCTGGAAAGTGGTCCCAGAATCTCACTGTTCTGATGTAAGAAATCCAGCTTCCAACTGGATTTACTCAGGCCAATTTACACCCATCTGTTCTTCAGCTAGTTCTGCCTTTTATCTCGGTGTTTCCACACTTGGCCATCACCACCACTGCCTCTTGCTGCTCCTTTATACCTCAGTCTGATGCTGGATTTTGCTTCGGCCCCACTCCCAAATTCCCATTGCAAGTTAAAACACTAAGAGTGCAAGGTTGAGGTTGAAAAGCCCAGCAGATTGGCATTCAGCATCTGCCTCACCACCCATGTAGCTCCTGAAGGAGATGGGACTCCTTGTAGGCAAACTTCAGCCTTAGCTTAAAGATGACCAGACTCACTTTATGGAGGAATTAAGCTAGGCTACAAAGTTGTTGATGGGTTTGGAGGGGAAGCCATATGAAGAACGGCTGAAGTCACTTAGTTTGTTCAGCCTGGAGAAGAGACTGAGACCTCATCATGGTCTACAGCATCCTCACAAAGGGTAGACACTGAGCTCTTCTCTCTGGCAAACAATGACAGGACCCCAGGGAATGGCAGAAGATGTGCCAGAGGTGGGTCAGGTTGGACATGAGCAAAAGGTTCTTCACCCAGAGGTGCTGGACACTGAACAGGCTCCCCAGGGAGGTGTCATGGCCCCAACCTGACAGTATTCAAGAAGAGACTGGACAACATCCTCAGATACACGGGGTGACCTTTGGGGTGTCCTGTGCAGGGACAGGAGTTGGACTCGATGGTCCTTGTGGGTCCCTTCCAACTCAAGACATTCTACGATTCTATGAACTGCTCCCAGGGAAGACCATTGTAGAGCCAGAACCAAACACAGGGAGTCAAGCTCCTTATTTTCAAGCAAGAAGATGCAATTAAGTTCATCAGCAGTAGGCAAGTAAGATGTCACATGCTGTTCAGAAGAATCAACGACACGTAGGACATGATCCTTCTGTTGTGTTTTCCATCCCCTTTTCCGGGGCTCTCTCCCAAGAAAGGATCACAATCACAGATCTCTTTGGGACCAAGCCTCACCTGCACTCTTTCCACCAAAAAAAATAACGGGAATAAGAGGAAAGGTGGTGGTTTTGGTTTGATTTTCCAAGTGCTGTGCTGCCTGTTAACATCCCTCTCCAGGTCTAGACTGGAGTTAGAGGCAGAGATGCATAAATACCTTGAATTCTATCCAGTGATCAGACACGTGCCACCAACATGGTGCTTGTAGCAGACACCTCTAATGAAGCCAGAGCACACACAATAAAATCTTTAACGAAACACTGTGATCTTCCTGATGCTACGAAAGGCTATTTACCAACTTAAATCCTAGAGGTGTAAGCCTAGTCAGACCAAAATACAAAGTACTACTGCTTCACTGCTATTTTGGAGAGTCAGCTTGATTTAATTTGCTTTTAAAGTTTGCTCTAGAAAGGTACTGCCTGATAAAATCTGCATCACAGCGGTGCTGCTCTCAAAATACTTTTTGTAATGATTTATTTTCCATGAGAGAACTGGAGTGCGTCTCCGGGAGACTTTGTAATTTTTAAATCCTGTTTAATTTGGCTGCAGACAAAGTCTAATATGAAAGAGGAAGCTCTAAATGAACACGCTTTGTTTACCAGCCATCAAAGTCCTGCACCGGCTTCAAAACAAACCTACTTAAAGAAAATCATCTGCTAGGAAAAGCAGAAGAAGTCCTACTGGGAGTCAACCACTGAATTCACGGAGGCAGAATGAATTGTTCCAAGAATCTACTCCCAACTAATGCATGAACAGCAGATATTTATGCAGATAGTATGAAACATGAGTAATGGGTCTGGAGCTCGCTGCTGCCCTCTGAAAATGCTGCAACAGTCCTTAAAAAAGAAGGGGGGCAAGGGGGAAAGACCAAAGGAGATGTAACGAAGTTCTACAACAACAGAATTTGAAGTGGCACAGTATGATAGATTTAGGGCTGAATTCTGAAACGATGAGGTTCAACTGAAGTTCAACACAAAGAATGACTGAAAAAGCCCCAGGCTCTGCGAGCACAAACCATCTTCCAAATTAAAAGCCATGTCTAACCTACCTGCTGTAACTAAACAGAAACAAATGACCTGATTTGATTTCTCCAGAATAAAAAGCGCGGTTTCTGTCATTGTGTTGTATGAAAGAGTCACAAGGTGCTTCAGGGCACCGACAGCTTATACCTGTGTCTTAATCTATGAAAAGTCATTAAATTCCTCCCTCAATATGTGTTCGCTTCATCACATTCACCATGAGAAAAGCGCGTGTGTTCACCCACTGAAAAGCAGCTGCAACGTAACAACTCTAAACCTCCATTTACACTGCGGTAACTTATCCTGGATAGCTTTGAGCCTTAATTTTTTATCACTTTATCCCTTCAGCCGTCTCCCCAGGGACTGACATCCTGGCTGTGCAATGTCTGATTTACAATCTGGATATTTTCTGCTGCGCAGCTCTAACAGAGTCTCCAGCCAACTTCTCTGGCCTTGCACAGGAGTCTCCCCTCTGTATCAACAAACTATATGACCGGTCCTTATATACAAAGGAAAATTTGCAACCGGAGTAGCTTATCCTCTAATAGCAATATATTAAAAAATGAACCGGGGAATCTGGCTTTCTGTTTATTTTTGATCCTCGAACATCTGCTAGCATGTCAGGCTCAACTCTGCTTATCTGTCCACAGTTCCACTGAAAGCAGCTGTACATACCCAGGCATACACAAGAACAGAATTAATAATCCAAAAAGCCCACACATACAGGCAAGATAATCACAGTTTTAAACATACAAAAGTAGATAAAGGGGCCTGGTTCTTTTTATAGAAGACACCACCGAACTGGTGTCACTTATATGACCTTGAACAAACGGACACACAAGTTTGTTTCCTTCTCCACAAAATCTGTTCCACGTGCAAAATCATCAAATCATAGAAGGTCCTGAGCTGGAAGGGACCCACAAGGATCATCGAGTCCAACTCCTGTCCCTGCACAGGACACCCCACAGTTCACACCGTGTGTCTGAGGACATTATCCAGTCTCTTCTTGAATAATGTTATGGTCCTTCATATTTTCTCAGTAGTTGCTTCTCACCAAGTTTCTGAAGAAAACAAGAGTCAAAGCACTTTAATAGACATTAATCTATTTATGTACGTTAATAGTCTGAATTACCTAACACACAGCAATCAAATGAGCTTCAGTCATGGTCTTCCCCAGTTTCTACATGGGTTGGTGACATAAAGATGTCACCAGTCTAACAGAAGACATAGTATGAGGCATCAGGGGAGGGGAAACAACTCTATGAGAGAAAACCACACAAACTATGGGGAAAAAAACTAAGCGTTAGAGCTCCCCAAAAAGCACAGTGGGAGTAAAACACCATTTGGTTAATGGCTTCTGGGCTGTGTTTTAGCCTGTGAGCAAGGTGGCCAAACTCTTCACGCCACAGATAAAATGGAATCTCAGCTAAAATTTGGTCAATGCCTTCCTTTATTTTTCCATTTGTAAAAAAATCAAAGCACCGAGCTCTTCAGATTCATCAGGACAAATAATACCTCCCAGTGCATCTTAACCCAAAACAAAATTCTCTTCCAAAAACAATGAGCAGGTATTTATTTTCCTGCTCATTGTTTATTACTAGAGAACTTGAAAAGCTATTGCTGCAGCTTTCAATTATCTTGGCTTTTCATTAAAGGCTACGGAGAATATCGCCAGAATCATTGTGAAATCAACACTTTCTTTTAGACATGATATCCGTCTAAAAACAGCTGCTTCTTCCAAAAACAACCAGTTTGAACTTTATTATGTTTGTTTCTTCCTACAGGTGTCAGAGCTTCCACGAAGACACTTGTAGGTACGTATCTTCAAGCTTTACAATACTACTCTTAACCTTAACATCTATTTTGGACTGCTGTTGAATCCAACTTCCAGCATATGAACCAGCGTAGAATGATTCGGTTTGAATGTTAATCATTACAGTCATAACATTCTAATTAAGACACCAACCATCTACTATACACATTCAGTTCTGCAAGTTAAACATCTCAAATGGGCTCCAAATCAGTTGTCTGATTAATAAGTTGTCTATTTCTGTTGTCTAAAGGGAGTATTTGGTGGCTTATGTTGACACTCTTGAGGGCACAAAGACTCTGCAGAGCGATCTGAATAAATGGGAGAACTGGGCAATCACCAAATGTATGAGGTTCAACAAGAGCAAGTGCTGGATTTTGCACCTGGGACACAGCAACCCTGGCTGTACAGACAGACTGAAGGACAACAGGCTGGAGAGCAGCTCTGGGGAGAGGGATCTGGGGGTTCTGGTCCATGGCAAGTTGAACATGAGCCAGCAGTGTCCATGGCACCAAGAGGGACCCGTGTCCTGGTGCATCCAGCACAGCACGGCCAGCCGGGCAGGGAGGGGATTGTCCCGCTCTGCTCGGGCCTCACCTGGAACATTCACTGTGTGCAGAACTGGGGACACAGGATAAAATAAGATATAAAGCTACTAGAGAGTGTCCAGAAGAGGCTATGAAGTTGGTGAAGGGTTTGGAGGGGAAGCCAGATGAGGAGCAGCTGAAGTCACTGGGTTTGTTCAGCCTGGAGAAGAAGAGACTGAGGGGAGAGCTCATGGGGCTGTGGCTTCCTCAGCAGGGAAGCAGGAGGGACAGGGCTGAGCTCTTCTCTTCAGTGACCAATGACAGAACCCCAGGGAATGGCAGAAGATGTGCCAGGGGAGGTTTAGGTTGGACATTAGGAAAAAGTTCTTCACCCAGAGGGTGCTGGACACTGAACAGGCTCCCCAGGGAGCTGTCACGGCACCAACCTGACAGTGTTCGAGAAGAGACTGGACAATGTCCTCAGACACATGGTGTTACCTGTGGGGTGTCCTGTGCAGGGACAGGAGTTGGACTCCATGGTCCCTGTGAGTCCTTTCCAACTCAGGACATTGCATTATTCTATTTTTTTTTAATACACTGGTTTAAGTGCCTAATTGAAATTACCCTAAATAGTTTATTATCATCTCTCCACCGCACTCTGCAGACAAAGCTCCGCAGTTCAATGGTGCTCAATACTGCTTATTTTTTCCTCAGAATGTATTTATTCCACCTTGATCTAAAGGCAGGGTGTATTCCATGGAGGGGTAAAAGCAGCAAGTGCAGTTTTACAGCACAAATAAGGGAGAACTATTTCTACAGCATTTCCCTGATTACATCGCATCACAGACCCAATACTCAGCGCTGGGCCTGGTGGGGAAGTAAATTCTTGAGAAGAAAAGGCCACGTAAAAAATAAAAATAATAATAAATAAATATAAAATAATTAAAGCCTTCAACTACACACACTTTGTATGCAAAACACAGCTCCAAGAGTTGACTTACAAGATCAGAGGAGTACAATCTAATTAAACTAAAGATTATCTTGTAGTTGTCTCCTGCAAACTGGAGGAAACTGTCCAACTCAACAGCCCATCTGCCATATTTAACATTTCTTCTGACAAGCACCAGAAAAGCAGAACTGTGGTTATGTTTGCCGGAGAACAGCAAAACAGCCTCGTCTAGGACTGGAAAAATTCACTCAACTTCCACTATTTTTCATTTCTGCATATTCTAAGACATCAAATAAAAATGTGGATTCCATGACCTATTCTTTAGTGGGGACATTAATTTGCACCTCCTGCCCCAAACTGGTTGCCTGTTCTCTCAAAACTTACAAGTTGTCAGTATTTTGGAGACTTCTATCATTTCCACCTGTTGTAGCTGAAACTCATAAGGCCTTGAAAAGTTATTTGAAGGAGAGAGGATACGTGCATGTGTGTGTGTACATACATATATATGTATATACATATATATACATATACAGAGAGAGAGAACTTCAGCAGGATGAAAAGATGTCACACAGAAAGGACAGAAATACAAAAACATAACAAAAACTAGATAGACAAAAAGAGCATCATGAGCTTAAACTTTCCCTAAAAGTCAACGGCTTCATTTCCTAAACACTCCCATTGATTTGCCCCATAAATTTCAGGCATAAGTGACACAATCCCACAACCACCGCTTTGCTCAGAGATGCTACAGTACCTGTCTGCTACATCCATATCCCCTTCGATCTTGTTGAGCCCTTTCATGATGTTATCGAACTGCTCGCCCTGGTAATGCAGCACTTTTGCTGTGTCCTCCAGTCGTTTCTGGGATCCAGTCAACAATCCAGTCAGTTCTTTTCCCTTTGTTGACTGCAAAGCTGCTGCTTCTGCTCCTGCGCTTTGGCTCGACAGCAGTTGCTCCCTCCAGAAGTGCTCGAGGATGTTGAACACCACATTTCGGTTGGGTTGCAGAGAACTGAACCAGTGCTTGGTGTTCTTCTCTAAGACCGTCAAGGAGCTGAAGATTAAATTTGAAGACTCCTTCTTGATCTCACTGATACTGGAAAGGTGGAAGTTGACCAAAAGCTCCCCGGTTTTGTCAGCTGTAAATTTGATCGCCACAGGAGTCAGGGAGAGTTTGCCGGAGACCCATTGTTTGCTGGTGTCCAAGTAGTAAGAACAAGGCCAGCTATGGATACGTATGTCTTCGTTCATCAGCTCGCCGTTCGGATCCTCTTCTACAAGAGCGATGCTCTCAAAGCTAGAAGGAGAACCTAGAAGAAAAAAAGCAAGAATCCTTAGCGACATATAAAGGCTGAGGTTAAAACACACAAAGCTGACGTTAAAACACACCCATAAATAATTAGTCCCATTCACAGCTGGTTTCCAGTATTTTCACTGTAACCTTTCAGGTGCACGCCCAGGATAGAGTTGGAAATGGGTGTGGATGGATTCCAAAATTTGGTAACATGAAAGTTCAGCCTTTCAGAACAGGATTGTCAGTATTGTCACTCGCTCCTTAACAGCACTGCCTTCCCTTTTTATAAGGTTCTCATCACCTGATTTACAACAGCACAAACTTCAAGTGACTATTGCATCAATGCCCTGGATATTTAATACCTGCTGTGCTGTTTTGGACAGGGAGGTGCTTTAGTATTAGATCAGTCTCTATATTCACATGCATATGTTCATATTTTTGGGTGGAGGGGAACCTTCCAAAAACAGAATCATGAAAACTTTAACTTTTCTGAGTCTTTCATAGCCCTTTTTTATTGGAAAATGATCGCGTAAAATGTTTTCCATTCCTCATTTCATTATCAGAAGCAGATTCCTATAGACCAACAGGTACTGAAGAAAATCCAGAGTATATCAAAATGCAAGCCCATCAATATACCTACAACAACCACAATAAATAACCGGTCCTTCCCCTTCCACTGTGGTATCTCCACATCCACGTATGTTAAGAACACACCCAGAATGTCTATCCAATGCATTCACCAGTGTGGGTGAAACCAAAATCATCACCGATCAGAACTCACAATCACTAAAGAGCAGAAACATCCAGCCACAAAGGGATAGATATTGTTCAGAAATCATTTCATTGCACCTCGGTGACAAGCCATGATTTCCTGGGAGCCTGTGATGCCATTTGATGACATCATATTAATCCTACAAGACTTGCTCACCGGTACCTGGAATCCCAGTAAGAAAACAAATTGGTGTCGTACACCTCAGATCTGGCTCCCATCAAAATAATCCACATTTAGAAATGTAAACTAAATTAAATGTGTCCGGAGTGGTATCTCTCCACATTTCTAAGGCATCTTCTTGTACCCAAGGGTGAGATTGTCTCCTGTAACGCCTTCAGAATACTACAGTTTTCAGGCTGAACACTCAAGACCAATCACGTTCCACAACTAATTAATGAGCACCCATTACGTAATGGTGATTTAATTACTCACATACTCATCATCTTCTCAAAGCCTTTGATGTATCACAGCACAATTTACAGATTAGCACTATAACATTATCTCAGGCTCTTCTGCTACTTGTACGGCGCGACAAACAAAAAGTTCAAGCTCCACCACAAAATCCCCACTCAGGTTGACACAGACACTAATTATACTTCAGTACGTTCTGTTCCCTTTAAGAAAATGTCTGGAAATCCTAATGCAAATAAAAAAGTGAATAGTCCTTTTGCAGGTAGCACTGGTGTGAATTCCTATAACACACGCCAAATATCTCCAAATGCTGCATCACTAGTATCTCTTAAATACACTTAACTCTGCATCCAGTTCTAATGACTTTTTTTATTAAATACCTTCAAACCGTCACTATTACTGAGATAAGGACTACTCGTGGTACGTTGTATTCCACAAAAACTGTTACTTTGGTTTTCATACCTTATTTCCACGGCGTTATGGGTTTTAGTGATATGAATGGGGAAAAAAAAATAAGCCACGAGTTTACAAAGCAGCTGCAGTTTAAAGCGAAAATTCTCAGTCTGTTTAGCCCTAATAAAACTGCGATCCAGTGAGAAACTGTCTCTCTGCAGTTTATTATGGGACAAAGATGGGGGGGAAAATCACCCCCAGAAACCTGATTTGAGTAGCTATACAAGTCCTAGGAAACAGGGTTTCTAACAGTTTATTGATCATTCGCTACATAAATTCATAATCTGAACAAAGAGATACATACATATACAAAGAAGTGGAAAATGTTTCTAATAAAGATACAGAATTATGTGCTAATAATGGGATGTTTTCTACTACCATAACTGACAACTATGTCAGTTTCACCAACAGCATAAATGGCATTAGTGTTGAAATCAAAGGGGGTTGAAACTAAACCATGGTATTAATCAGGATTTACAAATCCAGATTCGGTGTAACTGGTTGAAACTGCCTAGGTTTGAAGTAAATATGATAGAACAAGCCAACAAACAAAAATAAACATCTTGGGTTACATCTTGCAGTTCCTCACACCCTAAAAATACAGCAAAGGTGAAAAAGAAGGGAGGGAGAAGAGAAGGAAGGGAGGGAGAAGAGAAGGAAGGGAGGGAGAAGAGAAGGAAGGGAGGGAGAAGAGAAGGAAGGGAGGGAGAAGAGAAGGAAGGGAGGGAGAAGAGAAGGAAGGGAGGGAGAAGAGAAGGAAGGGAGGGAGAAGAGAAGGAAGGGAGGGAGAAGAGAAGGAAGGGAGGGATGCAATAGGTCTCAGCTCATACAAAGGAGGTGACATCCCCTTCCCTCAGCCTGTGCAGGTCTTTGCTATTTATACCAGTTTCTGAACAATCTCATCAATATCAGCACAGGGCTCACAACAAGCTGAGCTGCTACTTTATAAATAATATACATAAATAATGATGAAACCGAGACACTGAAAGACTACACGCCTTGCAGAAGATCACAAGGGAAACCTGGAAGCGAATGCAGGTTTCTCAACGCTCGATGTTGGGACAGACACCATGGAACAGCAAATCATCTGAAAAACAACCCCTAGACCTTGCTCATCCCAATAGGAACCTTCAACCAGGCACAGCCATGCAAGAAAGTTGTAAACAAGCAAATGACCCTTAAACTCTCATAAAAATCTCACCCTAGAACCAATTTTCACATGCAAAGAGTCTCTCAAACTCTCCCCAAGCTCCCTATCAAGATAGTTTTTTCTCTACCCCTTAAAGCTGTGGAAACATTAATTCCCATGCAGTCTCACAAGTGTGCCGTAACAAAAGATCTTCCTAAACCATATCTGAAGCTCCTTACCTCTTTTTGTAGATGTCAAACTCCCAGGCAGCCTTTTTTGGGCTGCTGCCTTTTCAGAACTGTCCATTTGTAAGCAGAACTTTTTCCTGAGTGTTTCTTTCTCTTCAAAGTCCAAAAAAAGGAGGTTAAAAACCAAAATAATCCTGAAGCTAAAGTAAAAAATCCTACTATGGTCGTTACCAAAAAGCAAAACTAGATGAAGAATAGAGAACGGATATTTAACCCTGGATCTAAGAACAAAACAAGTCCTCTCAGTCCAGGTGAAAAAAGGAGGCAATCACTTGACTGATGTGTGTGTGTATATATATATATATATATTTACGTGTACATGCCTTGGGTCATATGACTTTTGACTCACCTGAGAGCTTAAAGGCTTCATCAGCTCCTTTCTGTGCCTGAGGCCAGAATTTCCAAGCAAAAACCTATCTGGTAATTAAATCCATTCATTGTCCTGGCACATTTTTCCCCAATATAACGAGTTTTCATTAGTATCAGATCTACACAACTTTTTTCCCTCCCTCTCTCTCACAGTGGAGAAGGTTGAACTTTGCAGATATATAGATAGATGGAAGGATAACCCAGATTGATTTTATTCAACAATGAAAAGAGTCATCAACTCTACATAAATTATAGTATGTTGGTGATAAATGTTAACATAAGGCTTCAAGGAGTTGGATTAAAACACATGAGAAATTATCTCCACGTTATATAAAGAAAGAAGAAACGGTCACAATTACGTGAAGTTACCTGCAAGAAGGCATTAAATATATATTTCACCGATGACACTCATGCATTGTGTTGTATAATGTTGAGTATTAACTGTGAATAGTTTTTGAGCAGTTAAAAACCATCATTATCGTGTAACTTTTGTTACTCTGTTCTCCTCAATATTAAAGGAACTCCTTGATCTCATCTCCTGGCAGCATTTTGCCTTTTATAAAACCAAATCTTGCCTTGAGCTGTGCAATGAAATGTTAAATATACCAGCTCAAGATCAAATAGCTCAGCTACTGTCCCTCAAAATGAAAAGATTTTTACTCTCCCCCCTGTATTTCCTATTGAGTTTTGGCACTCACATTTTAGAAACAGGGAGCTAGAGGCCTCCTGCCACTCACACAGTTTATTTACTATAAGGAACTGTTACCCAAAATCCAGGATCTCTCTCCTCTCCTCCTCCCATGATTTTGTTTTGATGCCACCACTTAAAATTCAGCATTAATTCCATTCCCGTTCTATTCCTCCTTGTACAACAAGACATGGAATATTCATGGGTTTGTAAAACACAGGGAAAAAAGCCTCACCTGCAATAAAGCATTTAATTCCAGTGTTCACACCCCGAAAAGCAAAACAAAAAAACTTCCAACCAACAGATATAAGTCCTTTAGAATAACATGTAAAGCACTAAGTTGTCAGAAAACAAATAATAAATAAACAAATGGCTTCCAATTACTTGTAGAGTCAGGAATATTTATAAACTTGGGAGGGTTATAGCCCTTAAACCACTTCCCTATAGGCAGCAAAAGAGGAGGAGACAGCTAAATGAATTCACAATAAATTTCTTCATATTTTTTAAAGGAACGTATGTTTGCCTACACATTTTTCTACAGCGTGAAAGACACACACACAGTCTCTCCCAACCTGGAGTCCCCAACATCAACACATTATCCACATCCTTCAAATCATCTCTTTTTTTAGCAAAACGTCTGTGTTTTTGACACACCTGCCCCTTGAACGGAGTGCGGTACCACATACGGTGGCACAGAGCAACTTGGATCAGCAGCAAAGAGACGTGATTTATATTTCCGGCAGCGTCACCACATTGTATAGATTCTTTACCTAACGCATAACTCGGCAGCTGCTTCTATAAAAAGAAGGTGACTCACCTTCTCTTGTGGAGTGCTTTGAGATCATTCAATTAACTGGAAGCACTACTAATTACCCCGGGTGCGAGGAGATGTCACATACACTGGGAGAAGGTGCTGCCAGCTCAGCAGAACATCGTCCCTTCACAATATGTCCATCTCAGAGCTTTTCAAAACTCAGTCATGAGATTCTTCTCATCTGCCCTTGCTAATTACCTGCAGAACATTTCTGCACACATTTCTAATGGGTTGGTGTTTGTTTGCTTTTTGTCCTTCAAATTTCCATAGGGTCATTATCTTTGGTGGTTTATTCCCAAACCTACGATCTGGCAAATGATGAGTTTAATGCTTCTGTGAACCCAACAACCCTTCTAATAAAAATGTTTACAAGGTCCTAAAAGTGACTCTCTCCTCATTCTTAAAAAAAGGTCTAAGATGCAGTTCTACCAGGTTTCTAACTCTATGATTCTCCAAATGATGCTACAAGACACGAAATACTCGGGGTGACCATCCAAGAGGTGTAGCAGGAAAAGTCACACAGTAACTCCCTACTAAGGCACATAAAGAAATTCAGTTCCTCTCATCTCAAAAGATCAACAGATCCCCACTAAAGAGCAGCTATAGTCTGAGGGACCTCTCTACATCAACATTTCCATCCTTCTATGAAAAAACAAAATTAAAAATCTTGACCTCATTCAATTTCTGATACAAAGCAACTTTACAGAAGAACAAATTCCCCATCAGCCTCTCCCTAATATATTTAAGTACAGGACAGCCTCAGTTCCCATCTTTTAAACCACACCAGCCTCCCAGTATCTAGGTTAAAACCTCATCAGCCTTTCTTTCAACCTTGAGCCTGTCTCCATCTCCCCAACCCAAAATAGACACATCTACACTTCCCAAAACTTGGTTACCTGCCCCACCTCTGAGGTGAACCCTCCTCTGTCCCCCTGCTTTACTCCCTCAACCCTTCTCCTTCTCCAATGCCATCCCCAAGACCCACTATCTACCTCCTTTAGAATCATGGAATGTCCTGAGCTGGAAGGGACCCACAAGGATCATCAAGTCCAACTCCTGTCCCTGCACAGGACACCCCACAGTTCACACCGTGTGTCTGAGGACATTATCCAGTCTTTTCTTGAACACTGTCAGGCTTGGGGCTGTGACACCTCCCTGGGGAGCCTGTTCCAGTGTCCGGCACCTCTGGGTGAAGAACCTTTTCCTCACTTCCAACTGACGCTCGCCTGGCACATCTTCCTGCCATTCCCTGGGTTCTGTCATCGGTCACTAAAGAGTTTGGTGCCTGCCCCTTCTGCTCCCCTGGTAAGGAAGCTGTAGTTGACATGAGATCCCCCATCAGTCTCCTCTTCTCCAGGCTGAACAAACTTCAGTCGCTCCTCATCTGGCTTCCCCTCCAAACCCTTCACCAACTTTGTAGCCTCTTCTGGACAATTACCCCAAGCTAGAACTGCCCCCTTCCAAAAAACATCTCCATCCTTTTCTCTTGCTTTTTCCCAACACAAAGACAGCCTTCCTCCTCATAATCCCAAATACAACACAGTCACCTGCTACACCAGATTTTCCCCAGTCCTGGTCCTTTTCCCTTTACCAGAAGAGACACCGTTCTTTCCCTGCTCCTACTATGGAAATCTGTAGGTCAGTCACTCAAAATCCTCTTCTCCGCTCCACTGCCTGGCCAGGCTCCACCACAATCCTCGTCTTTTCCTCTGCCACAGCTCTAAGGCAAACTGATCTCTCTGATCACAGAATCATTCTGGTTGGAAAAGCCCCTCAGGATCATCCAGTCCAACCATGAAGCCACTTCTGGCATTACCCCATGTCCCTGAGAACCTCATCTCCGCATCTATTCAACCCCTCCAGGGATGGTGACTCCAGCACTGCCCTGGGCAGCCTGTTCCAATGCCCCACAGCCCTTTGGGGAAGAAATTGTCCCCAAGATCCAACCTCAACCTCCCCTGGTGCAACCTGAGGCCGCTTCTTTGTGTCTCTGTCTCCCCTCAGCTCCTGTTCTCCAGCTGAACCCCTTTCTGGGAAGAAATCATTCCAAATATCCCTGGTCACCCGTGATAGGACATGAAATTGGTTCAAAGCTGTGGAAGTGGAGGTTCAGACTTAACATTAAGAAGCATTTTTTTTTACCAAGAGAACTATCAAACACTGAAACAGGCTTCCTGGAGAGGCAGTCAATGCCCAAGCCTGTTGGTGTTTCACAGGCATGTTAACATTGCCCTTAATAACACACTTTAACTTTTGGTCAGCCCTGAATTGCTCTGGCAGTTGGATCAGATATCACTGTAGGCCCCTTTCAACTAAACCAGTCTGTTCTATTCTATTAAAACCCCTACAGCTCGCCCAAGGCCAGACCCACCTCCTCGCTTCATGTCTAATCCTTCCCCTATCTATAAACCCATCCCAATCTCCACTCCTATAACTCTCCCTCACCTCTAAGCCAGACCCTCATCCTCATTCACTCCAACCTCCAACTAGGCCAACCCCAACCTCTCCACCTTCAGGCTTAGGCCAAACCACCCTTCTTACACCCCTACCAACTTCCACCTTTCCCCTAAACCCCGGTTAAACCCTCCTAAACGCTCCCAGACCCATCATTTCCCCAGCCCCGACCCCGAACCCGAACCCACCTCACCGCAGCCGGCGCTCGCCCCCGCTCAGACGCTCCGCGCCTGCGCCCGTCGCCCGCTCCTATTGGCTGAGACACCCACCGCCGCCCGCTCCTATTGGCCGAGACGCGCGCCGCTGCGCCCCCTTGCTCATCCGTCCCCTCCCGGGCTCTGCTTGCCGAGCGCGGAGGTTCCGTGAGCGTTCGCGGGGGTGAGTCCGTCCCCTCTGCCGCCCGCCCTGGGGTCGTGCCCCGCTCGGGGGGACGGGGGTGAGTATCGGTCCCCCGCTGTCTTCTCAGCTCCCGCGGGCGCGCGGGGGGATCGAGAGCCCGAAGCGGGGAGGGCGTGTGCGACGCCCTGTGGCGTCCGGGTCTCCCCCCCCGAGCCCCGTGAGGGCGGAGTTACCTCATGGCGGCTCCTTCCCCCCTGAACACTCCGGTCTCCCCGTTGCCCCCGCTGTTTCCCCTCCCCTGAAGCCCATCCCGGTAGGGCATGTGGCCTCATTTGCTCTCGGGCCTCCTCCCTCCGGCTCTGTGCTCAGTCTCCCCAGACACCTCCCTTTTCTTTACTATTATTTACCTTTTTCTAACCTATAATTGCTGCCTGGCCCATAGAGAAAAATCTGGGGAGGCCAGGCAAGGTGTCAGAGCTTAAATCTTCTCCTGACAAAGGGTTGAACCCTAGGTTCTGTCTCTCCCGCTCCATCCCCAGACACCTTCTTTTTATTTACTATTATTTACCTTTTTTTAACCTGTAATCACTACCTGGCCCATAGGAAAAGGTCCTGGGACAGTAGGGGAAGGCCAGAGCTTTTATCTTCTCCTAACAAAGGATTGAGCCCACATCTCCCCCTCCTCACACACCTCCCTTTTATTTACTATTATTTACCATTTTTTTAATTTAACCATAATTGCTGCCTGGCCCATAGAAAAAGGTCTGGGAGAGTAAGGGGGTGCTAGAGCTTAAATCTTCTCCTGACAAAGGGATGAGCCTCAGTATCCCCCTCCCCAGACACCTCCCTTTTATTTACTATTATTTACCTTTTTCTAACCTATAATTTCTGCCTGGCCCATAGACAGAGGTCTGGGGAGTCTGGTGGTGCAAGAGCTTGTGTGTTCTCTTGACAAAAGAGTGAACCCCAATAGAGTCACTGGGCCTCAGGAGCATCCCAGGACCCCAAATATTTCCAGGGTTTCCCGCCCTCGACAGCTGGAATTAATTCAATTAGCAGGAATATCCCACTGACATGAATGTTTCTGCCGTTTTAGGAAGGAACCAGCCTTTGCTGGTCATCCCCGGAGAGCGTGGTCGCCCTGGCAAGAAGGTGATGAGGGAAAAGCAACATCTGCACCATCCATAGGGCGACTTTATTGTCAGAAATCCCACTGGCATTAAACTTGATAAATTAGGGAACATTCTTGTTAGACCAGTGTGGTGGGATGCACCTGCACGACTTCTTGTTTTACCTCTGGCCGTTTATATTTTCCCATGAGTTTTCATGGATTTAAAGACTCAAGTCATGTTTTAAAGCAGGATTGTTTTGTTCTTGGGTTTACGGGGTAGCATCTGGTCAACACTGTCTTGGCCAGGAAGGGTATCCAGCCTGCATGGACAGGGCAACATTCGCCTGTTCCACTGCCTTTTTTCGTGACTACAGCAGTTCATCTCAGGGCACATTCTGCGGAGGACACGTTGACTTTATTGAAAAAGTAGAATCGTTCACTTACTCGGACTTTTTCCGGGATTATTTGATTCCCAACCACCCCTGTATTTTCTCAGCTAAATTCACCGAGGAGTGGGGCAGCAGGAGAAACTGGGTTACTTGGGATGGTAAACCTGACTTTGATTATCTACTGCAGAAGTTTGGTAAGTCATGACGCTTTTAATACCTAATTAAAACATGTATGCTAAATGACACGGCTTTCTTCTTTTAATCCTGGGGATGGAACCAGTAGATAAAACCAAGCAATTCTCCAGACTTTTTGCTAAGTTCACTTTCTATGTTTACTGACAGATTTTTTCACTGATTCCAATCTCGGATTTATTCCCCTAATGAAATAAAACAAAAAATGTTGTATAATTTATCCATACCAAATTATATAGCTACTTAACTTTAACCCCAAGAGCAGCATCACACTTGCCCGAGACAAGGGGAAAATATTCTGTAGTTACAGCGAAATATCTCTTCAGGCTGTAAAATATTAGTATATTTAATAGGAATCAATACCACACTCCTAATGTAGTTTAAGAGGAAAATTCAGGTCCCGCTTAATAAAAAACATTATCTGAATCGTGTTTGCTTCGAATGATGGTGTTGGGAGTGAGAGCTGGGGCAGAGACTGTTGCTTTATGTGTCTCTGCTGTGCTTAGCATTAGAAGACACAGAAATTAGAGAGCACTAACAGTGGATAAAGTTAAGCGACTTCAGTTTCAGCGTCAATTGTTCTGTCCCCACGTGAGCTCAAAGAGTTTATATTTCAGGAGATGCTGTGGTACCTGTTGCCAACTGTGATGTCAAGGAGTACAATTCTAACCCGAAGGAGCAGCTCCCTTTCAAGGAATACGTAAATTACTGGAAAGAGTACATTAAAAACGGCTACCGGTCGTCCCGTGGGTGCCTTTATCTGAAGGACTGGCACCTGAGCAGGTAAGAGATGTATCAGGCTTATACCGCATAGTTCTTAGCATATTTCACACAACAAGATCCTTAAACAAGTCATTTCCTGACAAGGCTGATGTTCTTGAGCACTTTAATTTTATCTGTGTTTTAAATGCCTGTTGTCCCATGTGGCTGGAACATTTGGCTTTTGTTTAACTGCTACACTGTGAACCTTCTTAAAAAGAAGGGGGATATTTCTACTTACGTTAAATTCAGTGAGTGTGTGTGAGTTCTAATCCTTTATTCTCCATTTTCTTTTCTCTTCCCGGACATTAAAATTCTCTTCACCCTGTTCTGACGTTCCTTCTCCTCCAGCCTCCTGCTTGTGAGGTGGATGCATTGTCCATTCCTCATGTCTGCATAGGATTTTTACGTCATTTCACTCAAATCTCTTCTTCCTTCCTGCTCTATATCCAACTTTCTTGTGATGACCTTGTTTTCATTTTTGAGTGTGCCGGTGACTTACAATAGAGGAAGTTTAGACTAGATGAGCTTTGAAGGTCCCTTCCAACGCAAACTATTCCATGATCCAGTTGGACAACCACTCTTGAAGGGATCTCATCTAAAGAGAATGTTTTTATTAGGAACTGTCTTTGCCATAATTAGGAGAAGTCTCCCAAATAGAAGTTAATCTTCACAGCTTTTCTGAGAGACAGAAAAACACTATTGTGTGCATTTGCGGTGCAACTTGGAGCTGTCAATGAAATAAAGGAGATGACAGCTAATTAATGGCCTGCTAAAGACCTGATTTGTCTCTGTATCTGGGTTTTGGAAACTGAAGTAGAAGGGGCAATGCTGCATTTTTCTGAGACCGATTCCCAACCCATTATCTTTTTAAGAGCTTTCCCGGAGCAAGATGTTTATACAACCCCTGTGTATTTCTCATCTGACTGGCTGAATGAATACTGGGATGCTGTAGCTGTGGATGATTATCGGTTTGTCTACATGGGACCTAAAGGTTCATGGTAAGCCAGTGTGATTTCTGTTATTCTTCAAGAAAGGCCTTGAGGTGCTGGAGCGAGCTGAGAGAAGGGAACGGGGCTGGTGAGGGGCTGGAGCACAAGTGTGATGGGAGCAGCTGAGGGACCTGGGGGGTTCAGCTGGAGAACAGGAGCTGAGGGGAGACAGGGACACAAAGAAATGGCCTCAAGTTGCACCAGGGGAGGTTGAAGTTGGATGTGGGGAACAATTTCTTCCCCAAAGGGCTGTGGGGCATTGGAACAGGCTGCCCAGGGCAGTGCTGGAGTCACCATCCCTGGAGGGTTGCACAGACAGACATGAGGTTCTCAGGGACATGGGGCAGTGCCAGGGGTGGATATGGTTGGACTGGATGATCCTGAGGGTCTTTTCCAACCACAATTATTCTATGACAGCATCATGCTGCAGAAGCAGCGTGTGGCCATAGTTTTGTACTTGAACTCAGTGTTGTTTCTCTAATGTGAGCTGTCCTTACGCAGTCAAAGTGCTTTTGCGCTTCAAAAAGCCCTGAATTGTGCCATGTTATATAAAGTTTTAGAGCAGAAACTCCCTGGGGATCCTCATCCACTAGTGATTTGCACAGTCAACAAAAGCCTTGGAGAGGCGCCGATGAGTTGCTTAAGTGTTTTGCAGGTGAAAAATTAAGTCCAGGTGATAAAGTAGCATTTACAATATTCTCATCAGTTCACGCCACAGAATCTTCTGCCTTTGAGGTATTTGTGGGACAGATTCAAAACTAACTGATAGAGAAGCACAGAGAATAGAAAATACTGCAATACTATGTAGCTATAGTGATGTTTTAATATTTGAAGCAGTCAAAGTTAAATGAAAGGGTTGACAGTTTGGGGTCAGGTCTGCACTGTAAAGGTTGATTTCTGTGTGTCTGGTTGATTCTCACAGACTGTAATTGATCTTACAGCTTTTAAATCTTGTATTTTACTTAAACATCTGATTTTATTCTTTCCCCACAGGACTCCATTCCACGCTGATGTCTTCCGTTCCTATAGCTGGTCAGCCAATATATGCGGGAGGAAGAAATGGCTGTTGTACCCCGCAGGACAGGAGGAATACCTCAAAGACCGCCACGGCAACTTGCCCTTCGATGTGACTGTGCCCAGTCTTCAGGACAGGAGCATATACCCTCGCTATGACCAAAGCCAGCCCCCTGTTGAAATTGTGCAGGAAGCAGGGGAAATAGTCTTCATCCCCAGTGGATGGCATCATCAGGTTTACAATCTGGTAAAATCATCAATACCGAATTTTTTCATAACATTGAGAGACAATCGGGCAACAGGCTTGGATCAGGTCAAGCTTTTTTATTGCCACAGCATGTTGTGGATGCCAAAAGTCGTAACTGGGGTGCCAAAAATGTAGAGAGATTTGGGAGGAAAAGTCTTATCAGTGGCTACACGAGATAGTGGCTAAAAGGAAAACTGAACTTATAAGCTCCTTGGATCAGTGACCACTAGGAGCTGGGAGAGCGTGCAATCAAAGAAGCTGTCTGCACCCTCTTTTCTTATGCTTTTCTTCATTAGATGCTACTAAACACTAAGAAATAGAATGCTGGGTGAGATGGGCTTATGGTGAGGCTCAAGTTGCTCCAGGGGAGATTTAGATTGGATATTAGGAAAAGATTCTTCATGGGAAGGGTTGTCAGGCATTGGAACCGGCTGCCCAGGGCAGTGGTTGAGTCACCATCCCTGGAGGGGTTTAAAAGGCATTTAGACAAGGATCTTAGCGACATGGTTTAGTGCTAGAGTTGGGTCATGGTTGGACTCGATGATCCTGAGGGTCTCCTCCAACTGAAGTGATTCTATGGTTCTTTTAATCTTGTTTTCTAACTGCAAGTTATAATTTAATAATGGAAAATGCTAACAAATTGATCTTCCTGATTACAAACCGAGATTAACAACCTTATTCCTTTCTCCCCACCACCTCCTCTCACCTTTGTACCTTTAAAAATTATGCGCAGACAAAGGAACTAGAGACATTTGCCAGTTTATGAAATGAAATAATGTTGAATTTTTTTGAGGGACATTAGTAAAAAGACAGCGTTTCAGCACAGTGGTTGTATTGGTGCCAAAGCAGCACTTCCCTTGCTGAAGGATATGATTTTACATTATGCAGCACTGGTGTTGTTACAGCTGTTTTCTCTCACTTCCCTACGTAAGAGCCTCATAACCATTTAAATTATTCCTTCAGGAGGATACCATTTCCATTAACCACAACTGGGTGAATGGCTGCAACGTGGCTATAATGTGGTGCTTCCTGCAGGATGAATTAGCAGCTGTCCAGCGGGAAATCAATGAATGGAAGGACCCTATGGATGATTGGCACCTACAATGCCAGGTATGACAACATGATGCTGGTTGCACGGCTCTCTGTTTGAAAACCACATATTTCGAGGGTGCATTGCACCACCTTGTGAGTTCTAAGACACACAAGTCGTTAACCTCACATCTGGAATTAGGACACATTTCATACGGACACAGGAATTGGTGATGACTTTAATAAGGAAAAGCTTGTGCCCGTGAATATTTGCTGTGTCGAGGAGGTTAGGATGTTGTCTGAAAAGCTAATGCTTAAACCACTCTTCTTCAACTGTAGAGGTATTAGCATCAAAATCAATCCTTTATGTAGTATTTACCTTCTCCTTTATAAAATATAAGCGCTTTTTCACGTAAAGAGCAGAGCTGTTAAGATAGATAACACAGAGGAACTGATTCACAATGAAATGGTGAATTTGAGACAAGCAAAATTAAGGTGAAGGTGGCAGCAAGTTTCTGTGTCTGCAAAGTGATGCTTTCAGAACATGTAACTATACCGAGCAATGTTGTATCTTGGGCGCTTCCAAAATCTTAAGCATGAAACAAATATAAGTTTGATATCTGGAGGCTGTTACTATTGCTAGGATGATATCCTTCAAAAATACTTTCAAAAAAACCAGCCATTTGGTACTTAAAAGAAGCAGAGTGTTGCTTTTGGGGCTTAGTGGCATTTCAAGTAAGGTAAAGAATTACAAAAAATATTATTAAACATGTTTGCTTATCACAGAATCGACTGGGTTGGAAAAGACCTCAGAGATCATCAAGTCCAACCCTTGGTCCAACTCCAGTCCATTGACTCGATCGTGGCACTAAGTGCCATATCCAGTCTCAGTTTAAAAACCTCCAGGCCGGTGGGTCCAGCACCTACCTGGGCAGCCATTCCAATGCCTGACCACTCTCTCTGCACAGAATTGCTTTCTAATCTCCAGCCTAAATTTCCCCTGGCAGAGTTGAAGCCCATGGCCCCTTGTCCTATTGCTGACTGCCTGGGAGAAGAGACCAATCCCCACCTGGCTAGAACTGCCCTTCAGGTAGTTCTAGAGAGTGCTGAGCTCACCTCTAAGCCTACTCTTCTCCAGACTAAACAAGCCCAGCTCCCTCAGCCTCTCCCCATAGGGCTTGTGTTCAAGTCCCTTCACCAGTCTTGTTGCTTATGATTCCAGATAGTTACTAGCTTAATAAAAGATGGTTTTGTAATTCTTACTGTAAATAAAAGAGAGTTGTTTCCATTTCAGTGCCGCTTATGTTTTTTCCCCTAGTTGATCATGAAGTCTTGCACGGGTATAGACTACAAGGAGTTCTACAACTTCCTCAAAGTTATTGCGGAGAACAGGATTTCTGTCTTGGAAAATGGCCTTGATGACGAGGCTTCGGCAAAGAACACTCCAAAAGCTGCCATCTCCACCTTGGGCATGCTCCATGCGGTGTTTGATTTAAAGAGGGCTGTGAAGGTGTTAACATCATTGAGTGCTAATGAAGATTTCAAGAAACTAGACCTGACGTCACTCTCTCCACCTCCGGAGGCATTACTCCACCACTTGAAAGCAGCAATAGATACAGCGCTGCTCTAACTTCCTATTTATTCACTTCTTTGTAAGATGAACCTTCTGCAAAAGGAGTGTTTGGAAAAGATGGGCTCCTCCCTGTTTAATAGCGGTTGCAGTTTAAGTACAAAGAGCTTTAATGGAGAGTGAGGAGAGAGTACATTCGTAAGACTGAATACTTTTTAAGTTGACGGTGTTTTGAGTATCTAGTGTGATTGAACAGGGGAAAGGAAAAAAAACACACCACAGATAAAAGAAAAACTCAAATCACGCTCATATTATAATATGAAGGGTGAGTTTACATTCAGGAAAGGGGAACAGAAATTGTCAGTGGATCGAGCTTAAGTCAGGGCTGAACACCGAGATTACAGCGGTCTGCACCAAATTTCCTCTATAGGGGCAGCAAACCTGCTCTGCAGGCTCCAGCAGTTAAGCTCCACTTTGTCTGATCAAACCTAAGCTGCTTTAAGACCTCTCCTGCTTCCAGCTGCAGCTCAAACTTTCTTTTCTAAATATAAGAAGAGCCTAATTAGTTTGTGGCCCTTGAAGCCTGAGCTGTAGCCTGCATGTGGAAGAGCTTGACTGTCCTATTAATATTTTCCTGTCCAGTTGCATCTCTTTAAAGCTTAAAGTCTTGGTTAGGGCCAGACTTTGTACTGCTGTAGTGTCTGCAGGATTAAACTTAACATATCAGGAAGCTGGAGTCCTGATAAGCAAATCTGTCACTAATAATTAAGCATGTGATCTGCCCAAGCTCAAAAGGAAGAACTTGAATGTACTCTCACATTTCTCTCCACGCTACTTCCAAGGCACAGTATTTTATCAAGCGGATATTTGATTAATCAGGGAAGCTGGCAAGTAGCCTCGTATTATCTCCTAAAAACAAGCCATGCTGTTAACACACCAAATAGCACTACTGCATGGTTACAGAGCACAATTTACAACCTAGATGCTACCTTTGGTTTAAAAAGAGTCTTTCCAGTGAGTATCCCTCTTGTTTTTACTGGTTGGTGAGAAAGCCGAGAAGCACAAATGGCTGCACACTGTTACTTTAGTTGCTCCGTTAGGGCTGACTTGAATTATTGCACAAGAACCTCCTCAATTTTCAACCAGTAAGAGCAACTAAGAACCTTCTGTTTAGAAAGTGCAATAGTAGAAACCTTCAGTAGGCTGAAAAATCTCCTTGTTTTCTAGGTAATCCCGTGGAGTTTGTACTTGCGTGCATTTTGCATGTCCCCTTTTTGTAGTAGAAGTTCTGCATTTGGAGTAGGAAATGGTACCTGAAGCTAAAATCAATACCCAGAGCATGGAAGAACGTGGTATGGAGAAAACACACTTTTCTTCTTTCGTTTTTTTAAACAGCTGTGACTACATCTTAGTGATTCAACCTTCTGGCAGGATCTTTCTTTGGACTGGAAAACCGCCAGTTTTTAACAACTCTGAAATTAAAAGTTCACAGCTGTTACTTATGGCTGTTTACATTCTCAAAGACAGGCAGCTGGAGCTTTCTGCTTTATATTAATAAGGTGGGATTTCAGAGAGGTGAGGAACAGTGGTTTAAAATCCTTGTATCAGTGGGAACGCATGGGTTTGGTCTTGTACTCACCAGTCTCACTGCATGCTGTGTAACTGGTATTGGCACTAACCGCTTTAAATACTGCAATTTTATAAAGGGTTTGCTTAGATGAACAGGTTTGGTTGTGTTTTTTCATTCCTGAAGCTGGAACTGCTTGGCTTTGCTGCATGAAAACAGTGAAAATACAACAACTTTTGCACTGAGAACCCAGAACAGACCCAGGACTCGTTTAGACACTGGACTGTCCAGCAGATGCCATCCTGGTTTGGATGGATGGCGCGAGCTTGCTGTGATGCAGATATTCTTTCTTTCTCAGGCAAGAAGCATCATTTCTGCAGTTAGTTCCTATTCCCTGGTGAGGAAGACGATGGGACAGTGTGGTAAGATGGCTAAACTGTGGTTCAATCAAAAGAAAATGGGTCTCAACTCCTCATTTTCTCATCACCTGAGCTGTCTCTGCACCGCAGCATCTTCAGCTCTGAAGATGCGGAACACCCTTCATAATGCTTGCTAAGGCTTGTTGTGATCGGATGGGGTAAAAAGTCATAGTTTAATTGCAAGAAGTGATCATAAAGTTTAAGCCATGGCCTCCTAATTTTTGGCAGGGAACAGAAGCACAAAAATGAGTTTTATCAATGCAATCTCTTCTTACAGTTACATTAGGAAACTAATCTGTAGTTTTAACTCCCCATTGCCACAAATGATCAAGGCAGGAGGGGAGCCATGTATTTTCTGAAGTTAAAGAGGGAAAGGAAATTACAACAAGACTGGAATAAAACATACGCAAGCCTGTAATGTCTCTTAAAAATTAAACAGCTTTATTTAAATACAAAATTACTGTAAAACATACATTAAGATACTTTCATACCAATATATTAACTATTGTAATCAACACACTATTTATTAAAGCGTAATACTTGTGATAAACGGAAGGAAACAGTCTGTAGAGTGTTTTATTTTTCTGAAGTCACAGACCTGGACAACTTAAAATCAAACTATAAAAATAAAAAAGAGCAGGTTAAAATCTAGTTCAAAAGAGCTTTTGCTCTAAGATGCAACTCAGACATTAGTATTTTTGCCTGATAGGAACAGGATACTGAATATCCATTTGCCTTTTATAAAGGCAGCCTAAAACCCAGCCCAGTTTGTGCCCCACTGGCATCAGTGGGTGATCTGTCAGCACAAAGCTGTGCACTTAGGACAAAAATACCTCCAAAAAGCTGTGTTTTTACAGCTTTGTCAGTGCAGAAAAGCAGGTGGGTTTATGTTTTGTCTCACCAGGATTTGAGATTTCTCACTCCAGGATAATCTATGTCCTTTTTATTAGGCAGATGCGAACCCCTGCAGAGTTACAAAGCAGCACTAGCATGTTCAAGGTGCGAGTGCGACATCCCTGAGCTTTAATGTGGAGTATAAATATACACTTTTTAGTATCATAAAACAAGAGAATTAGTCAATAGCAGCTTTTACAATGCAACAGAGAGGTCCTGAGTTTGCCAAAGGTAGGAAAAGGAATGGAAAAACCTTCCTCTTCGGGATATAGGAATAAAACATCTCCAGGAACGTTTAGGAACATGGAGATGGTTTGTCCTGTTTCTGCCAGCCATAGTCCCACCAAAACACTTCTTATGGTTCCATTTGACCGCTTTCTATACAATAACCTCCCTCATGTCAGTTCACTAGTGCAAAACAAACAGAGCATCTGAGGGAACAGCTAAAAGCGGTTTCAAGGCAGGCTGCTATTCGCAGGAAAGTGAAATAAAAAGAAGCTGTGGCCACTTTCCGCAAAGAGATGCCCAAATGCAAGCTGAAGGCTTAGCCCACAGCATCCCTCTGTCTGCGCTTTGATTGTAGCTAGTAAAAAAAACAGCAAAGGGATAAATAACCATCCTTCCTGTTTCTAAAGGAAGCCGGAACAGCGGTGACTCAATCGCGTCTTCATCCAACAGTGTTTGGTCAAGAAAGTGCAGCAGGGAGGAGGTTCCCTTTGTGGCCTTGGGCTCAGGAGCGGTGGTTCACGTGACAGTTCTCTCTTTGGTGGAGTCTCATCCTCTGTATGTGTTCGTAGCACGACTGGGCAAGGAACAGAACAACCCATTAAGGAGGAGTTGTGAAACTTTGGGCCAAAATCTGGTATTTTGCACATAGAAGTGAATCCACGTTGCCTCACAGGTGAGACAAGAGATTAAATCTCCACATTTTGAATTAAAGAGAAAGCATATTCTCTAGACTAGAAGGGAAATAACATGTGCTAGGCCTCTAGAATTCATAGAATCATAAAATAATAGAATCATTTAGGTTGGAAAAGACCTTTAAGATCATCCAGTCCAACCACTAACCTAAGACTGGCACTGCCCCGTGTCCCTGAGAACCTCATGTCCATCTGTCCAACCCTCCAGGGCTGGTGACTCCAGCACTGCCCTGGGCAGCCTGTTCCAATGCCCCACAGCCCTTTGGCGAAGAAATTGTTCCCAGATCCAACCTCAACCTCCCCTGGCGCAACTTGAGGCCGTTTCTTTGTGTCCCTGTCTCCCCTCAGCTCCTGTTCTCCAGCTGAAACCCCCAGGTCCCTCAGCCGCTCCATCACACTTGTGCTCCAGCCCCTCACCAGCTCTGTTCCCTTCTCTCCACTCGCTCCAGCACCTCAAGGCCTTTCTTGGCGTGAGGGGCCCAAAACTGCCCCCCAGGATTTGAGGTTTGGCCTCCCCAGGTCCCAGCACAGGGACGGTCACTGCCCTGGACCTGCTGGCCACACCAGTGCTGGTACAAGCCAGTTAAATGGAAGTGTAACTCATCAATGTCTCTACTGCTCAAGAAAGACAAATTCAGCTTGCAACTGTCACTTGAAAACATTTCCCTACCTCCAGTGCAGTTAACAGAAAGTCATACAGTCCTCCTTGATTGGTGGGTTCCATCAAGTCTCTGATCAGATGGATTTCAGCTCCCAGGTGCTGTATTCTAGGAAAAATGAAAAAGTCACAACTAGAATAAATCTCTGGGCACTGCTGTTTCTGGACATATGTTTGAAACCAAAGTATGGAGAGAGAGAGACATGGATCAAGGAGTCCATTGCTGATTCCTTGTGCATCACCTTTATCTTCTAGAGACTGAGTTCTTGAGGTATCTGGCACAACTAGATCTCAGCAAAGGTGCTTGATCATAAGAGAATTTCAACTCCTCCATTGTACACGGTCTCTCTTGTTCCCCTCCTCTCCCATCTACAGTCAAGAAAGCTGCGAAGCGAACAAACCTGTACCATCCAACATGACTGCAGCAAAGAACAACAACAAAAAAGCTTCTGGATTTCATGGCCCCCAAGTTTAAACAAACATTTCACCATTTTTCGAACCACGTCCAGAAAGTCAGTTAAGGCTTTTGACTCAAATTTGCCAGAAGGTCAGTGTTCATGTTCTTGCTCATCTCTCAACTGAATCACAGGGCCAAATGAGAAAGGAAAATAGAAGATGTACATTTCATAGGTGATGCACTGAAGACATCAACAATTGCCCTTCAAAGGCTTCATTTTCCTATTTTCTGTGGTAATCTGAAGTGCAGGTAAGAACACATTTGCCATGACAACCCCGATAACTCAGTGGGCACTCAAGAAGTCCCAAGCCACTTTGTATCACGACCAACATCATTGCACTACAGCTGTCAGACATTAGCACACAGTAACCCAACTACAGCTCAGGAAAAGCATGTTAAAACACAAACCCCAGTTTTTCATCTCAACTATTTGGCCTGGAAACATGCCTGTCTTTTCTAGGACTGAGTTCTCACACAATGATGGGTCTGGGAAATGAAAAGCTTCCACTTACTTTGCTCGGGATACAACGTACATCAGCAGGGGCAACAGGTCATCCATGGGGAGCTTGTAATCCTTCTCCACGACCCGGGACACTGTGCTCTCTATCTCCTCGTATGTCTTCTGGAGGATCACCAGCTTCTCCCGGGGATCCACCGTGGTGCTGCCAATTTGAAAACACCCATGTCAATGGTGCTTCTATTGCACAGCTAAAGAGATAAAGCCATAAAACTAAAACAACAACAACAAACACAAACTATAACAACCTCAGAGCAAACCACCATGCTATAAAAACGTTCTGCCAATCATCTCAAATGGCTGCACCAAAAAAGGATCAAAAAGCTTGTACCAGGAGGCATCACTAGGGTGTAACATCATCCAGATGGACCTTGAGTCTTCCCAAGTCCTGAGTATGAGCTGCTCACCCTAGTGTCAGTCTTTTAGACAGGACTAACCCCAGTCATAATCTCTCAAATAAAAGATAAGGAGTACGACATTTATCACTTTGGGCAGTTCTACCAACAAATTCGTCTTATCATAGAATCATAGAGTCATTTTGGTTGGAAGAGACCCTCAGGATCATCAAGTCCAACCATCAGGTCCTCTTACAGGGAACTAGTATGGTTGTCACATCTATAAGGCTATTTTTTCTGCCCGTAACTCCCTGCCAAGAAACATGTAGCCTGTGCTGCCTTCCCCAGAAGAGAAGTCACAGTGGCTTTCACAGGGATGTTCTCACCAGGCCTAGTGTACTTATGGACCTGAGACCTCCTGTCTGATGGATCCCACAACACTTCCATGCTCCCCTTTATTTTTCTTCACACGTGTTACTGCAGCACCATCCCCTAGGCTGGACTTCAAGCCAGTAAATCAAGCTGAGCTTCTTAAAATGAGCTCTGCTTTGCTACATTAACATCTTGGAGTGCCACACTGGATGGATAACCCTCAGGTAGCTCCATGTGTCCAAAGCAATGGGCCCTATCGTGACCAGGCAGTCACAGCCAGGCCCAATTTACTGTGCACACTGACAATGCTCCATTTCCTTAAAGTCAGATTTTGTGTAGAATCATAGAATAGTTTGGGTTGAAGGGATCTTCAAAGCTCATCCAGTGCCACCCCTGCCATGAGCAGGGACATCTTCACCACTCAGGTTGCTCAGAGCCCTGTCCAGCCTGGCTGGGATGTCTCCAGGGATGGTTCATCCACCACCTCTCTGGGCAACCTGGGCCACCCTCACTGTAATAAATTTCTTCCTCACATCTGGCTTGAATGTCCCCTCTTTTAGTTTAAACCATCACCCCTTGTCCTATTCCTTGTGTAGGAATGTCTTGTCAAAATTAATGGGAGATATTTGCCAGGGGAGAGTTGCATATAAACACACTTGATACTGTCTATTTCTTTTGGGAAAAAAAAAAGAAGTTACTTTTTCTTTCAACTGGAATAATATCACAAACAACTTTAGATTATCTTTCAGGCTCTGCTTTTGTAAACAGGTGTAAATTTATAGCATTTCCCAGAATACAGAAATTCCCCATCAGCTCTGGTTGTCAATCAGAGGTTATGGTTGGTGACTTACATCAGCTTCTGCAAACACTCGGTGGCGGAGAGGAAACACTTGTCTTTGATGAGGGACCGCCTCTGAAAGGGAGACAAAGAGTTGTGCATCTGTAAGAGCATCTCTCTGAGAGCCACCACGTGGCTCTGCAGCGCTGGACCCCAAATAAGCATGTTTGGTGCCCATAAAGGAGAGCAAATTAAAGCTGTTGAAGACACTGACACTCTGGAGACACTTGGATTTCTCCAGTGCCAGTCTGAAAACAGACATCTTTGAAACATCACCGAGAACCATGTTACAAAGCAGAGCTCATATTCCATCTGTGGAAATTCATATGTAGTTGCTACAAATCATAACTAATCAACACACATCATGTAGCTCTGATTTCTGAGTGCAGTCTGCCCTGTGGTTACTTGTGCAGTTCCATCATTAACCAGCCCCAACACCATCTCATTAACACACCATCTATAGGGTTATTTCTTACCTGGTTGGTTGTCAGGGTGAGATCTTTCAGAGGCCAGAGGTGTCTGAAAGGAGATTACAGAGAGAACATTTAGAAGGCAGATGCCCATGCTTAACTCCATCCTAAGTCAGTCTTGGCTGGTTTTATATCCTCGTTCAATGTGATGCTAAAGTGTTGTAGGTGCATGAGGCCATGTTTCCTCCTCTCATTACACTGCTGCAGGAAGAATTATTGACCTGAGTGTAGGGTTGATTTTACTCACAGATGCTCCTGTAATAATCAGCGGAGAGTTTTTGCACTTTCAGATTCAATGCCTATAACTGAGTCTAGACTGAAAAAGAAAATGCTAGATTGAGACTCTGTGTCTTTTGTTACCTTGCGTAAACCCTTAATCTGCAGATGATGCTGTGTTAGAAAAGCTCATGTGCTTCTTGAGTGTGAGTCATTGGTCCTCACACATCACTTCTAAAGATGGATCTAGCTGCAGAAATAGGTGAAGAAAACATCTGGCTCCAGAACCTTTCCCCTGTGCTGAGACTGTGTGCCTACATAGGAAGTACTATTGGTTGGATTATAACTCTTTCTGAGACACATTTATAAACTACATCTGATTACTTCTGTGTTGAAGCAAACCACTTATTTGGTGAGCTAGAAAATAAGATTTTTGCTAAAGGAAAATGAAAATTAGCATAGGGAAGAGTGGTTTTCCCCTAGTCAGTGTTGTTCCAGACAGTATTGCAGACACTCTGGGACAGGACTTTTTCGATAGACTAGAGAAAAGTTCAGTGCTACAGCCAATGATGGACCCAGGACCGGGTTGTATACCCTTTCCTCCTGTGTCACCAGAGCCTTCCCTGGCTCCTGCCTTCCCAGCCGGTATCATAGGGTTGCAACCTGGGATGAAAAAATGTCACTTACTTCTGCACATCCAGAAACTCTAGCAGCTTGATATCAGGAAACAGGCTGAGGTCCACGATCCCTTGGCAGTACAGGTCGTCTTCTCTTTCGTGATAGAGCATGTAGAGCATGAAAAGCTCTGGGTAGAAGCAGGGCAAGATCAGTGGCAGGACCACACTGCGTGCCTTCTGGTCACTATGATGAAGAAAAGCAAAGCAGAGTCCTGAAGTGAAACCTATAGCCTTGAGGAACACAGGACACGATGGAAGAGGCAGAGGCAGCTTCTGAGATTGCAAGGTGTTCTCCTTACTCTCCCCTCCTTCCTTCACCTTTGAGTTCAATGTCTCAGCTGGAAAGTAGTGACATATAGAACACTCTCATGCTGTAGATGCATCTTATGCTATAGGATAGGGTAGTGTTTCTCCTCAAGATCTCCTTAGTCACTGGGAGAAACCTGGAGCAACAGAGACCTATCTCCAGCTGTTCTTTCTGAGCTGTTTCAGTAGAGCACTTTTTGTTTCTTAAAGAAGAAAGTCCAAATAAATTCAGATAAAGCTGTCTACCATTCCACCAACCTCTTGGCATCCTTCAGCCTTCATGGGGATGGCCACGTATTAGAGCAAAGAGAAATCCAAACCAAAAAGGGACAGCTTAACAAAGATCACAGAATGTCTTGAGTTGGAAGGGACCCACAAGGATCATGAAGTCCAACTCATGCTTCTTCCCACCCCAAAAACCCTAAACCTGTCTCTCCCACAATCACACCTACACTTTTATTCTAGGAAAATCATGTCTTCTACCTCTTCTGCCACATTTCCCACACTGCACTCCCTATTTCCAGGCCTGCCTTTCTCTCAGTGCTGGTATGGAAGTCACCATCACCACAACAAACAAGTTCCTGTGACTAATGCAAAGCACATGGTAGTGCTGGGACTACAATCTTGCACACAACTGTGCTTCTGCATGGTACCTGGTGTGGGTAATTTTGCAAGGATGTCTGCTACACACACCTCCATCCAACTCACCACTCTATTCTTCTACAGAACATGATTAGAAGAAGTTGCTCTCATGCTTCAAGTAGAATTAGAGAAATCTTTGCACTCAGAGTAAAGTGTAGGCACTAAACCTAGCTCAAATGGACAAATACAATCAGTTCAGCACTTAACATATTTTAGAAGACACCTGTCATGTCCAAACAGTTTAAAATTAAACAACCAGTGGTGACACATACCTTGTATCTCCATCCACACACTTTGTGGGCAGTTGGCCTTTCTGCTCTAGCGCCAGATGGAGCAAACCCCTAGAAGAGGAGCAGAGCCAAGGTTTAGTTCCACCCCTCCTTTTTTTAAGGGTAATTTGTTATTCACAAGTGAGGAGCTCAGCTGTCCCAGCATCAAGTGGGGTATTAGTAAATCTCTTTGTAATCTTTGCAGTGTTGTTTCAGTATTCAGGTTTCACTGTGTAAGGGCTTTCTCCATCACCAGCAGAAGCTGCCAGGAATAAATACCTGTTTCAAAAATCTCCATCACTTCTAAAGAGTAGGGTGGTCACCCTGGAGATCCTAACTCCAATCTGCATCTAGCACCATCTCCTTGTATTCGCACTCAAGGGACATGAGATTTCAGGACCTATCATACCAATCAACTCTCTACCTATGAACATCAGAGGATCTTCATACTCTACTCAGAAAAAGTATCTTGATGTTGCTTTGATATTTCCAAGCCAAAAATTCATAATCTTAAAGTGAGGATTAGGGAGAGGTTCCGCTTTTTTTTGGTGTAGAAGTATCAGCCTAGGAAACTTAGCCAGGGGCACAGCAGAGTAAGGTGGGTCTCCCTATCCACACTGCATCTAAAAGATCCTGAGGCATGAAACAAGCTTTCCAAGGTATGCGCTGAGCTCAGAAACACCTTCACATGAACCAGTGTTCAGGTTCTCAGCCCCATTGCACTGTTCATGAGCACAGCTCAACGAACTGAATCAAATCTGACTTAGAATCGTGGAATGTTCTGAGCTGGAAAGGACCCACAAGGATCATGGAGTCCAACTCCTGTCCCTGCGCAGGACACCCCACAGGTCACCCCGTGTGTCTGAGGACATTATCCAGTCTCTTCTTGAACACTGTCAGGTTTGGGGCTGTGACACCTCCCTGGGGAGCCTATTCAGTGTCCAGCACCTCTAGGTGAAGAACCTTTTGCTCATGTCCAACATGACCCTCCCCGGCACATCTTCCCACCATTCCCTTGTCTTCTGTTGTTGGTCACCAGAAAGAAGAGCTCAGTGCCTGCCCCTGTTCCTCCCTTTCTGAGGAAGCTGTAGACCATGATGAGGTCTCCTCTTCATCTCCTTTTCTCCAGGCTGAACAAACCAAGTAACTTTAGCCTCTCATCATACGGCTTCCCCTCCAAACCCTTCAAGAACTTTATAGCCCTTTTCTGGACACTCTCTAGTAGCTTATTATCTTTTTTTATGCTGACTTATTCCCATCTGTTTTGCTGATGTTCTCAGGGTGCTCTGGGACAGACAACCCCTCATCACAGAGCTGGCAGCCTTCCTCAAGAACACAAGGCTACACTGATAACAACAGAGCTTTTACCCAACCTCTTATTTTTAAGGCAATACCACCCCAGGAGCAGCTAGAGGCAGAGCTCCCCACCTCAGCCTACCACAGCATTTCTTGTATCTTCTCCTAAAAGATATTCAGACACCAACAGGACCCTACTTATGCCTTTGATCCACTCCTTAATTACCCGTGGGCACAACCACATGACTGAACAAACTCATTTTAGAGTCAGTACCTTATCAGTCAAGCCTCAACAGTGTTCTTACACCATATGTTGTTAACTCCTGTTGAGTTGAGGCATGTTAAGTGTAAGGTATTTTTAATTCAAACATAGATATCGAACACCACTGTTGTGTGCTCTGATGTACTTCGCTGTCCTTGTTATTCTAGTGAGGCCTCTTGCTCATATTTGTGCTTGTCTAAATGAAGTCTCTTACGGGCAACAGCTCATTGTGCTGCCATAACTCAGTGAGTTTTAGTCACATTAAAGCCCCTGGGTCATGTGCTGAACAATGGCTATAATAAACATCTCCTAGGTCCATAGAACGTTAGGTATTGACTCTTCAGCACCATTCTGAAGCAAATCTCCCAAGAAATACACTGTGAAATAAAGCAGCCCATCACCTGAAAAAAATTATCCCAATGGTCTACTCCACAGTCCCTCTATGCTCTACCCATTGGAAGGACTCTGCGTGCTTGACTTACTGATAGAAGTCCCATATTTTCTTGGCATAGTACTTGACTTCCTCTTGTGCCATAGTCAGCAAGTGTCTGTTGGCCCCAATCCCAGAGTATGTTGCCTGAAAAGCTATCGTCAAGGCCTTTAGCAGCTTTCCCAGAGGGTGCAGGGAAGACTTCAATGCCTGCATGATAGAGGAAAATTAAATTTTACAAGTCAGCCCTTGCCATTAGCAGAGGATAACACTAAAAGGCCATCCAACCTTCTCTTGTCAGCAAAGGAGAACATGCCTGGAGGTAATAAACTATAATTTTGGATTATTTTTGCTGCCACAAGCCCATTCTCCTCCCATTATCAGGCAGAAATGTGCTTAGTAGGATTGCTGTTCTGATGAGATCAGCTGTGATATTCAAGAGAAGGCAGAGGGTGCTTCAGGGAAAGGCTGGCCAAGTGGAAACCAGCAACCAGGACTCCATGGAAGTTTATTAATCATATCCAGCAGCTGGTTATTCCCTGACACAGCTTGAGAACCGAGAGTGAAACTTCATCATTACTTCCTGGCCTGTATAGCTGTAAACAAAATGTGTGTCCAAAAAGCATGAATAACCCTCTTCTTTACAAGCATAGGTATTCACACGTAATTTAGAGAAGACTCTTGTCTTCTGGCAATGTTAGTAACAATTGTCACTGGCAATATTATATGTTCTAACAGAAGCAACAGAAAGTTGCTACGGCCTGTGTCCCTGTCTGGTGGACAGGTACGGACCACTATGGTTTTAAACTTTACCTTCTCTAAGTAACTTTGTAGTGACTCCAGCCCCTGGTTCTGGACAAGCTCTTCAAGAATGTCTTCTGTCTTCCAGGATACATCCTCAGTCCCCCTGAGAAGTGAGAGGTGAGGAAGGAAAACCACAAACTGAAGGCCTGGGACAAATCCCAATCAGTACCAATCGATACCAAAGGGGCAATGAGACCACTGGAACAAATGAATTTTTTTCTACCCTTTTCAGTGGAATTGCTCCACCAGCCTACAACATCTGTGATCTAAATTCATCACCTTTGGTTCCCCTTAAAACTAGCCTAGGTTGCATCCTGCACATGCTTGTCTATTTTAGCTATTTTCTTAAGGGAAGATGAGTCTGCTCTGCATCCACTGATGATTTCAGATAGGTATCCCTCAAATACAAGAGGAGCTGGAGATTATTGGGTTACATGCAGATGCTTACATTCAATCAAATGAATCCCATCAAATTGTTGACTTGTAAGAAGCAGTCTTAACGTCACAACCTTAAATTCAAGCTGAAAATTCATCCTTCTGTCTCATGAGCAGAGACAACTGTATAATGGTTGGGTTCATAACTTCAACACATAGCAGACACTAATGTAAATCATCATCTTCTCTACGCAAACGGACTTCTCTGTTGCAATGAGGACATGCAATATTCTTACCTTTGGCAGAAGAAGTACTCCTGAGATTTCCGCAGCTCCTTGCTTGTTTGTATGTGGAACCCCATGAAAGACTCCTCCGTTTCTTCTTTGCAGCCAGAATGGATGAACTCCAGGAACTGGTCATAGATTCCCTTCCATCTCTTCTCCACTGGGAACTCCTCAAGGCCCAGCTGACTGCAAAACATAATGTGGCATTAAGCTTTTCTGTGTCCCTACTCAGTCACTTCAGACTTCACCTTCAAATACAGAAGGTTCTCCAGAATCAGATAATAACACAAGAACTATGGGAGCAGAGAAAGATGGAAGCGCCTAACTGGTAATTCAGCGAAAAGCAACTCAAGTCTGATGTCCTGACAATGAGGTACTTTGGATGAAGAAAAATTACTGGTGTGTGGAATATAAATAATCTAAAACTTTGCTGGTGAAATTATCACAGGCTTTCTGCTTCCACTTATGGATGTTTCTAAATATAGACTACTTATTTCAACTGAAAGCCTGCAGAAAACATTAATAGCAAGAAGACAGTCAAGGAACCGCCACCAATTGTCTGAAAAACCCAGGAAATACGAGTTGTTTCTGCAGCGTAGGTGCTCTGATTAACTGGAGTGTTTTGAAGAGTGAAAAAGAGAGGAACTGAACTGGATTTAATGAGAAAAATTCCCCTCAAAGGACAGGCAACTGTCTTTCCCACTGGGACATCTCATTTGGGTTAAACTGGCTGAACCCAGACCCTCCAGCCTGGCGACCAGAGCATCCCTTTGCAGGGCTGAGCTCTGAGGACAAGAGTCTGTACCAAAGGATGTGGCCTGATAGATTCACCTCCATTACTCCTGCCCTGCATTCACACCATCACCCATCAAAGCAGTGTTAGCACCCTGTGAAGGTTTGACCCTGGCTCCACAGTCTTCCTCCTCATTGATCACCACCCAATCCAAGCTCTTCAGAGCTTAACACGCTGTGTTTCACTCCTTTATTTTTTGGTAGCTTAACTACCTCTACAGTATCACAAAATCATTTTGGTTGGAAGAGACCCTCAAGGTAAGTACTAAAAAGGAGCCTGTACAAAGGATGGAGACAGACTTTCTAGAAGGGTGTGTTATGACACGACAAGGGGTGATGGTTTAAAACTAAAATACGGGAGGTTCAGGCCAGACATGAGGAAGAAATTTTTTACACTGAGGGTGGTAAAACACTGTAACAAATTGTCCTGAGAGGTGGTGGATGAACCATCTCTGGAGACATCCCAGGCCAGGCTGGACGGGGCTCTGAGCACCCTGAGCTGGTGAAGATGTCCCTGCTCATGGCAGGGGTGGCACTGGGGGAGCTTTGAATGTCCCTTCCAACCCAAACCATTCTATGATCATCAAGTCAAACCATTAACCTAACATTGTCACTAAACCATGTCCCTAAAAACTTCATCTAAGCGTTTAAGGAGGAACCTTCTCAGTTGATCTTGTGGAGCTTTAAAATATTATATAGGAGCACAGAAGGACAGGAAAGGAGCAAGTGATGCATTTAAGCTTTGTCTGTGTAGCTTCACACCTGTCTGTGTATGTGCCTCTCTGTGTATACATGGAAATGGGTGTGTGTTCACACAGACATGCAAAAATCACTGAAAATGTTAAGCCTCCAAAACTCTCTCCAGTTAGAGGATGGGAGTATCTTTGGGCATGTGGTGGCAGGATGAAAGTAGAACATCCATTTTCTGCTTCCTATTTGATATTATGATTAAATGACAAACCGCGCTCTGTTTTCCTCCTTCTCTCCTTGCATATAAACCAATTTTTAGATCAACTCTTTCAGGCAAGGGCTGCCTTAATCCCTACAGGGATGGATCCAGTACTCCTCTACGTAGAGTCAAAACACAAGCCACAACTCAAGAAGTCAGCAGTTGTTGCTCACGCTTTGGTTATCCTGTCATCCAGCTGCTCATTCGATGTGTTCAGGATGCCATACGTCTGAAGGCCTTGGCCTGATTTGTTGGTAAATGTTCCCTCCAGAGTGAAGCCATTGGCAAAGGACAGCTTCCCCTGCAAGGGAGAAATAAAGGGTTATTCTGCCAAGATCTCATTAGTAAGAGGAAACAAGCTGGACCGAGATCTCAAATTCTCTTTTCAGTAGAGCCAGCTCCTGAAACGGTGACTTAGAACAACGTCCAGCATGGAGGTGCAGATTTGCAGCATCCAAAGCCATAGTGTCATTAGGGTGACAGTGACCAGAGAAAACATGTCCTTTCTATCAAATGACACACATAGGATTCTGAAGGGAAAATACTGCCACAATCACATTTGCATTACGCTTTACAAATACCCACTATCTTCTTTGAGTTATAAAATTTTCTGGCTTAAATCTGACAATAGTTATTTCTAACCTAGAGTGAACACATGAAACTTCAATTTCTCTGCTGTTTTTCTTCTGCTTGTTAAAACCGCAAGCAAGTTTGGCCTCACAGGTAGGGGCAATCATATAAAATTCACCCTAAATGCTTTCAAGATGTTTTGCTGCTACCAAGAAAAACCTTAAAGTCTCTGAGGCAAATACAGAAGATATGCAGTAGCTTGGTTCAAACTTAGCAGTTTTAATTAAATCAACTCCAAAGCCAAACAATATCATTGCTACTCTGGCTTTGAACATGAGCCTGAAATCCTCATTGCTAATAGCAGGAAGCACTCCATCTTCAGATAAATAACAGATTTTTCCAGACTAACCACTCAAACTAGACATTAATTTTGGAGGAAGCTGTATCTAAGCATCACTATCAGTCTCTGCAAAATCCACCCTGAATCTTCTGACTGAAGAAGATTATGATAAACTCTTCCTCCCATGACAAGTCAGTAAATAACAGGGCTCATTTGCAATCGTTACAAAGCATCTATTTTGACATCCACTCAGTCTGATAAAACCACCCACTTCCTGTCAGATTCATCACAGATTTCTGTAACAAGCCGGAGGACGAGTTTTCCCTGCAACATGATGCTTTATGAACATTTTGACTAGATATTTCTGTTAAAGATCAACCACAAACTGTTGGACGTGTCAGTGCAGCGTCCAGATTGCAAAATTAAGCTTCCAAGATCCCTCAGCTATGTTAACATCTCAGTTACGTTAGTGTAGTGCTGGTACCGAAACTCCATTTGGTTTATATACAGCTTTCCCGTGTTCCCAACAACTACAAAGGCTAAAACGTTTGTTCTAAGAGTACAAAAGCATCCCAAGTGCAGCAGCAAAGCACAGCCAAAAATGTCTCACTAGCAATTAAAGAAACCCCAAACAAACAAAACTCAAATGCAAACCAAACAGTAAAAACCGAAAGAATGCACAAAGCCCTCCAGCTACTTGAAGTTTCTCAGCTACAGCCTTTGTTCTGTGAATGAGACTGATAATAGAAAATAAATCAAAAACCAGGAAAGTGTTATTTTCTAGAGGACTGGGGAAGTGGAACAGGAGGGTATCAACTTTGAAATTAATCCATCAGCCCTTCTGGAAAGCAAGCAACTGTATTGAAAGGCTGAGATGAATGAAGTGCTCACCTTTCCAACAAATGTGAGATCTTCTGTGAAGTTCCCTTCATAGACAGAGTCATCTTCCAAAAGCAGAATCCCAGAACCCTTAATTTAAAAGCAGAAGTAGTGAATTCATTAATGTAACTTTCTATCTACCAAAATTCATCTAGAAACGTCCAGCAGCTCGGACTATTTATGAGCTGCAGATTCTGAGATTTTGGAAGCCCAACATACCATTGCAATGTTAAGCAAGGAGGTTCTCAAGAGACAAACCATTAGGCACTATTGCTCAGGGGAGAAGTACTGGGTAGTCAGGAGTCTTTAAACAACAGTATTATTATATTCATTTCCCTAGAACGAGGAACAAAATACAAGATCCTGTTCTAAAAAGGGTCACCAAGAATCGCCATATGAGTCAAACTCGTGGTCCTCTCAATCCTATGAACTTTAGGTGATTTTAACCAATTGTGTCATTCTCTGCAAGACGACTAAGAGAAAAGAGGAAGACAGTTGTGATATAGAATTATCTTTGACCCTTGCTGTGCAGTCAACAGGGCTTTAATAAGCTGCTCCTAAGCATTTGCAAAATGACTCGTTCCATTACCTCCCAAGTCCTACGGCTGCTCCCAGTAGCACACATTTCATAGAATCACAGAACCATTTAGGTTGGAAAAGAAGGAGCACCAAGACACAGGAGAATTTATACGAACTGGGGAAGATTCTTCATGTTCATGCTTAGCCCACAGTTTGGGCCCGAAGCTTTATATGTACCCATATGAGCTAGAAAACATGGTCACTTTTAAAGCTGCAACACATTTTCCACTGGAATGGTTTTCTTGATGGAAAGTGCCCTTTCTGGCAAAAATAAAAGGTTTCCAAGGGAAGCTTCTTGGCTATACCAGTTTTCCACTAGGAAAACTGAAGTGACTGCTCCCCACCCGGAAGCTTTGTGAAGTTGCAGGAGCCTTTGGCAGCTGGCAGACCAAAAGACAGCTTTATTTTGGTTTCCCGCAGACGGAGCTTTTATGGAAAGCCCTTCCGACAAAGTTTCCATGCTAAACATTTTGTCCTAATTTGGTGAGTGGGGAAGGGGTTGTTTGTTTCTTTAAGCGTGTATTTTTAATGAGAAGAAATGCTTTTATTTCCGAGCTAGTTCTAGTGATGCCAATCCCTTTTGCTTTCCCCACCAGCATTTAAACTTTCAATGAACTGGATAGGCAACTTGTCATAGGTAAGCTTACACTGGAAAGGTAAAGAATCAATGATCTCAAAGACAGATGTAGTATCATATATAACTAAACAGTAATTCATTTGTGAGTTCTGGTCCATAATTGTGACCTAATAGTCATACAGCCAGACCTGTAATGTGTCTCAGCATGAGCAAAGAGAAGCAACAGTCTCACATCTGCATCCCAGGAAGGTGATAAGAAACAAGACTTCATCTAGTCCCTGTTCTTTGAAAATGTTATTGTGGTAAAACTTTAATGCTTCCGTTTTCTTGCCTTTTATTTTCCCTCAGAGATTAATTATGAAGTGAAATCTCTATCTTGCCCTTGATTAGGAATCCCATGTCCTTCCTATCTGAAGAGTCCACTGAAAATAGGTACTCACCACCATTTTATCAGCATGAAATGTTCTTTGATAGCAGACACCCGACTGGGTTACTACAATGCCTTGGCCATGTTTGTGGTCATCAAGCCATGTCCCTATGTATCTCTCCCCTCTGGAATGCAACAGAAAACAAGTTGTTTTTTCCCTGTTTTATTAAATCTTACTCCATTAGATATATCATTTTTGGAGGCTAGTTTTACCTGATGAAATGCTCAGCACAAGTGCCAGAGATACTGCACAAACTCAATTCATATAATGCTTCCCCAGGAGCTGAAGCCCTATAGCACAGATTGAACACATCTCCCCTTCATTCCCAGTCTCCCTATCAAAACATGAAGCTTTATCCCTGCCAACAGAGGGACAAAACTCTCAGGCATCGTAACCCAGCTCTAATCCATACCACCTTTACCTATCTTTGTCTTCCCAGACTCCATATCCATTCTTCTTGTCATTTTCCCATTGTCCTGTGTATTTAAACGAGTGATCAGCTGAGAGGCTCTCCAGTATCCCAAATCCTTGACGCACATTGTCTCTGAAGTAGCCTTTGTAGACTATATCATTCCCATACCTGCAGAGAGAGAGAAAGAGTTTAAGACTGTGAGTATTTGATAGCTATTACAGGAGTGGAAAGCCAGAAAAGTGAGTAGATTAACCTCATCTACCTGATAAATATTCCAAACGTTTGACTGTAGTTGTTCACTGTTAGGAATACACATCCCCCAAGCTATTCATCCCACAGTTGGCTTTCAGCGTTCACGAAGGACACAACACTTAGGTTTGCAATTGTCCTGGGAGAGGCCACTCAGTCCTTGACCTCTCACCAGCCAGATCACAGTGACCACTGGCTAATGCAGAGTGGGAGTAGATCAGATCAAGCACGAAGCCAGATCTGCTTTCATATTTCTATGCTCGCCAGCCACCCCTTCTCCTGGGCTCATCCCCCAGAGAAGAATTCTCCTTAGATCCGTCCATGCTCCCCAGCAGATCTTCATTGCTACAACAGAGAAAGCACTTATGCTAAGCAGACCTGTCTACCCAGAGAGGTGGTGAATGCCCCATTCCTGGAGACATCCAAGGCCAGGCTGGACAGGGCTCTGAGCAACCTGAGATGTTCCTGCTCATGGCAGGTGGACTAGATTAGCTTTGAAGATCCCTTCCAACTCAAACTATTCTATGATTCTATGACTTATCCTCTGTAATTATCAACATGCTCTCACGTTTGACACCAGAGGCACTGTCACAGCACTGCTCACTTGGCTCTAAGTTCCCCAGAGATTTCTGCATGTCCTGTTCTCTGAGTTTGATTCATAAATAAGGATCACAACAAGCAAGTTGTGAGAAGGAAGATGGCCTATCCCAGAGTAAGCAGCTGGGAAGCTGGGCTGTGTGCTTTCCTCTGTCACAGCTGGCAAGGGGATGTGCAGTAACAACAGGCAGTCCAGTCTTCATGTTGGCCAACCCATTTGGCTACAAGCCACATGTGACCTAAGCAAAGATGAGGATGCTGTTACGCTCACTGCTACATGAACAGAGCAAGCTGGCCTTGTCCACTTAACTCTGTAGGCTGCAAATGAAATCAATTTATACCTACAAGCTGCTGAGCAGGCCTCCACTGCCATTTCTGGCCTTCTAAATGGAAGTTAAAAGGTAAATAAGGCTGAGACACCACCATGTGCCCACAATACAGTGCTTTACAGACCAGGCTCCATCCAAATTTCCAGCAGTGCTTGAGACACAGGCATGCAAATGACTGCTTTCCAGAAGCATTTTGACCATAAATAAGAAAAACTCAGACTCCATTTCTTAAGTTAAGCTCTGGGTTTAAGCTCAGAATTTGAGTGATCAAAACAAACCAACTTTGGGCAGCAGCCTCCTTCAGGATAACAGTTATGACTCCCAGACCAACAATCCCATCCATCATTAAGAAGATACTCTATACAATATTTAGTCCAGATAGCATGGCCAGGGGAGACAGAGAGAGCTGTGTCTATCCAGGGCTGATGGCACACCATGTGCTCTCTGCTCTGCAACCACAAGCATGAATGCAAAATTATATCCTCACCTATAGGGCACAGAGGATGCCATGTCAGGTAGTCATGATGCTCATAGCTTGCAGAGAATCTCCTACTGTTCTAATGCTCACAGGACTCAGGGCTTGTGAAGAAGCCATAATGGCCATCTCCAAAGCAATACCTTCTGGTGCCTGATTTACCCTGGATTTTATGCTATGGCTACACCTTTCACAGTGAGCTGGAACATTAAATACATGGAGTCCCCTTTTTTCCCCAGAGTTCAGCTTTAGGTTTTACTTACTCACAGATTCCATAGCCTCTCATCTTGCCCTCATACCAGTGGCACTTATAGCAGTCATATCGGTCTTCAGATCGACGTGGGACAAGGCATATTCCAAACCTACAAGGTCCATACGGCAGAGGTCAGCACGGCAAAAGGTGACTCAGTTGTACTGGATGAAGTTTAAAAGATAAGGACCTTCCAGGCTCCCAAGCTGATCTACATGGTTGGGGTCACCTCTACCTCTAACACTATTTCAGGTGTCAATAAACTTGCTCCAAGGAAGAGCTCATCTCTTTGTAAACTGCAGTCACAGTTTCTCATTGCTTCTTCCACAGAGCTGCTTTCGGTGGTGTTGGTTTTCTTCCTGTCTCTCCCCCTTCCCCAGTTTAGAAGATGAGTTGGATTACCAAAGCAATTGCTTTGGTCCAAACAATATGTTTTCTTAATCCCGACACAAAGTCTTTGAGACATTTTTCCCTTTAAAAACCTGGCCTATGCTGGAATGTATGTAGAAATGAGAAATCTCTAAGTTTCATTTTCAAAAAGTACTAGGAAAATAATATTTGAATTTCATAGCATGGTTTATTTCCCCTGAAAACTTCTCATTTAAGAAAGATTTGTTAAGATTTCTAAAAATTTTTTTTTCCAGGTTATTTCACAGGAATAAGTACACCTAGATTTATAGATTTTAGGTCAGATTGATCCAGATGGAGAGATGTTCACATCTAAACTGGTTATCTGCCCACACTCCCTGTCAACCTTCTCAAGCTTAAGCCAGGTGTTTAAAACAGGCCAGATGAACTGGGCTGTAACTGTGAGTAGAGTCCCTGTACAAAACACCAACGTCCCTGTGCCTTGGGAAGGAACCATTTCTTAGCTGATTTTGAAAGCAAGAAACACCCTGTTTTTTAGGACCTACCCATGTTCCAAGCCATCTTTGAAATCTCCAACATGGTTGCGTCCGTTGCGCCACTTCAGTGTCCCCCTGCAATTCAAAGGAAGCATTACACAGGGAGATCACCACGGAATCATAGAATCATTTTGTTTGGAAAAGACCTTTAAGATCATGGAGTGCAACTGTTAACCAAGCACTGGCACTACTCCATGTCCCTGAGAACCTCATCTCTGCTTCTGTCCAACCCTTCCAGGGATGGTGACTCCAGCACTGCCCTGGGCAGCCTGTTCCAACGTTTGACAATCCTTTCCATGAATAAACTTTTCCTAATATCCAACCTAGACCTCCCCTGGTGCAACTTGAGGTCATTTCCTCTCATCCTGTCGCTTGATACTTGGGAGAAGAGACCAATCGCCCTACAATGTTTTCATGCCCTGGAATGAGAGGGAAAAGTCCTCTTCCAAGTTCCCTAATCTGAAAAGCATTTTGTAGAGTTGCTGGATCATCCATTTAGGACCTTGCACCTGATCCTTTTGTAATTGCAGTGCAGCACATGATTAAGCCAGCTGAAGTTCCAGCACGGCACATCCCTGTAGACAACATAATAACAACATGAACCAGATCTTCATTGTGCCAGGCAGTTGTGAAAACAAAAGAGACAAGCACTGGCCTAAAGGGATCATATCTTTCCATCTGCTTTGTGTGGGGGTTGTAAAGATGATTACATGAGTTAATAGTGCAAAATGAAACTGGAACCATTAATGTGACAGTCAAATTACTGCATGGCCATGTGCAGTTGTGAATGAATTTCCCTCCCTCACCATCCCCAACTCCACCCACATGCTGTTTTAACTCTTGCATCATCCCAGACACAACCAGCTCCCTACACATTCCCCAACTAGAGACAATAAAAGACGGTACAGTACCAAAACCATGACACATTTGTTTGACTTTCACCAGGGCTGTTGTTTTAAACACCTACATGAAACAGGCTTGTTTTTGTTTTTTGCATCCACCACACCAGGTCATCAGGAGTACTGAGACTGAATAGTGAAGAATGAAGACATTTTTGCCAAAGAACCCTGATTCACACTGCTCCAGCTTACTGCTCATGTGCTTTGCCACACCAGTCTCTCCTCCAGAGGTGGACAAGCCACCAAGGCCAACTTTGCTGCTCTGTAACCTTGTATTAGTAACAAGTCACACGGAGTAATTTCAGGAGTAAGAAGGAAAACCTATTACTTAACCAACTTAAAACTCAAATACTTCAAGCACCTGAAGCCACTTAGTTCTGCCCCAAATTTCATGGGATGTCTCAGACAAGCCACTTAATCTGAAACAGCAGAGGTATTTATTAATAGGTTGGTCACACTTCATGTTTCTTCACAAAAACAGACACCATGCTCTATCCTACATCAAACAGAATTTTGTTGCGACCATTTACAGACCATTCCCTTTTGGCAGACCTCACTCTTAACTTTAGTTAGATTTAATAGATAGTTCTCATGTTCCTAAGAAACACATTTGAGCATCTTTTGCATTTATTGACTTCTCTTTTCTTTTAATTCCTTTCCTAATGGTTTGGATATTAAAATATACTTTAATAGAACAGGATAAAACTTTCCCTCCAGTTGCAAGCAAAGGCTTTTTATTGTTTTTGTTGATTTTTGGTTTGGTTTTCGTTTGTTGTTTGTTTGGGGGGGGTTTTGATTTTTTTATAGCTTTTTTTTTTTTTTTTTTGTTCATCATGATGGTAAGATTTTATGCCTCAGGCTGAGATCTTGAACATAAACCTTAGTTCAAGTCTCAGTCCTAATCACAGACATAAGCCAATGTAGTGCCTTCAATGTGACCACTACCACATTATTAGGGGCAGCCTCTACAATTTACTGCATGAACCAGTATCACTAGTGAGACATCTACAACACAATAGACCATATGTCAGGACTCATGCTTTGACTAAGCCCTGAAATGAAGTAAATGTGTCTCAGCTGTCCCCTGAGTCTGCTCTCAATACCACATTTCCCTCTGGAAACAAGTGAGGCAGGAACCAGAGGGGCTGGCACACCCTGAGAGGTCACCAGCCTCGAGTCTATGGTCCAGGCCCTCAGCATGGGATGGATCAACCCCATGTCCACAGCCCCTCTTTAGCATCTATACCTTCCACTGGTGCACCCACTGGATCCAGACAGTGCTACACAAAGACAGCAGGACCATCCTTGCATGTTCTTGCTTAGGAAATCAGAAAAAAAGAAGGGCTCCTTACTTGCCATGCGGCTTTCCCCAGTGCCACTCGCCCTCGTAGGATGCGCTCTTGAACTTGCCCTCCAGCCTGAAGACGTAGGTGAAGAAGCGGCAGGATGGGGGCTCGGTGCCTTCACCAGTCTTGCCCCACAATGGGAAATCTCGCTTCCCGTTCAGTGCCTGACGAACAGCCTGGTTCAACTTCCACTGCCAAACAGCCTGAGGACAGAGGAAGAGGAGAGATGGACTAATGAGTATAGAAAGCAAAATAGTTTCCGACAAAAGAAACTTCAGGAGAAGCAGCAAGAAGCTGTTGGTTTCCCATCAGCCATTCAGCTGGCTGGGCTGGTGAGTTGTGGCTCATCCACAACATCAACAAGGTGTTTTCTTGGGTCCTGCAAGTTGTATACTACACCAATGCATAATACACATCATTTAAGCCTGACTCTCACCATCACTAACTGGCCTTGGCACAGCACCATGCTGATGGGACTGTACTGTCCACAGCTCTGCTGCATCCACTACTGTCCAGGGCAGATCACTTCCAGTAGCCAGATAGTTTTAATCTACCATCAATGGTGTAAGACACATCTGACCATCTAATGAGGTATTGGCTTCACAGAGGGAAACCAAACCAAACCAAACCAAACCAAACCAAACCAAACCAAACCAAACCAAACCAAACCACACTGTTCATTATTCTGCTTTAATAAATTTTAAAATGGCAAAAATCAGAGAGGAGAAGCCTCAGCTGCATTTTAAGCAGGTGCAGAGCCCACTTATCTGTCTTCTGATCAAGAAGCTAAAATCCTGATGCTTAATGAGATTTCAGCTTCCACTAAGTAGTCAATGTTTTGTCACCACTTCAGAGTTGCCACCCCCTCTATGTCATTCCCCTGTTTTAAAACTTGGTGTAGAGCACTTCATGTGGAACAGAAACACCCTGCCCACTGCTAACCTTCATCTGCGGGTCTTTGGTAGAGAGAAAGAATGTTTCTTCTGGTGTTATAACACGGAATCCATACCTGTGAAGCAAAAGACATTACAAAGATTATGAAAAAACACATTTTTCAGTCAAACAGCAGTTCCCACTCTTCCTATTCCTCTTCAATAGCTTGTGGGGCTTTTGCTATTACTATTTTTTTCTGAAGAAATACTCAACTAGTCAATTCATCTTAATTCTGTAGGTCTGCAGCCAAACCTATTTTATTAATGACTGATTTCAAGATGCCAGTAAACATAAGAATGCAAGTTGAAGCTGCTGTGATCCCATCTGAGAGATTCTGCAAATACCCATAGCCCAGATGCAATTTCACTGTGTAGAAAGGACATGGGACAAGCTTTTGAATATTTTTCTCAGTTTCACAATCAAGTTGAACTTTTTATTTTTTACCTCCAAGTGGAAATTTTTCACTTACATTCCTGGAGCTAATTTCTCCTTGCAGTTTTCATCTACCCACACAAGCTTCAGATCAAAACTCTGAAAGCTGTTTCCCTGGAACAAAAGGGAGAAGATGTTCCTGTTATTGATGCAAACATCACACTTTTCCCCTGCTCTGTCAATCCATTGAACAGTAGAGCAAGGTCAACAGAACTGTAAATTCCCTCTTTTGGGGTCCACACATCTATCCTACGTTATGATGACAGACCTTGGAGACTGAAGAAATGCAGAGGGAAGAAAGTTCTTAGTTTGTCGCCTAAGTGGTGGTCTGTAGTGCCATGGGTAGAACTCACAGTAACAGACCTTCTTAAAAATAAGATTTTCTTCCCTATCACATGGGAGCACTCCCAAATCATCCATGGCATGCAGCGTTTCCTAGTTTTGCTTGTGATCTGTCTTGGATCTGGACTCCAGATGACACAGCCACATTACAGCCCACAAGCACAATATCTAAGGAGTCACTACTTTAATCAGTAACACATCAGAAAGAAGAAACTAAAAGAGTTGAAGTATTAGGTAAAGACTGAATTTAATATTACATCTCCCTTTCGTGTCTAAAGTCCAGGTGCCCACACTACAGGGCTGTTGCCTATGAGGATGTAGTTGACCCACGTTAGGTACTAGTACTATGGAGCTCACGGTAGACTCATAGAACAGTTTGGGTTGGAAGGGACTTTTTTCAAGATCATCTATTCCAACCCCCACCATGAATTAATCACTGATGTATCTACTAGATTTGGGGGAACAGGAAAGGGAGAGAGGTTCAGATTGCCAGCACCATAGCCCCCATTGTCAGACCCCTGCTAGCAGCCCAAGCTAACCAGTTCAATCCCAGTCCAGTTCTATCTCCCCAAGCCTCAAAAACAGTCCTAGCAGCAGATGAGACATAGCGGGTGGGAACCATTGACTGAACAGAGTTGTCTACAATGGAGATACCTCCATGTGAGCAAGTTACCCTCTGTTCTTGTCCTAGTCAACAGAGTCAAGGACATGATTCAACTCATCCTAATTTTGTCATCTAAAATAGGTCGAATGAACCACACCCAGACATGCATGTTGATCTCCCCTGACTATAAAGGGAGCCTGGGGGCACTTGCTCACAGCAAGATCACTACAGTGCTCAGAAATCTACAATGTAAAGTTGGATGAGATAATCATCACCCTATTTCCTCGGGCCTAGACCCTGCAAGATGTGCAGGACTGCCCGCTGTTATCATAAAGGCTCATGTTTGGAAGAACCTCTAAGATCTATCAGCTCACAAGGCAGTCATGTGTTTGGGTACCTGAGGGGTTGGCACATGACTAAAGAGCAAGCAGAGGTGCACATGAAGAGAGCCGTATGAGATTACAGGAGCTGTCAGTCAGAGTGAGCAAAGCCAGACTTAGTTAAGATGCTGCAGAACAGCTTTGAACACGTATTATTCATCTAGCTATCCATGGCTGTAGACACTCCCTGTCTGCCCCACACCCAGGCCCTAAATCCCTGAAATGGCCACAAGAGCACCTGCAACTTCTACTCCCATGCTACTAGCAGAGTCAACCATGAAAGATCGTATTTAAGCCTATGCATGAGTGTTTACAGTACAATATCCTTGACCTACCAGGCCCTCTTTGAATAAACAAGGACAGAAATTAACATATTCATATGCAGGCATGGGCTTAGGTTACCAGAGAAGCGGTGGTTGAATTTTACATATTTACTGGGGAAAAATTTATGTGGATGCTCTTCTATTCCTTCTTCATTAGCTTTTCTTTTATTCCTCAATGCAAACCACAGGTGCATGGATCTGAGACAAGGTTTTGCCAACAGCCAAGTTACATTTTCAACATCAAAGGAACCTGAATTTTACTGTTATTTATCTGTGCTGCCCTTCTGATCCCTCTGAAAGATTGAAGACTCACCTGAATTAACACAAGGACATCATCGAAGAGTAAGACCCGGTCTGACCTATTCGTGCTGGCAGAGATGGGAAGATTTTTGCTATCTTCCAGCAGCCTCCTTTCAGGTACACAGAGCATGTCCTGCAGAGAGAACCACAGAAGTCAAAATGGTGGACCAAGAGCATGAGGAAACATCAGGATTTGGGAGAGGACACACAACTCAAGCCAACAGTTCCTCCAGAGCCTGACTGAGCCATGGCACAAGCTGACAGGGACAGCAGAACTGGACACAGGGCTCAGCTTCTAAATTACTCAGCGTCCATGTGGTTTCTCCAGGGCTTCCACACTGTCCCACTTTGTTGGCTTCCAAACTCAGCCTCAAATGCTTGATTCATACTAAATTTCTTCCATGCGTAAGCAGAAGTGTAAAACCTCCCAAAGAGCCGCCCATCAAGCCATTTTCTACATCCGTGACTCACCGTGAATTTGTAGCCCAAGCATTTCCATAAAGATTCAGTAAAACAAGCTTCATCCAGGACTTGGCTGACGAAAGACTCAAGCTTCGCATACTCCTTGATGGCAGTGGTAACTACGTCCTTCTCAGGGCCCTGTCAAAAGAAGGCAGGGCTTGAGCAACACTCCAGGCATGGCTGTGCAGGACATGTACTCTCTGGGCTACAGCTGCAGAAAAATCTCAGCAGTTCTAAATCCAAAGGTTTAATGAGAGTTAACTCTCCAACCCCATTTCCAAGGAAAGGTTCCCAAATCTAGATTTATCTCTGCCACAACCAGAAGTGTGCAACCCTAGGCCAGTTACTTGACCCTTTGCAGCTCCTCTATATGATCAATAGCTTGTACTATGCTGGAGTGGCCACTGTTTTTTGCTTAAAGACCTTCAGGTGGGCTGCAGTTCACTGATGATGGTTCCTACCACCCCAGCTGTCCACTGGAAATCATCTTCCTTCCAGCCAACACTGGATTCACTCACACCATCACAAAACCTTATGACTACTGCAAAAGATGTTAGCATAAACCAATCAAGTAACATCACATAAATCTTTTTACCTCTTTGAGAACCTCCTTCAGCTTGGTGAGGAGCTGTATATATTGCTCGATGTGATCCCGGATAGGTTTGTGAAGGACGGTGTACAAGGCCAGTGACATGGAGGTCTCAGAGGTGAAGTCTGTGAGGAATTGTTTCAGCACTGTCTTATGGTGCTTCCAGACTTCACTGAAAGATGGTGAATTAAGACAAAGGGACATTAATTAGTTTTTCTGCAAATTGATGCTCCTCTGCCTTCCAAACTCGATATGCTCTGTCACTCCCAGAAAGAGTATAGAAAGATTTGAAAGAGCAAGAGGTAACGTAACGCAAATGTATTTACACAGCAAACACACAGAAATAAGGTGATGAGGCAAACAGAAGCTCCATCCATCCTGCCTCTGGCCCAGTGGGTCTCTTCAAATAGGAACCACATCCAGAGATATACAGAATATCACAGAATTATTTGGATAGGAAGGGACCTCTGGAGATCATCCAGTCCAACCCATCTGCTAAAGCAGGTTCACCAAAGCAGGTTGCACAGGATCACATCCAGGTATGTTTTTAATGTCTCCAGAGAAGGAGACTCCACACCCGCTCTGGGCAGCCTGGGCCAGGCTCTGGCACCTCAAAGGAAAGAAATTTCTTCTCATATTCAGATGGAACCTCCCGTGTTTCAGCCTGTGCCTGTTGCCCCTCACCCTGTATCAGGGCATCACTGAAAAGAGTCTGGTCCCTCCTCTTGACAACCACCATTGAGATATTTATCAGCATAAATAATATCCCCTGTCAGCCTTCTCTTCTGACCAAATCTATAGGATGACTTTCATGATGGTTTGTACACTGAGAGGTAATTCAGATGAAGTGGCTGTGAATCTGCTCATGTCCAGTGCTCGTTATTTCATTTGTTAGTTCCATGAGAATCTCTTGACATCTGGGACAAGCAGTGGAAATTTCCTGCCATACTCCCATAGAATCCTTTCTCAAGTCCCACTCCTTACCTGAACCCCCAAATTTCCTCTCCTACAAAAGGAGTTGTGCGTAGCTAGAAATAGATGGAGAGAGATCTGTAGAGGAAACATTGCAACAGCTGCTGCCATGGTCTCAAAAGATGGCAAGAGCAACCAGTATGGCTAGTTCAGAGAAGCAGCTGGACCACGAAACAGAGATCACTGCAAGGTGCAGAGCTCAGTGCAGCTCACCCTTGTTTAATGTCTTAACCCATACAACATCATTGTGTTCCTACCAACCCCTTCAATAAGCAGTTTTCAGCACACTGACCTCTTGCTCTTCGTGGCGTGTTCAAAACCATGGACTACAACGTAGTTCGCAAAAGTGACAAAATATCTGTTGGCAAGAAAAAACAAACAAACAAAACAAAAAAACCACACAAACATGAGCTGAGTTAGATGCACAATAGCTACAAGGTTTAAGTGGCAGAGTGAAAAAGCTCATTTGATAATGTCATGCCAGGTCCACATTTTCAAGGGAGGCAGAGAGAGTTGTAACTACTGTACTCTCACCTTGTCTTGCTCTCCTTTTGTCCCCTTTGCCAGCTCCTTGGTTTAACTGACTCATTGATTTTTGCACAAGTCTTGTTACAAGAAGTTTAAATCATCCTGGCATTTAGCATAAGCAGACATAAACTTGCGCAACTGTCCTGGAATGCAAATCTACAAAGGCTGAGCTTAAGATTTCAGCGTCAGCTGTATGAATTTCTGCCGTCCGAAGTAAAAATATCAGGTGTCCCACGACAATGTGTCTCATCCCACACTAGAGGGAGATCGAGCCATATTTTGTCAGCAAATACCACACTTTCTTCCAATAGTGGTTTCAGATAAGTCATGTATTCTGTACAGAATAATTAGCATTTATTACATCTTCTGGGAACATATATTTACTGCTCATTTTCAGCCCCCTGAACAGGGGCTTTGCTTCCTCCTGTATCATTTCAATAAGCATGAGACATTGTAGGATCAGGACTGCACAGAGTGAGTCATCGAGTCATCAGAGGTGGGGTGGACACCCAGCAAAACCAAGTTTTAATTTCAAAATGAGAGGAAATGAGATCTTGAGATAAACTTCTCCTTTGTGTCACCTGAAACCTCAGCTCAGCTTTTCATCTTTTAGATGCCTTTTTAAAGCAAACCAATTTGAATTCCCTGACTCAGTTCCCAAATGAACAGCACACACCGTTCCCTTTGCATGAAAGCAAAGTTTGTTGTGCATTGCTTTCTACAATGATGCTGTCCAAGCAAAAACAAAATATAATGTAGCCCTTTCTTCCTCCTCCCTCCACATTCATAAAAACCAACAAAACCAAGGCGAGATTACCAGTAGTGTCTGGGAGCCAAACTATCCAATTTTCTTTCCTGTGTGGGTACCAAATTGCACAAACAGCACAAGCCCATTTGGCAAGGGTTCAGCCACAATTGTGGCCAATGTGATGAATGAAGGATTGAACACTGTCTGATCTTTATGTCATCTCAGATGTCCATAAACCATTTTTCATCAACACACAGGTTATACATGCTACAGTGATTTTGGTAAACATTTTATTTTGCATTGCAGACAGATAGGGAGCAAACATAATTAATTATAGAAACAGCAGTAGGGCAGTATGCTTTTTCATATCACGCCACATCCATCACTTGCTATCTTATCCCTTGCCAAAAGCATTAAAATGTGGCAGAAACACATAATATGAACTGTATTTGATGACATCTTCCTCTCCTCATCCCTATGAGCCCTTTAAACCTGGTTGTGCATGCGTTTCTGTTCCTGATGACAACCCAATCTTTGCTCTTATAAATTCCCCAGGCACAAATCCTCCCTCTGTCCTCTTCTCATTTTTAAGATGCATTAAAAAAAACCCTATTAAAAAATATTCCACCTCTTACAAGCACACACAGAGCTACAAAAAAGGCTAATTATTACGCTTTCTGCACAGATGCCATATTCTGTAGCATTTCTCCTGAGCACTGAATGCAATCATTTCCCTGTCCTAATTACCGAACGCTAGTGGACATGACTGAACAAATTAAATACACAAATTAATTGCACCAACCTACCAGTTAGCTGATAAATTTGGTCCCTTAACACTACTCCAAAATGCTTCTGTACTTACTGGATGTAGAGGCTTAGGAACAGGTCCCCTTTCCAGACAATATAAAAGTCCTGGACACAGAATGCTTCAGACGTGCTGCATTTTTGTTTCAATATCCGGTAATTTTCTTCTGTGAGGTTCCAGAGAGCTTGAAATCGATCATTCAGGAAGACAAAGAGCTTAAAGATCTCCTTTCCCTTCTGGTCACTAGGCTCTTTGAGGAAAAGATGGGGGGAAAAAGGCAATCAGAAAGCCTTGGCTCCAAGAAGTCTTGTGGAATTCATTGCCTATACCTGATACTCAGGCCAGTTTTTCAGTGTAAAGCACATGTATTCTTATAGGAAAACAATGCCAGGGAGGAAGATGATGATTATTTAGGGTTGTGTCCCTGTGAGGGGCTTTGTCCTTCCCATTTTTGTGGGGTGTGTGGTCAGGGCAGCCTGAGAGGCTCAGACACAAGCACTGGAGGAAAATTTTCTGCCCCTGGCTTAAAGGGCTGTTCTCTGTCTTTTTTGAGTTTAGACCAAAAAGGCAGTGACATGGAGAGGGAACCACCCTAGATGCCTAATCCAGTTGCACCACTTTTGGCCAGACAGGCTTGTGAATATTTCTACAGATTTGTTATTTCAGTGCAGCTGCTCTGATTTACTGCCAGCTCAGAACCTGCACCCACAAGTTGTACTTTCAAAGACGGGCATGGGCACTTACTGAGAGCAGGGAGGCAGAATGGGCACAGTTTAGGGGGTCACATATACATGAGAAGCATTTTGGATTTCCACACAACATGCTGGAAACAAGCCTTGGAATGGGGGTAGAGGCTGACACTTGTTAAAAACTGGACTGGCATCTAAAAACAACAGGAACCACAGTCCTAGGCTTGAATGAAAGGCCATAAGCACCCTTAACAACTCACAGTCTTAAATGGAACAATTCTACGTATCAATTACCCCAGAAAACCAGCTCCCAGTGAGGCCATGAAGTTTCAGTTATAATTCCCTTCATAGGTATGCCAGTGAGTCAAGGCTAGAACTACAGACTAAAAAGTGGTCTGCTCTGACCTACCTGCCTGGAGCAGAGGCTTGAGGACAAGAGCATCTATCCGTGCCAGGCATGCTGAGAAGGTTTCTTCCACTTGGAGCAGCGATGCAGTTGGTTCAGCCGTGCACATGTCCTGGACACAAGACAAAAGGCACATGTAAACTCCTTTGCCAGAGCATTCGTCTACCAAGGCTTCAGTGCTCATTGCAAACAATCAGCTTTTCCTGCTCTTGACAGAACAGGCAGATGCAGTTGCTGTCCTCAAAAAAAGAAACATTTGAAAGTGTTAGAAGAGGAAATGGGAACCCAATAGTTTCAACATGAGCTGGTGTCACAGAAGATCACTGAGGCTACAGCCCATTTTCCTGATGCCCCAGTTGAAGATCCCCTCAGGTGGGCCATGATACCTCTTCCACATGGCTTGAAAGGCCCTAAACTTCTTCATGTGTGTTAATCCTGCTTAGTGCCAGATTCATTCTCCCAGAAGAAAATCCCTGAAGTACAAACCAGCAAAGGATGAAGCAGAGCACCGCCTCCTATATCTCTCACCAGTTTTCTGCCCAGGTGCCTCAGCCTACACTTTTTGGCATCAAAAGCTATTGTACGGAGCTGCAGAGCCGTGCCAGCCATGCCCACACATCCAACCCTCCAGAGGAACAGAGATCTGGTGTTACTCCTTTCCTGGTTATATGTCACATCTGCTGCGTCAACAAGGAAAGCTTGCCTAAAGTGGAAGTGGGCAGCACTTAAAAAAAAGAGGCAGCAAACCCATGTGAGCAAACTCCGGTAGGTTCCTCCTTCCCAGACTTAGCTCCCAAAAGAAACATATCAGAAGAAGTGAACACTGAGAACACGTCTTAGGAGACTGCTCTGGAAAAAGGTCTGGTGATGAAGATATTATGGGCAGAATCAGCCAAAACTGCTCATTCAAAACCCTGTGATCCTTTTGACTTTGTGAAGCAAAACAGCAAACTCAAGCGACTGAATATGATCTGTACACATTTATCCTTAGCTTGGCTGCAGTGCATGCTAAAAGGCTACATTTGCGATAGTAAACAAACAAGGATATGGTATTATAGTGCAAAGATTTACATCATTAAATTGGCAGCAGAGACTTTAGCACAACTTTTGACATCTCAGGCATGGCCCAGGAACCATTTGAAATGGGTAGTTCGCACATAGTTGTGCTGGTTTGGGAGGTAAGGAGAAATTAGCTATGTATAGGTTATGTCATAAATACTTGGTTATGGGGCTAGACCTGATTTATTTACTAATAGAGTCTTTGGACTGTCCTCAGGAGAAGATGAACTTAGGCTATCTGCTGGTAGCATATTCTTAGACATCCTGAACCTCTACCCTGATTACTACAAACAATAGGTGAGATTTATTCTCCTCCTGTTGAGATGTCAGGAAGTTAGACATAGAAACCTAACCCTACTTTATACTTCATGGAAAGAAATTCCATGGACTACAAAAAGGTCACCTGGGTGGGGTGACTAAGTTAGGTGGGAACGTCTCATTCTTATGCTTCACATGTGGGTGGATTCCCTGCTAAATAAGACTTCGAGCTCCCTAAAGTCACAAAACTCTGCTTAGGAACTGCCTTTCCAGGTCATCCTGGAGCTCGGGCTGAAATGGTGTCATAGAACAAGGGATACTTTGCAGTTTGAATGGTCAGGTGGCCTGGTTTTAAGTGTTTGTTCAGATCCAGACCCAACTGACCGCACAGATGAATGACAACGTCTTCTCCTTAGTAACCACTGCCTCTTAGATTTCATTTGTCTGAAAAATGGGAAGCATTACAAAATTCCATAATCTCATTAGCCTGAAAGTTTTTGTACATCAAGGTCTGCATTACTATAAAGCTATGTTTTGCAGGAACACCGACGATTCATCCCAGAGGGTAGCTCTAGGAATGCAAACAGGTCAAAAAGCTGGAATCTCAACTTCTCCTGGCCCCTCCCAGGGAAGGCAACTGAGCCAGGAAAGAAGCAAAACAAACCAGCAGCCAGACAGCTCTCACCCCACAGCACAGGGCAGATCTAAGAGTTGTTTATTTTTTTGCTATGACTTAATCCCCTGTCTTGTATACACAAAGATGAAGTTGTTTCTCACAGGTCCTAGAGAGCACTCAAGCTTGTTAGAAATTTCTGAGCAGAAGTAGCTTGCTCATTAATGTTTACAGATATATAAAAGGTGAGTGTTAGGAGGATGGAGCCAGGCTCTTCTCGGTGACAACCAGTGATAGGACAAGGGGTAATGGGTTCAAACTGGAACACAGGAGGTTCCACTTAAATTTGAGAAGAACTTCTTCTCAGTGAGGGTGGCAGAGCCTGGCCCAGGCTGCCCAGGGCGGTTGTGGAGTCTCCTTCTCTGTAGACATTCCAACCCTCCTGGACACCTTCCTGTTTAACCTCATCTGGGTGTTCCTGCTCCATGGGGAGATTGCACTGGATGAGCTTTCCAGGGCCCTTCCAATCCCTGACATTCTGGGATTCTGTGATTGTTGAGTAAAATCAGGCTGGATATATGACAACATTTCAAATGCTTCAACAGACCAGCAGGTAGTCAGTGGAGTCATATTAGGCTCACTGAGGTCTGATGGGTTTTATTTATTTATATTTTTTTTTAATTCTGACTATTTTGTCCTTTTTTCACCATTTCAGATCACTCTGCTATGAGAGGCTCTCTTTCTCTACCTGGTCCTCCTTTAATTCTGCAAGAAAATGTTTCATCTTGTGCAAAATAAAAAGAATGAATGCTACATGCCAAGCTCAGGTGGTCTCACACAAACTCTTAGACAAACAGCCAGAGAAGCCACCCATTCACTTCTTACAGATGGCTTCATGTAAACTGAATGACTCAAGCCAAGGATGCAGATACCCACAGCTTTGCTCCACAGGACCATGATAGTCCATAAGCAGACACAGGAGGATGAGGAGTCTTCTCAGGGCTGGAGACCACATGTGCAACACTACAGGACCACCACTGCCGCAGCCTAGATGTTCTTTGGTTACTTCTGTAATGGTCACCTGGAAATCACTATGGATTTCCAAGGTGGACCTACTGATCTGGATGCACCATTGCCCCTTCCAACCATGAGCAGGTCCCACAATCTGCCTCCTGCCCATCTGCAATCCAGGTTTATTGGTGGTTTAAACTAAAGGACATGACAACCTGAGCTCAGACCTTACAGGGATGACCCAAAGCACTCTCATGGTGCAGGATGTCGTTTGAGAAACCCCTGAAACAGCAACACTGTACAGACACCTAACCTGACTCTGCAAAACTCAGAACCATTTGGATAGTCTTTTCCATTAAGCTGATACAGAGTTAACACAGTGATTTGGTTTGGGTTTGGTGTTGCTTTTTTTCTTTTTAGCAATCATGTTCTCACCCTTCCTCGGGAAATTTGTGGTCTACTTCCAGCCTGAACACGACAGTCAGGGATCATTTGCTAAGCAGCATCAGACAGCTTTCAAAACACCCCTTCCGGCACTACAAAAAGACATGAATTGCCACATCACATCACATCACATCACATCACATCACATCACATCACATCACATCATCACATCTCTCAATAAGGTACACGTAAGTTTCAGATACTATTTCCAGCCTTTCCCCATCAGTTCGGTGAGAACAGCATTTGCACACTTATTCTAGCCCAGCCAGGCAAAGAAGATTTGAAGTTTGTTGCTTAGTGAACAAAAATCCCGCTGGCTCAGCCACAGAGGGCAAAGGAAACAATCAGGACTGTTCAAGGGCACATGGAGGTCACGTCGTACATTCACATGTGTGAACAACTGAATACAAACTCCAATGTCGCTGGGTGATGGGAGCACTGAGCAGAAACCTGGGGCTGTCACATGCTGTCTTCAGCCGGCCTGGACGCAGCTTTCACATGACTCTGTGTGTTGTAATTCTGTGTTTGCTCTGTGAATGGCAAGGGAAGCTTAGAATCACAAAATCATAGAGCAATTTGGGCTTGAAGGGACCTTTAAAGCTCATCGAGTCCAACCTCTGCCATGAGCAGGGACATCTTCACCAGCTTAGGTTGCTCAGAGCCCCATCCAGCCTGGGAGGTCTCCAGGGAAGGTTCATCCAGCACCATTCTGGGCAACTTGGGCCACGCTCTCACCACCCTCATTATAAAAAATTTCTTCCTCTAACTTGAATCTCTCCATTTTTAGTTTAAAACCATCACCCCTTGTCCTGTCATAACACACTCTTCTAAAAAGTCTGTCCTTATCTTTCTTACAGGCTCCTTTTAAGTACAGAAGGGCTGCAATAAGGTGTCCCTGGAGCCTTCTCTTCTCCAGCTGAACACTCCAACTCTCTCAGCTTGTCCCAGCTTGAGCAGAGCCACACTCAGCCTGTTCGCAAGGTTTTAGTCTGTTCTCCATGGATGGCTCTGCTGCCAAGGAGTCAAGACCTTTGGAGATGGTGCACTCCTGATGGCCAGAATTGAAGGAGATGCACCTCCAAGGAAGAGTCCACTAGCACATAGCATGGCAGCAGCTGGTTTTATGTGCAAAATCAGAAAGTCTATGGCCTTCAACAATGAAGATTTCCACTGGCAAAACTAAACAGCCCCCAGTCTGCTTCAGCTTCCACGAGGAATGATGAGATCTCCATAGGAGAACATTTTCCTACGGATGGAATTCCTTAAATGAAGGGACAAGAAAGCTGTACAGCACAGGTCTGTAATCAGAGAACGGACACATAATAGTATTAATATAAAAACAGGAAAAAGACCTTGAGAAAATAGCTTCTGTAGGAGTCACCAGATTTACGTGGCTCATCATGGTCTTGGCCTGTCTGCTGATCATGACAATGGGGGCAGAAAAAAGGATGATGGAACAGCTAATATCAACCTAAGTGGTTGCTGAGCATCAATAGATGGGAGCAGCCTGGGTCATCTGGAGGAACATTCATCCTCAATAGGTTCTGTCCAAAGCTTCTAAATGCACATTTCAGCAAGAAAATACATGTCTCGAGGAGACACAACAGGTTGTTATACCCAGTTTCAAGAAACTGGCAGAGGGTGGGGTGGAACAGATAGGAAACCAAGCAAAGAGACATTTTGGTTGAAATGCTGAGCCTCGTCAGCTTTACATAGAATCTGTAGCTCTGAGGCAGCTGTTCCACCAGAAAAAATGTCTGGAAAGCCCCATAGATCTCAGATGTGACACGAGGTTTCTGATGGAAACACACATCTAGTCAAACAATCTTATCAGATCCTGTG